>NW_006256858.1:5362688-5655144 GCF_000478725.1 Eutrema salsugineum
TAAAACATAAAAAGTATTCTACAACAAGTAAGAACATATGAAGTCATACGAATTAGGGGCTCCTAAAACATGTATTTATAGTGCTCAAGACATCTCTAGGGTCTAGGGTTCCAGAATCAAGGCTGGGAAAATGATATGGGCTTGAGAAATGGGCCTTTGTGAGGGTTTTGGTGGTGTATTTAAAATGTAAAAACGAATCCTAAAGAGAAAATGCGGTAATTATAATGACCTAATAACTAAACTTAAACGGGCAAAAACGGGAAAAACGGCTAACCTAATTGCTTGAATGAAAATCGATTGCAAAAGTAAATAAACTACACTAAAGCTTGAATGAAAATCGGTGTAAATCTATAAGAAAGAAAGCGCTGGGGTTCAGGGAAGTTTTCTCAGGGGTATGAACAATTCAAAACATTGCTAGAGAGTAAATTTGATAAGATCTTAGCTTAAACTTTTCGAACTGGAGTCACGGACGTATGAATACGCCACTGTTGTGATCATAGACAACTATCTCTCTCAACCCTGACCAGTATGTTTCCACTCTGGCCCTGGAAAAGAAGAGATGCATTATGTTTAAGACTCGTCAGCATTCACAAATCGCCCATAGGTAGGTTTCCACTCCTATGTTTGTTTTGCTCTCCCAACTAGATCTGAAACCTGATGAACACTTTCGTGTCACCAAGCATCTGGATCAGATTGTAGTTCATGACGCTACTCTCATGCAGTAAAAACGAATTCAGAAGAAAAAGTTCTAAGATTCGGCTTAAAAGCACATGGAATCGTCACCGAACATATAAATCCCCATCGAAAATCCCTTAGACCCAACAATAAATACTAAGACATAATGAACGAAATCAAAAACATAGTATTAAAAAGTAGAATAGAAACCGAAATTGAAAAAGAAAGAACAAGGGTTCAAGAGACAAATCTCTCTCTCTCTAAAACCTAAAACATAAAAAGTATTCTAAAACAATAAGAACATATGAAGTCATACGAATTAGGGTTCCTAAAACATGTATTTACAGTGCTTAAGACATCTCTAGGTTCTAGGGTTCCGGATTCAAGGCTGGGAAAATGATATGGGCTTGAGAAATGGGCCTTTGTGAGGGTTTTGGTGGTGTATTTAAAATGTAAAAACGAATCCTAAAGAGAAAATACGGTAATTATAATGACCTAATAACTAAACTTAACGAAAACAAGCAAAAACGGGAAAAACGGCTAACCTAATTGCTTAAATGAAAATTGAATGAAAAAGTAAATAAACTAGACTAAAGCTTGAATGAAAATCGGTGTAATTCTATAAGAAAGAAAGCAGCGGTTCAGGGAAGTTTTCTCAGGGGTATGAACAATTCAAAACATTGCTAGAGAGTAAATTAGATAAGATCTTAGCTTAAACTTTTCGAACTGGAGTCACGGACGTATGAATACGCCACTGTCGTGATCATACACAACTATCTCTCTCAACCCTGACCAGTAGGTTTCCACTCTGGCCTTGGAAAAGAAGAGATGCATTATGTTTAAGACTCGTCAGCATTCACAAATCGCCCATAGGTAGGGTGCCACTCCTATGTTTGTTTTGCTCTCCCAAACTGGATCTGACACCAGATGAACACTTTCGTGTCACCAAGCATCTGGATCAGATTGTAGTTCATGACGCTACTCTCATGCAGTAAAAACGAATTCAGAAGAAAAAGTTCTAAGATTCGACTCAAAAGCTCATGGAATCCTCACCGAACATATAAATCCCCATCGAAAATCCCTTAGACCCAACAATAAAACTACTCAGACATAATGAACGAAATCAAAAACATAGTATTAAAAAGTAGAATAGAAACCGAAATTGAAAAAGAAAGAACAAGGGTTCAAGAGACAAATCTCTCTCTCTCTAAAACCTAAAACATAAAAAGTATTCTAAAACAATAAGAACATATGAAGTCATACGAATTAGGGTTCCTAAAACATGTATTTATAGTGCTCAAGACATCTCTAGGGTCTAGGGTTCCAGAATCAAGGCTGGGAAAATGATATGGGCTTGAGAAATGGGCCTTTGTGAGGGTTTTGGTGGTGTATTTAAAATGTAAAAACGAATCCTAAAGAGAAAATACGGTAATTATAATGACCTAATAACTAAACTTAACGAAAACAAGCAAAAACGGGAAAAACAGCTAACCTAATTGCTTGAATGAAAATCGAATGAAAAAGTAAATAAACTAGACTAAAGCTTGAATGAAAATCGGTGTAATTCTATAAGAAAGAAAGCAGCGGTTCAGGGAAGTTTTCTCAGGGGTATGAACAATTCAAAACATTGCTAGAGAGTAAATTTGATAAGATCTTAGCTTAAACTTTTCGAACTGGAGTCACGGACGTATGAATACGCCACTGTCCTGATCATAGACAACTATCTCTCTCAACCCTGACCAGTAGGTTTCCACTCTGGCCCTGGAAAAGAAGAGATGCATTATGTTTAAGACTCGTCAGCATTCACAAATCGCCCATAGGTAGATTTCCACTCCTATGTTTGTTTTGCTCTCCCAAACTAGATCTGACACCAGATGAACACTTTCGTGTCACCAAGCATCTGGATCAGATTGTAGTTCATGACGCTACTCTCATGCAGTAAAAACGAATTCAGAAGAAAAAGTTCTAAGATTCGGCTCAAAAGCTCATGGAATCCTCACCGAACATATAAATCCCCATCGAAAATCCCTTAGACCCAACAATAAAACTACTCAGACATAATGAACGAAATCAAAAACATAGTATTAAAAAGTAGAATAGAAACCGACATTGAAAAAGAAAGAACAAGGGTTCAAGAGACAAATCTCTCTCTCTCTAAAACCTAAAACATAAAAAGTATTCTAAAACAATAAGAACATATGAAGTCATACGAATTAGGGTTCCTAAAACATGTATTTATAGTGCTCAAGACATCTCTAGGGTCTAGGGTTCCGGAATCAAGGCTGGGAAAATGATATGGGCTTGAGAAATGGGCCTTTGTGAGGGTTTTGGTGGTGTATTTAAAATGTGAAAACGAATCCTAAAGAGAAAATACGGTAATTATAATGACCTAATAACTAAACTTAACGAAAACGGGCAAAAACGGGAAAAACGGCTAACCTAATTGCTTGAATGAAAATCGATTGAAAAAGTAAATAAACTAGACTAAAGCTTGAATGAAAATCGGTGTAAATCTATAAGAAAGAAAGCGCTGGGGTTCAGGGAAGTTTTCTCAGGGGTATGAACAATTCAAAACATTGCTAGAGAGTAAATTTGATTAGATCTTAGCTTAAACTTTTCGAACTGGAGTCACGGACGTATGAATACGCCACTGTTGTGATCATAGACAACTATCTCTCTCAACCCTGACCAGTATGTTTCCACTCTGGCCTTGGAAAAGAAGAGATGCATTATGTTTAAGACTCGTCAGCATTCACAAATCGCCCATAGGTAGGTTTCCACTCCTATGTTTGTTTTGCTCTCCCAAACTAGATCAGAAACCTGATGAACACTTTCGTGTCACCAAGCATCTGGATCAGATTGTAGTTCATGACGCTACTCTCATGCAGTAAAAACGAATTCAGAAGAAAAAGTTCTAAGATTCGGCTTAAAAGCTCATGGAATCGTCACCGAACATATAAATCCCCATCGAAAATCCCTTAGACCCAACAATAAAAATACTCAGACATAATGAACGAAATCAAAAACATAGTATTAAAAAGTAGAATAGAAACCGACATTGAAAAAGAAAGAACAAGGGTTCAAGAGACAAATCTCTCTCTCTCTAAAACCTAAAACATAAAAAGTATTCTAAAACAATAAGAACATATGCAGTCATACGAATTAGGGTTCCTAAAACATGTATTTATAGTGCTCAAGACATCTCTAGGTTCTAGGGTTCCGGAATCAAGGCTGGGAAAATGATATGGGCTTGAGAAATGGGCCTTTGTGAGGGTTTTGGTGGTGTATTTAAAATGTAAAAACGAATCCTAAAGAGAAAATACGGTAATTATAATGACCTAATAACTAAACTTAATGAAAACAGGCAAAAACGGGAAAAACGGCTAACCTAATTGCTTGAATGAAAATCGAATGAAAAAGTAAATAAACTAGACTAAAGCTTGAAATGAAAATCGGTGTAAATCTATAAGAAAGAAAGCAGTTGTTCAGGGAAGTTTTCTCAGGGGTATGAACAATTCAAAACATTGCTAGAGAGTAAATTTGATAAGATCTTAGCTTAAACTTTTCGAACTGGAGTCACGGACGTATAAATACGCCACTGTCGTGATCATAGACAACTATCTCTCTCAACCCTGACCAGTAGGTTTCCACTCTGGCCCTGGAAAAGAAGAGATGCATTATGTTTAAAACTCGTCAGCATTCACAAATCGCCCATAGGTAGGTTTCCACTCCTATGTTTGTTTTGCTCTCCCAAACTAGATCTGACACCAGATGAACACTTTCGTGTCACCAAGCATCTGGATCAGATTGTAGTTCATGACGCTACTCTCATGCATTAAAAACGAATTCAGAAGAAAAAGTTCTAAGATTCGGCTCAAAAGCTCATGGAATCCTCACCGAACATATAAATCCCCATCGAAAATCCCTTAGACCCAACAATAAAACTACTCAGACATAATGAACGAAATCAAAAACATAGTATTAAAAAGTAGAATAGAAACCGAAATTGAAAAAGAAAGAACAAGGGTTCAAGAGACAAATCTCTCTCTCTCTCTAAAACCTAAAACATAAAAAGTATTCTAAAACAATAAGAACATATGAAGTCATACGAATTAGGGTTCCTAAAACATGTATTTATAGTGCTCAAGACATCTCTAGGGTCTAGGGTTCCAGAATCAAGGCTAGCAAAATGATATGGGCTTGAGAAATGGGCCTTTGTGAAGGTTTTGGTGGTGTATTTAAAATGTAAAACGAATCCTAAAAAGAAAATACGGTAATTATAATGACCTAATAACTAAACTTAAACGGGCAAAAGCGGGAAAAACGGCTAACCTAATTGCTTGAATGAAAATCGATTGCAAAACTAAATAAACTAGACTAAAGCTTGAATGAAAATCGGTGTAAATCTATAAGAAAGAAAGCGCTGGGGTTCAAGGAAGTTTTCTCAGGGGTATGAACAATTCAAAACATTGCTAGAGAGTAAATTTGATAAGATCTTAGCTTAAACTTTTCGAACTGGAGTCACGGACGTATGAATACGCCACTGTTGTGATCATAGACAACTATCTCTCTCAACCCTGACCAGTATGTTTCCACTCTGGCCCTGGAAAAGAAGAGATGCATTATGTTTAAGACTCGTCAGCATTCACAAATCGCCCATAGGTAGGTTTCCACTCCTATGTTTGTTTTGCTCTCCCAACTAGATCTGAAACCTGATGAACACTTTCGTGTCACCAAGCATCTGGATCAGATTGTAGTTCATGACGCTACTCTCATGCAGTAAAAACGAATTCAGAAGAAAAAGTTCTAAGATTCGGCTTAAAAGCTCATGGAATCGTCACCGAACATATAAATCCCCATCGAAAATACCTTAGACCCAACAATAAAAATACTCAGACATAATGAACGAAAACAAAAACATAGTATTAAAAAGTAGAATAGAAACAGAAATTGAAAAAGAAAGAACAAGGGTTCAAGAGACAAATCTCTCTCTCTCTAAAACCTAAAACATAAAAAGTATTCTAAAACAATAAGAACATATGAAGTCATACGAATTAGGGTTCCTAAAACATGTATTTATAGTGCTCAAGACATCTCTAGGGTCTAGGGTTCCGAAATCAAGGCTGGGAAAATGATATGGGCTTGAGAAATGGGCCTTTGTGAGGGTTTTGGTGGTGTATTTAAAATGTAAAAACGAATCCTAAAGAGAAAATACGGTAATTATAATGACCTAACAACTAAACTTAACGAAAACAGGCAAAAAAGGGAAAAACGGCTAACCTAATTGCTTGAATGAAAATCGATTGAAAAAGTATATAAACTAGACTAAAGCTTGAATGAAAATCGGTGTAAATCTATAAGAAAGAAAGCGCTGGGGTTCAGGGAAGTTTTCTCAGGGGTATGAACAATTCAAAACATTGCTAGAGAGTAAATTTGATAAGATCTTAGCTTAAACTTATCGAACTGGAGTCACGGACGTATGAATACGCCACTGTTGTGATCATAGACAACTATCTCTCTCAACCCTGACCAGTATGTTTCCACTCTGGCCCTGGAAAAGAAGAAATGCATTATGTTTAAGACTCGTCAGCATTCACAAATCGCCCATAGGTAGGTTTCCACTCCTATGTTTGTTTTGCTCTCCCAAACTAGATCTGAAACCTGATGAACACTTTCGTGTCACCAAGCATCTGGATCAGATTGTAGTTCATGACGCTACTCTCATGCAGTAAAAACGAATTCAGAAGAAAAAGTTCTAAGATTCGGCTTAAAAGCTCATGGAATCGTCACCGAACATATAAATCCCCATCGAAAATACCTTAGACCCAACAATAAAAATACTCAGACCTAATGAACGAAATCAAAAACATAGTATTAAAAAGTAGAATAGAAACCGAAATTGAAAAAGAAAGAACAAGGGTTCAAGAGATAAATCTCTCTCTCTCTAAAACCTAAAAATAAAAAGTATTCTAAAACAATAAGAACGTCATACGAATTAGGGTTCCTAAAACATGTATTTATAGTGCAAAAAAATATTTTTTCAAAATTTTGGATAAAAGTAATGAAAAGTAATATGAAAATAAAATATTAACAATTAAGAATCTATTTTGTTAGTTGAAAAGAAATTATTGATATGAAATATCAAAATCCCGTTTTATTTATCACCATATTATTTATCACCTAAAAATATGTTGAATATAGTATAAAAATAAAAGTAAAAATAAATTTTTTATTTATTTGTCAGGAAGGAACATTCTTTTTTTTTGTATGTTGGAAGGAACATTCTTTTTTTTTTTGTCATCTGAAGTTTTATACTTTTATTGATCACAAAGATACAAAGCTGGCGAATTAAATATTCTTAGAGTCAAAAACCGGCGATTTAACAAGATAAACCCCAGAGCCATTAGCCAACAGTTATAAGGAAAACAAACTGGAGACAATAAAAACATTAAAAAAAAAATATGACAGATATTCAATAAATCGCTAATAAGAATCACAACAATCGATTCCGAATTTGATAGAATCAAACCCCTTTGCATTAATAAGCATAAGGAATAAAGATCTAAAGTTCCATCAAATTGCTCCCAATCTACTGAAGCTACTCCCAATTTACTGAAGCCACAAGAACACAGATCCACACAATCCACTCAGAAACTGCTATAACCCAAGACTGGGTTTCAGAATCCGCATGCAGGGATTAAAACTACGCAAAAAAAAAAAAAAACAATCAACCAACACGACTCAAATCTCGAAGAAACACCAGCGTTTGCGAACAAATCACTTCGTCGTCGGATACCGACCGGCGCTAATTGCTTCTCCGAGACCCAAGCACGACCAAGATCTGGATCTTAACCATAGCCTAATGAATCCGAAGGATAAAAACACCAGATGTGGCCAAGAAAACACAGCACCAATGCGAAGGAAGACAGCACACCAAGGAGGTCATCACACCCACATCGCAGAACCAGAAGAACAAATCTTCCAGATGCACAAATTCCTTGATGAAATCTCATCCTTTTCCTCCAGAAGGCCAAACAGATCGCATTAAGCCCTGAACAAGAAGACAGAAAACAAAAGACACCAACAAAGCATCCTCTCTCAGTGCCGACGACAAACGGCGGACACCGGAGAGGCTAAAAAAAAATATTTTTCTCTCTCTAGCGGCTAGGGCGAACTCGAGCTGTTTTCAAAAGAAAAAAAAAAGGAAGGAACATTCTTCAAACTTGTGCATCCAATGATTAATGTCATAGCAGATATTCTCGATGTTGAAGTTCTTATTTGCCTTATGTATAACATCAATCAAAATTTTAAAATCACCTTCAAAAGTTAGAAGCCTTAAGCCTGTGCTCCAGACCTGTTGCATTGGTATTAGCAGAGCTTTGGCCTATTTTAATCTAAAATTTTGTACCAAAAATAACTTTTTGGTAAAAAATTTCAACATTTTATTTTAAAAAAATCTCCAACTTTTATTAAACGAGCTCTTCTATCGTTAGTCAATTATAAAATGGTTTGATCAACAAAAATTGAGGATTAAATGATTAGTCAAAGAAAGTCAAAAATTTATTTCGTCCAACTCTTTATTGGTGGTTTTTTTGGCTGAAAATTGGGAGTTAAGGATTTTTTTGCATTTTTCTCTAAACAAAATATCTTCTTTTCTTCGTTAGGAGGTTATGGATCCAGACCAATACTTTTTTAGACCAGGAACTAAGCAGGTAATATAAACCTTCTCAAGCATCACAAATGATCTTATTCGAAATCTAAGGCGAAATTATCAGTATAATACAATTCTAATTACAGTAAGAAAACTTAAAAATTAAAGAACCACTAAGTATTCACCCTTAACATCAACAATTCCAATGAGAAAGAAGAAGGTATGTATTTGAATATATGCAGGCTTTGCGGATGCGGGTAGGACATGGTTTTGACATCTCTACTTTTATGTAAATTTTTGTATTATTATTATTGTTAAAAGTTATGTATGTCATCGTTTAAAAATTTTAAAAATTCTGTAAATATTTTACTTTTGCTTTTTTTTTGACGACTTTTTGCTATTATTGTTCCTTAATTTTAGAATTTTTGTTCAGAATTTGTTTTTGATTTTTTGGATTATTTGGGATATTTTTTTGAAATTTTAGAAATTTAATATAATTTTTATTAAATAT
Organism: Eutrema salsugineum; assembly: GCF_000478725.1. Taxonomy (NCBI): domain Eukaryota; kingdom Viridiplantae; phylum Streptophyta; class Magnoliopsida; order Brassicales; family Brassicaceae; genus Eutrema; species Eutrema salsugineum. The sequence goes on from NW_006256858.1 coordinate 5,371,526, forward strand.
TTCAATTTTGTTAGTAGACAGAGGTTATTTTTTCTCTTAGATCGGATGTGTTAAATGGGTCTAATCTAAAAATTGAGGTATTATAATGGAAACATAGATTAGTTAGATTGGTTTTCTCGGCAGGAAAATAGTTAGGATACTAAAAAGTTTATCTAGATTAAGCGGAGGGTTTTTTTTTTTTTTTTGGAATTTGACTAGCATAGCTGCAGAAACTTGATTTTCTAATTAATACTTCATAAATTTTGACTATACGGACAAGAGAAAGTTGTAAACAACCAAATTTATTTAATGTTTTCAAAAACCATCACCAAAATCAAATTAAACTTCTGACAGTTCTTAAATTATTCAGTACACTTCTTATACATTAAACCATTGTTGATATTTTCTAATGAATTTAAAAGTTGCGATTTTTTGATTTTTCGTTATGTTTTAAACCAAAAAAAAAATAATTAGATTAGGATGGTAAATCTTTTTTTTTTTTTAAACTTAATCAGTTAGTACAAAATATTGTTAAGTTTTAAAAGAGTCAAAAACTAAAAACAAATACCATCTCCCTGTATAGCTTTACACAAGTGAACACTAAAACCGAAACACTATAGCAAACCTGAGAGACTCTCAACATCCCTCTGTTGCATCTCATCATTTGCTCTATCACATCTTTAACATGACCTAATTGGAATCTTACACACCTCTCTGAGCTTGATATACAAAAAAACACTGAGAAGTTCAAGAGCCCTGGTCTCTTGAATTCTGGTCGTGTTTTTCTTGGTCTTCAGAACCCGTTTCCTCACATACAATACCTGTCTCCAAAGCCGCAGAATTCCCCAGAGAAACCTGTTTTTCATTGTCTATTGTCAATGGAGTCGTAGCTGTCACGGCTGGAGGATCAGAGTCCATTTGATCCAGTGAAGATGGGACTCCACCACAGTCTATGGTAGGCGCCGAGCCCTTGGGGATGGCATCTGCTGGTTCTGTGTTTTCATATTCGGATAAGAGATCCATAAACTCGTTGAGCAGACGCTGCACCTTTCTGTTTGACGCCATAGCAGGAAGAATATCGTTTCTCAAAAGTTTATGCTTCTTCACCCCCTAGAAATTAGAAAGCGAGTTTTAGTGTGTTTTGATTTGGACAAAGGTTAGGCTTTGATCAAGAGAAGGTTACTTATTTACCAGAACATAAGGATCCCAAGACAAGTTTGTGTCTGAGGTTGCTGCTTCAGCCATACCAGTTGGAGGTCCAAGAAAGCTCTCGCACACTTCTCTTAGTCTTGACTCGTCTGCCTCTCTGCAGACAAAGACACCGATCAAATTTAAGTGGAATATGAGAGAGTAACAATCACAAAACAAAGAAACCCCTAAATTCACCATTAAATGAAATAACTAAACAGAATCTGAAATCGAGGATAAATTCTCTCCCTGGCATAAAAATGGATAAACCCTCGGGAAAACCGATAAACTTTCAAAGCTCCCTCTAGCTTAGCTGTATCTCACAGAATATGAGACTTCATTTTTATTTAACACCATAACGTATGAGAAAAGGGCACAGACCTTGCTAGAAACCTCACATAGGCGAGGAGGCACTGGCGGTACTCGCTAGGAGACTCCAACGCAAGAGAGGATGCAAGTTGAGATTCCAAATGTGCACGTGTTTGCATACCATCATCAGTTATCCTGTAAACATGAAATAAGCAAGGATTCAGAACATGTGATCGGTTTCAAGGCCGATATGTAAGGAAAGGGAGACAAGACCAACCTATTCCATCCTGGCTTTCTGGCCATGTACTTTCTCACATCAACCTGCAAACCAGCAAGCTCGCCGCATGGAGCTGAGCCCAAATTCCAGGAGCTACTGAAATTTGAGGACGGGAAGCAGTCATCAGCCACTCTCAGCCAGCACATTAGACTCGTGTCAAAGAGGAATGCATGACGTGTGGCTAGAACAACAAGTGGAGAACCAGATTTGGATAATTTCACAGATATGACTTTTATTGTACCTGCAAAAACATAACACTGTATCAGCAGAGCTTGTTGCATCACCGAAGGTTTAATTCGTTTTACAGGTTCTACTTGGTAAGCACGACTGTCCAAACAATATCAGAGCCATGTTCGTACTACTAGATACAAAACAACTCATGCAAAAACCAAGTGTGTATCTTAAATACCAAGTTACTCATGAGAAAAAAAAAAACTTCAATCCCAGCCCATTCCATCTGTTTTGAAATCTTAAATATGGTGCCACAAGAGACATGATTGTAGAGGATGAGAAACCAGTAATGTATTCGAGTCTTGGAGCATACCTGCTACTGTGGAAGATAACTTGGTATCAGAAGAGACCAAAGATGCTAAAGAGTCATGGAGGATGCATTTCCTATTGAATAGATCCCACACATAAATAGATCCTTTCCTTGTGACAAGCAGCAATTTCCAGCTATCGTCACTATCTATAAATGTTGCAGCAGATCCCATCATCATAGTAGGCATAGCACGCCTTCCACACTTTGTGTAAACCTTCAGAAAACAAAAAAGTAAATATGTCATCAAACACTATCCTGGGAACCACAACATACTCATACTATTTAAGTTATCTAAAACTCATTCTCAAAGAACTTAATATACTCGTAGCCTCAGATTCTGAACTAGACGCTTCCTCAGAAAGTCAGGTCCCAACAGAAATACTACCACAGGTCCAATGTTTAGCGACTCAAATGGAATTAAATTGGTGGAGAATAGATATTAAGAGTAGTAGCAGATTCTTTTGAAATCCAAATAATAGAAGGAGGACGTTTAATAGGAATGATATCAATGAGACCAAATGGAGAAAGAATCATGAGTCAAGGTCTAGTTTGATCAATGAAAATTTTATGGTCAAATAAGATGCTGAAACACAGGTCTCTAAATCAATACAGAAAAAGTATGATTCTTACTTGGAGGCTTCCATCTTCGCACCCAACAGCCCAAAAATTTGGATTTCCAGCCAAAACCGTGACTCTCCCCATAATCCTATCAGACCAGAGAGTTTCACCTGATCTTTTGCAGGAAATCTCAGTTTCCTTGATCATGGATGTACTTACTGCACCAACAGTGTCCAAAGCATGCTCCTTTGGACAAGCTTCTAAGCAAACAGGTGCCGTGGTTTCCCCTTCTTTCCAATCAAACACCCTTATCAATAGATCTGTGCTAGAAGATCCCTTTATACCTACAGATTGCTCCACATTTAAAATCCCATCATTACCAGAGGTTCCAGGAACTTTCTCAATAACAAGGCTCTCAGTAATGGTAGCACGGGCTGTAATCCTTGGACGCTCTTTGAGATCAGGGTTCCTGCCCATTATCTCTTTCATGGATGAATCCCTATTGCTAGTCTCCACAGGAGTATCTCCGCTATCTCTATTACCAGGAGCAGCAGAAGGAGCAGGCAGAAAATTATGGGATTGCCCGTTAACAGCGATATTATTCTCCTGCTGAGGAACTCCAACGGCTTCAGGAATGATCCTTTTTCTTCCGTCAGGCCTTCTATACACTTTTTGATTCACAGGATTAGATACCCGATTTGAGGTTGACGCTTTATTCAATGTGTCACCAGTAGCCTCTGCTCCCTTGTTTCGATCATCGACTTGAGATTTACGCTTCTTTGCAGTGTTCTCCACGTTCACAGAAGGTTTTGTTATAACCTGATTTTGTTGAACATCTGATGCTGCTCTCTTGCTACCGGAGAGCTTTGTAGAGACTGTTTCAAGTAATAACTGAGCTGGGCTCTCAACTAAGTTTGCTTGTCGTCCTCTTACATCTCCATATCGATTTTTCTTCAGCTCTTCGAGTTCATTATCTGTTAGCCTGACACCTAGTTCTGTTGGATTAAAGTGAATCATCGCCACTGTTCCGTCCAAAGAACATGCAAAAAGTGAATATCCATCGGGACTCCTGTCATTTCGCAAGAGAAAAATAGTCTAGGATTACACACAGAAACCGTAAATTGATTACATAATAAACCCATATATGGTAAATCCAGGGCACTTTTCGGACACGAACAAAACCTCATAATGAAGACATAACTGCAAATCAAGAAATCATTAAATATGTAGATTTCCATCCAAAAAAGGGAAAATTTTTACCATGATAAGTCCACAACACTTTGGCCAAAGAAATGCTTTGCGACAAAAAGAGGGCGTGGACTTGCAGTTGTCCACACGGTTATAGTGCGGTCTTGACTCCCTATTGCAATGACATTATATGGCTGCAAATCTTTTCCCCCTGATTTTGAAGTCCCATTGCTCCACCCAGCTCGTTTCGTTTCGGGGGCACTAGAAGTGGTTCTTTTAAACATTGAATGATTGAACTTCACAACAATGATAGGAGCATTGTGACCTAAGAAGTCAAATGCTGCAGACCATTCTCCTCTTTCTAAAACAGGAGCAGAATGCCTTGGCTTCTGATACCCGTGAGTGGTAGTAATGAAGTGGCCACAGGGTGACCAACCAAGTCGCCTGAAAAATGTGGATCCGAGCTAGAAAGATAAACAAGAAAGGAAGATCCATAAGCACTAAATATACAGAGAAAACTAGAAAGCATTGTAGTAACTTTCAGATGACAAAGTTGTTGGAATCCATAATCAAATCCTTTAAATACCAAACTATTTATGTATGTAGCTACATCTTAATAGAAATGCTTAAACATAAAATTGCATACCGATTTTTCCCAATGACCAACTGTTCTGTGAGCCAAGCTCCAATCGCTTGTTCGCCATATTATCACAGTTTTGTCATCCGATTGGCTAGCAATAAATGTCCCTATTGGATCCCAGGTCACACCTTTCACCAAGCTCAAGTGAGCTCTGAGAACAGTAGTGCAAATACCACTGCGCATATTCCATATATGGACCGTGTTGTCCAAACTCCCACTAGCAAGCATTGAGTCATCTGGAGACCAATTAATATCCACCTACTTTAAGCATAGTTAGAACAAATACCTCAGTTATTACATTACCATTGAAACTAAAACCTATAGGATAATAGAATTAAAACAAAATAGCATTGTTTACCACATCGGCCGTGTGTCCCCTTAGAGTCATAACAGCTTTCCAGTTCTCAACATCCGGGGGTTCTCCACTACCAAACTCAGTGGTGCCTGAACCAGGCTTCCTCTCATGAATTTGAATAACTTGATCATCAGAACCAGATGCCACGTACCTACCGTGCTTGGCCCACCTAACACAGTTGACTGACCCAAAGTGATCACGAAGAGTTGCGAGAAGCCTCTCTTTTGGATCTAAGTTTTGCAAATCCGTGTCAACAGACTTCATGTTCCATATCCGGACCTGTGTTCATATTAGAGATTACGATTAGTAGAAAGGTTCAGCTGTCTATTCATTTGCTATTCGATTCCACACAATGAAAGCAAAAACAGTTTCCTTCAACCAATATTCTAACAGATTGAAAATCATTTCTCAACATTTTCAAGCAACACAGCATAAAGACTCAAATAGCCAACCCGTTTCAATCACTGAGGGTTGAGATAAACAAGCCTATATCAGTGACATGGGTCTAAATGCTACAAAGCCTAGAATCTTCATTGAACCAAGAGGAGCTCAAGCGCTTACGTAACCAGAGTTTGTACTAGATTCAAGTAAACCAAATCCAACTCATAGTGTTGGATTAGACATTCTCGCAGCACCAAATCCAAACAAGACACAAATTCGCAACTAGACATCTACATACTAAGCAATGCAACAACCACTCTTAGCAGCAAAACTTAGCTTTTCTAATAGAATCTTAGAGCATCAATGTACTCATAAAACATCAAGACACCAATTACTGAAAATTTTTTGTCGCCAATTTTACAACAGATATGCCTTGGAAGATTCAACTGTCACTCCAAATTCGGTTCAAAGAAGCTAAAATTACTATCTAGAAGGTACAAGTTAGATTCTTAGCGGCTAAAAGATATAACATCACAAAGGAACAGCAAATTCCAACAGTCAAACTAATGTGTTAGTGGAAATATAAGCAAAGAGAAGAAGAAAAGTAGACACCTTGTGGTCACCACCGCCTGTGGCAAACCTTTCTCCGTTGGGTTGAACATCAATGGAGAATATCTGCAACCCTTCATGTTTAACCCAAACGGGTTTCTCCGCAATCATCTCTCAAAATCCCAACTAACAAAATCGAAGAAGAAAAACCAGTATTAAACCCAAAGAACAGAATCTGTTTCTTCTTGAGATCACACCATTAGAACAAGCTCTGGGGACTAAAGCACAAACACCGTAAAAGAAGAGTTGAAAAACAGAAAGAGAGAAGACCTAATCGAAATCTGCAACTATCTCCAACACGAATTTATACAAACCAAAAACCCAGGAAAGAATGAAGTCAATTTCGAGGTAAAACTGTTCTTCCCCATCCGGTAAAATTTGCCTTTTTTTATTAAAAAAACCCTAATTTCTCGTGGTTTAACACAGAGAAAAGTAGTAGAAAGCCCCAAACTTTTGTGCTTAAATATAACAATGGGATTATGTTACAGGAACACTTCTATTTCCCTTACCTACATTTCATTTCAATAATCCGGTTACGGACTCTTTTAGTATTTTGGTTTAATGTACTGGTTTACGATTTGTACCGGTCACACGTGACCCATGTGATGATGTCACCTTTATGTACAGCCTAACGGCCATTTTAGAGAATCATCGAATAAACTTTATTTTCCCAAATCTATCTTTTCTCTCTCATATCATCATCTTCATTTCCACCTGAATCTGGAGCTCCAAGGTGATCATTTCTTTACCCAGATCATCTTCTAGCCCTTATTCCCCTTTCCCCGAGCTCTAGATGAGCTTCTGGATTGGATTTATCGGTTACTCAGGTTTTACTGTTTCATTGGTATCAGAGCTCTCGACTTCGGGACACACAAATATGCCACCGGAAACGCGTCTTCAGGAGAAACAGGCCTTGGAGAAACAAACCACAGCACCTCCATCAGCTGAGATCCAACACTCCGATCAGAGTATCGGCTACGAGAAGCAGCTCGAATCACTCGAGACTCGCTTTAGTAAGCTCGAATCGCTGATCCTCACTCATTTCTCTCATTCCGCAGCAGCTCCGCAGCAACACGATCACACCCACAGCTCTCATTCGTTTCCGATCAACGGATCCGGTTCGTCATCACCTCCAGTTGGAGTCCTCTCTTCGGGGATGGTCCAGTTACCAGATCCGCCAGATCTGAGTGGGGTCGACCGATTCTCTACCGGAAAAACTGTGTTGCCTCCAGTTGGAGTCTCTTCACAAGAGATGATCCAGTCACCAGATCCGAAGGGTCTGAGTGGGGTTTTTCAAAACACAGCCGGTACAGAGTTGACGCCGGAGGGATCATCGCGTTTGCCTAACGGTCTGTCTTCTCGCCTTACCAAAATGGGTTTTCCCATTTTTTATGGCTCTCGTCTACGGGAGTGGATCGACCGCTGTGAACAGTTTTTCAGCCTCGATGGCACACCACCGGAGTTGAAGGTTCGCTTGGTATCTGTTCATATGCAGGGCAAGGCGTGGCAATGGCACAGTAACTATATGTCGACCAGGTTCGGTATCTTTCCTTCCTGGACCGATTATGTAGCAGCCATCTCGAAGCGCTTTAATAAGTTATTTGATGATCCGTTAGCTGAGCTCGTTGCTTTGAAGCAAGATAGTGATTCTGTTGAGGTATACCTGGAAAAATTTGAAACGGCATCTTCAGGGATACCACTTTCTGAGGCACACGCCTTGAGCATCTTTCTATCGAATATGGCGCCGCATCTTTCCTTACATACGCGCCAGTTCGTCGTGCATAACATTTGTGAAGCTGCACGGATCGCTCAGCTGCATGAGTCAGCTCTTCTTTGTACCCCTCCCAAGGCGTCACGAGCTCCCTTCAATCCACATTACCAGAAGTCTTCTTCTCACCAGCCTTACAAGCCCGCAGCTATACTCTCTAGTCCTCCAGAATCGCAGAAGGCTCTCCCTTATAGATCCGAGTCTGTTCAGAAGACTCCGTCAAAATCTACTACTTGGTCCTACAATGAGATGCAGGATCGGCGAAACAAAGGGCTTTGTATGTTTTGTGAGGAACCATTTACCCAGGACATCATCTCAAGCATAAGAAAGCTCGCATTTCTATGATGGATGGAGATGATGAGGAAATTTCCGATGATGAAGACGATCAGAGCGAGTTACAAACGCAAGGAGAAGATGATGCCACTGAGAAATCACCAGTCATTTCCGTTCATGCTCTTAGTGGAACCTCCACTTTTCACTGCATGCGTGTTGTGGGTGAATACGGTAAACGGAAGATACACATTTTGGTGGATCCCGGTAGTACTCACAATTTTCTAGACATCTCTGTGGCAAAGGAACTTGGTTGCCTTCTCGAACAAATCAAGCATATGACTGTCGCAGCAGCTAATGGTAACCACCTTCTCACCAATTTCAAATGTTCGGATTTCACTTGGAGTGTGCAGCGGTATAGTTTCTCTACCGAGGTCTGTACTCTTCAGTTGGACTGTTGCGATTTAGTGCTTGGAGTACAGTGGCTCTGTACCTTAGGACCCATTCTGTGGGACTTCTTAAACCTTAGGATGGAGTTCACCTTTAATGGGATACGGCATAAGCTTCGAGGTGTCACCAAATCAGGCCTCAAGGTGGTTAAGGGAAGCTGCCTGAATAAGCTATTGTTACAGGAGCCACAAATCGCAATGCTTCGAATCCGAGAAGTTGATGACTCACCTTTCACCCCTGACATGATGCTATCTCACCTCTCTGCTCGCAACACTAATCCTTCTGTAGATGGCGCATTACAACCCCTTCTCCAGGATTTTAGTGATCTCTTTGAAGCACCTGATGCTCTACCTCCTTTCCGCGATGGTTTTGATCACCAAATCCCTCTAGAAGCTGGTGCTAACCCTGTTAACCAACGACCTTATCGCTATTCTTCACTTCAAAAGGATGAGATCGACAAAATGGTACAAGACATGCTGGTTCAGGGCACCATTCAATACAGTAATAGCCCCTATGCTTCACCGGTCGTATTGGTAAAGAAAAAGGATGGGACGTGGAGATTATGTGTCGACTACAGAGGGTTAAACAAGCAGACAGTGAAAGATAAATACCCCATACCATTACTCGAGGATCTTTTAGACGAGTTGGGGGGCTCAAAGTACTTTTCCAAGCTGGATCTTCGAGCTGGCTTCAATCAAATACGCATGAGTCCTGCTGATGTCTACAAAACAGCCTTCAAAACACATTCAGGGCATTACGAGTACCTTGTCATGCCTTTCGGCCTGACAAATGCTCCATCCACTTTTCAGGGCCTGATGAATCACGTGTTCAGGTCGGTCACTCGCAAGTTTATACTTGTGTTCTTTGACGACATCCTAGTATACAGCTCGAACTGGGAATCTCACATCGAGCACTTAGCTGAAGTTTTCTCAATTCTACGGGCCAACCAACTCTTTCTTAAGCCGTCGAAATGCACTTTTGGAGCTACGGTCATCGAGTACCTGGGCCACTTCATCTCAGCTGAGGGTGTGAGCACTGATCCTGCTAAGATTAAGAGCATAGCAGAGTGGCCTATTCCGAGCAATCAGAAGCAGCTTCGGAGTTTCTTGGGGTTAGCCAACTACTATAGGCGGTTTATTAAAGGTTATAGCGTGGTAGCTCGCCCTCTTACTAACCTTCTAAAGAAGGAGGGGTTCTTATGGTCTGACGAAGCGACTACGGCCTTTGATGCTCTTAAGACGGCACTCACTTCATCACCAGTTCTTGCTTTGCCAGATTTTGAGAAGCAATTTGTTGTTGAGACTGACGCTTCTAACACTAGGATTGGAGCGGTCTTAATGCAAGAAGGTCATCCGATTTGCTACATCAGCCGAGCACTGGGTCCACGCCACCAATCTCTATCCGTATACGAGAAGGAACTTATGGCCGTTGTTCATGCGGTTCAGTCTTGGAACGCATATTTGGCTCATAGGCCCTTTGTGATCAAGACAGATCAGAAGAGTCTCAAGTATCTTCTCGAACAGAAATTTTCTACTCCTTTCCAGTAGTTGTGGCTATCCAAACTCATGGGCTACACTTACGAGATTCACTACAAGCAAGGTTCAGAAAATTTCGCTGCTGATGCACTTTCCCGCGTAACTGGATCAGAACTCTTGCACATTACGCTCTCTCAGGCACATCAAGAGTTCTATGATTCTCTCCAGCTACTGTGGAAAACTGACCCTGCATTAATCCGAATCATCGCTGACATGGAGAAGGATCCCCACTCCCACCCTACGTTTACTTTTGTCAACAACGAACTGCGCCGAAAAGGGAAGCTTGTTGTTGGTAATGACACTGAGGTGAAGCTTCATATCTTCAAATGGTTACACGATTCAGCCATTGGTGGCCACTCTGGTCGTGACGCCACCTTGCAGAGGGTAAAATCTCTGTTCTACTGGCCCAAACTGAGTACTGAGGTTCAGAACTATGTCCGGAATTGCACCATTTGCCAGAAGAGTAAGTATGATTTGTCTGCTAAACCTGGTCTTTTGAATCCTCTGCCAATCCCACTTGGTGTTTGGGAATCCATTAGCATGGACTTTATAGAGGGCCTCCCTCCTTCTGCAGGCAAGATTATGTTATCTAGCTAACACAAAACTTACATCAGTAAAGATTATGTTATCTTGCTATCACTAAAATTGTATTCGCTAATAATTTATTTATCGTTTCTAATATACTATTTTTATCCGCTAACAATTTATTTATTATCTCTAACATAATATTTGTATTCATAACATGCTAGAGCTAAGACATTGGCAGCTATCTACATTTTAGAGCTAAAACATTGGTAGCTATTTGGATTACTTTAAAAGTATGATATTAATTTGTTTTACATGATACAAATAAAATTTTAAATATTAACAACTCATATATTACACTAAAACAATAATTAACAATGTTCAAACTATGTATTCCACTAAAGTGCTCATCGAGATCTCCACCTTGAACAATCTCTTTCCTAATCTCAGATCCATAATTTTAGAGAATAAACAGAATTTTTAATTTACATCAGCAGATATATACATAATTTTAGAGAAGAAAAAAAAATAACTTTGATTTAGATAAAATCAGCAACTTTGATTAATTCTCTTGTGGAAACCAAATCGAATCAGAGAAAACCCATATTGCAGAACTTTAAAAAAAAAAAAACTCATTCTTGTATACCATTAGAGCACAGAGAATAAAAGCTGAGCAGAAACGGATTGATACAATTGAGCAAGAAAGACAACAATAAATTTGTAGTTTTCATCGCTGTCTACGCTTCAAATTGTAGTGAGGGAGAGAAAGAGATAGGTGAGAGAGAGAGTTTTTGTCGCTATAGGCTTCAAATGGTAGTGAGGGAGAGAAAAAGATATGTGAGAGAGAAGAGAGTTAGAGAGATGGGTAGATAGGAGTAAGATTGTATTATTGAAAAATGTACAGTGGTTGAATAGTTTTTCTTCCCATATTACCTAATTATGAATAGTAACAAAGTCATATGGCACATTTACTTAATATTTTATTTTCTGAGTGAATTCGCTTGTTTTGAGCATTTCAAAATACAAAAACTTGACACGCATAATAGGAACAGCATTAGTCTTTACCATAAGAGCAGATATCATTGCCACATAAGTAACAGATATTTACTACATTTCAACTATTTTAATATTAATACTTTAGTTGGTAGATTATTAGAAAACCAAATATTGATAATTTTTATTATTTCTTTTCACATACCCAACATTGGGCAATAGGCATTACCCATTACGCATAGAAAGAGATCCTATTTTTTTTTCAGGCATGCAATAAGTTAAAACAGTTTATGGTTTACTAAATGTTATGAGAAAAACGAACAACGTATGAAACTCTAAATTAATATGGAAAAAAGAAAAATTTCATAGCTTACAATTTTTTTTTTATAGATCACACACATTGAATAGAAATATCTATACATATATGTGTGTGTAAGTTCTGTTACAGTTTGTTCTTGTTCTCTTTCTTTGAGGGAAGAGTTGGTTATCCTTGTCTCGTCGTAGAGTGATTACATCAATGGATTTGATTGCCTTTCTGATCTGAAACATCAAATTAAAAGCCACTATCATTAAAACAAAAGCAACAAAGGAGTCAAGACCTCTGTATTTTGGATATGATATTTCAAGACCTCCTTTACCAATGTTGGTTATGAATGTTGGTTATGAACGTGCATGGCACTAGATCCAATTGATCTGAAGCACTTTGAGCGTGTAAAAAGGAAATGAAAGATGTGTGGAGTGACGCTTTATTTTATAGATCATATGACTATGTCTCTTGATTCTTCGATTGTATTTTAGAATCGTTCAATTTTTCTCAGCTGTCATTCACGAAGTGGTAAAACGGAGTTCAATGAAAAACATCCCCTTTATATTGGTGTTAATTAAGAAATGACTCTTCAAGATGAAAACTGCTTTTTTTATATGTGTTAGTGTCATTTGATTCAAAATGCTAATTGTCTATGTTGATGAATTAGAAATTAAGGATTGAGATTTTTGAGATTTAGAAAATAATTTTGACAACGCTGATGTGTCATGGAGTGGGGTGCCAATGTATCAGAATTGAGAGACACAACTCAACTTTTAAAATTAAAAAATGACTTTTTCGATAAAAACTACTTTTTGTATATGTGTCATAGTGTCACTTGAGTCAAAATGCTAATTGTTTACATTGATGAATTAAAAATTAAAGATTGAGATTTTTGAGATTTAAAAAATAATTTTTACAAAACTAATGTGTCATGGAGTGGGATGCTGATGTGTTAGGATTTTGAGACACAACTCAATTTTTATGGGTCTGATTGGTAGCATTTAGGAGGCATTTGGCAAGGACGGTTAAAAAAATGCTACCAATCAGCAACGTCGATTAGAGAAAGCATTTAAAACTATGGTTGTAATCAGCGTTTAAAACGAGCGGTTGAAAGAAGATTCGGGCGGTTGAAAGTTAAATTTTGGGCGGTTACAAACTGTAAAAAAAAGGGCATTTGGAGAAAACGAGCGATTGTAACTAGAGTTTTTTTTAAAATAAAATTTGGGTTTGATATTACTTTTTAATAAAAAAAACTAGTAAAATTCTGTGTTTTTTTTGTATGTATATGTGTTTGTTTTTTGTTATTAAACATTTAATTCAATTCACTCGACAAAACAAAATTTTTTTTTTTATGAGACAATGGGTATGCATTTTAAAGTTATTAAAAACAATTATCCTGATATTTTGAAAAAAAAAACCTAAAATTTGTTACATGTAAAAAAAAAGGTTGTGAATTACAAATTTATCAAAAACTTTGTCATAATAGAATTTTAACTATGTGTTATTGTATCATTTTATAAATAATTATCTAAAAAACATTGTGCTAATAATATTATATATTTACACTATTCAATCGCTTTAATACTACCAATCAAGCTTAATTTTCAACCGCTTTCTGTTATAAAACCATCTTTTTCAACTGCTATCTCTAATCGCCTCTTTTCTAATTGTCTTAGCTACAACCACTTAAAATTCTCTAACCGCCTTGTTTAAACGGAGTCACCAATCGAACCCTAATAAAATCGAGCGATTGAAAAATCGATCAGATGATAAATCTAGTCCCATTATCTTACATAGGCTTTAAATCTGTTGGTGTATTTAATTTTATTTTTAATCTCTGTTTTGTATGCCTTTGAACGCACTATAGTGGACAAGAATAATTCTATCAAGGAAACCAAAAGAAGAAACATGACTTAACAAACTGTAGATGATAAAACATTAGTTCCTGAAGGAATCCCAAATTTTTGACTTCAATGAGACGTAGAATTAGGAAATGATTTCGACACACAACTGCAACAAAAACATATGATGATCCTATTGTAAGGGGTATCTGAGAAATCCGCCCAAAAGTTTATCAAATAGTTGAGAAATCCATCCAAAAGTTTCTCATATTTTTTAGATACTAACCCAATATTATTTATTTTTAATAAGTTGAAATCTAAGCTTCATGGAATCAGAAGCGGATACGCAGAAAGGGGGAAGATTTTTTAAAAAAATCAGAAAGCAGTATGTGTTGGAAGCTTTTATATATATATATATATATATGTGTGTATATATAACACCTAATATAAAATTATTTTTAAAATGTTTTAAATTTTAAATAACAAAATCTAATACATAGAAATATTATAATTTAACTGAAGATAATTAAAAATAAAGCTAAAGTCACAGATTGATAAGGTAATTAGACTTATAATTTTCTTCCTCTTAAATAAACAAATAGTTGTATTATTTTTCTTTTAAAAAAACTGAGTACTATAATTTGGGCTTGGAAATATTAAGCCCAACAAATATTTAATGTGAGACGAGTAAGACCATCATTATCGGGAGTCCTTAACAGGGTTTTTTAGGGCTTTTAATGATATAAAAATAATGATAAAAAGCCCAAAAACTTAAAAACCAGCTCTTATTTGGGGATACAACAACACATCATCTTCTTCTTCTTCAAACCAAACCAAATTTGCAGCAACACTTCCAAATATGAAAGAACGTGATTCCAATTTGGAATCGTACGATTCCTAGGCGATTTCGTGCAATTCCTAGGCGTTTCCAAACATCAAAATTTTGGAATCACGATTCCCAAGCGATTTCGATCGATTCCGTACGATTCTGATTTCCATTCCGATTTTTGTGCGGAAATTGAAACTTCTCCAGCCATTCCGTGCAACATAGGTTGAAATACCCAAATGAGAGATTCCCAATGGAGGTGCCCATATTTAAAAGGAGAATTGCTTTTATAATGGCAATTCAATTAATATTAGTCCCATTAATGTTTGCTATTTTTTGTCACTTTTTGACATAGTTACCCTTTTAAATCAGTTATGACATTTATAATAAAAAACAAATTTGAAACTATTTTTTTTTTAAATTTCGAAAATAATAAAAATATTTTCGGTATCATTTAAGGAAAAAAATATTTTTTAAAAAAATATTTTTAAAATTTGTTCTACGCATAGTAGAATGCATGTTCTAATATTCTACCAGCTTGTAGAATTTGTTTTCTATAGTTCTTTTTATATTATATGGAATGGTAGAAAACGTATTCTATATATTACTTATATTCTACATTACGGTAAATTACAAGTTCTACTGGATATAATATATTCTACATGTTGGTATAATACAACTTCTACTTATTAGACCAAGTTCTATAAATGGTTTTCATTCTACTTTAAAGTAGAATACAACTTCTACCAAAATCTGAGAAAATTTAAGAAAATTAGTTAATCCCTAAATCTGAATATTTTCGAAAATCTTTTATTTTATTTTTCATGTTTATTATCGGTTTTTAACATTTTTTTTGTTGTCATCGTTCTTTTCTTCTTCTTTCTCATTGATCAAGCTTATTTTCTCTACATTTGCATATCTATATTACTTGTAGTTTATAGAACTCAAAGACAGATAAAGAGTAGACTTTTATGGCTGATGAAGAGAAACGAACTAGGTTAATTGCTGTTGAATCAAAATAAATGGACTAGGGTTGTCTAATAATTACTTCTTCATAATATTATCATATCAAAACTTAATTTGTCTTTATACAAACTCGAGTACTTCTCTGCATAATCTAAAATATGGTTCTATAGGGGGCCAGTCCAATCAATATTTCATATATATTTTTATCATAATTTATTGAATTTAACTTTTTGACAAAGTGAATAACATTTAAAATTGATAATTTGTAATTTGTAATTGCATCATAAAGATATATTCAATTAAAGAAAATAAAGAAAAGAAAGAAAATAACTTATTGGGGCAAGCTATGGATTTGGTCTCGGCGACATAATGGCATAACACAATAAACACATAGACGATTCCTTGTACATGAACCTAATTACTCTATTAATGTAATAATGTTTAATAAATTTAATAAATTGATAATTAAAGGGTAGAACAAGGTTGATATTAATTTAAACATTAAGGGGATAATTTTTTTAGAAAACATTAAAAAGATAAATCTGAATTGAATTGGCATTATAAAAACAATTCTCCCTATAAAAATTTTACCCCTGTTTTCCAATTGCTTTAAAAAAAAGTGAGAAATTTGCAGAACTCTCTTACAATAAATAACAAACTTTTATAAAAAAAATAGTCAAAACATCCTTTTTGTAAATTTTCCTTTCTTTTTCTGGCTCTCTTGCTCTCTCCTTCAAAGCAGCAGTCGGAATATTCCAACGATCTTAAAATATTCTGCTAGAAGCTCATAATCGAAGCAATAAGGAAAACCCCATTTATTTATATAATAATAGAATAATGCTCTTATACTGTTTTGTTTATAGAATAATAACTCTACTGACAACTCCAGCTAGACCTACCTTTCCTTATTGTCCTAATGCTTTACACATTCTTCATCGTTTTTCCTTCTTCACGAGGTCAACAACAATGGCTGATCAACCTCCAAATCCTGAAAGTAGGATCAAACTTCGTGATGGTAGATACTTGGCTTACAAGGAAAGAGGTGTCCCTAAGGATGATGCCAAGTTTACCATCGTTCTTGTTCATGGATTTGGTAGTTCCAAAGACATGAACTTCAATGTCTCACAAGTATACACTAATCTTTTTTTTTTTTTTTCTTGATCCTCTCTATTCTATCTGTTTCTTTTCTTCTTACAGTCATCGATCTAATTTTTTATACTTTTAATCTTGAGATCCAAATTATGTGCTTTAAATTAATTCTCCAATTGTGTTATTTACTTTGTGTGCTCTTTTTTAGAACGGTTCTGAAATCTCTTGTTCTTAGAAATTTGTGGGTTTTGTGAGATGGACAGAGATTTTGCTTTATGGGTTTTAGGCTTTCAGCAACATCAGATTCTAGTCGATTACAAGATCCAATAAACTGAGTTATGGACACCAAATAATATTTTGTGATTGTAACTTGTAATATTTTGTGGTTGTGAATTCTAAAGATTAAACCAAAGTAAAATAATAAAAACTCAAGAAATGGAGATGTTGTTAAAGATTTAACTGAAAACTAATGAGGTTTGTTTTAGTTATAATCTCAGGAGTTTGTAGAAGAAACTGGTATATACTTTGTGCAATACGATCGAGCTGGATATGGAGAGAGTGACCCAAATCCAAAACGTTCGTTGAAGAGTGAAGCTTCTGATGTTCAAGAACTCGCGGATGGGTTACAGATCGGATCAAGGTTTTATTTGATCGGAATCTCGATGGGGACATACACCGTTTGGAGCTGCCTAAAACACATTCCTCAAAGGTAAAGAAATCAAATTAAATGATTAGTTTAACTTGTAAATGCGTAAAAGTCATTCCTAACCGACGCATGTTGCCAAAAATTGCTTTAGGATTAAAATCATAAAATTGTCAGAGAACACGTTCAAATTTATATTATAGGCCCAATCTTTTTTTTTGGTCCAAATTAGAGGCCCAATTTGTTTTTAGTATTTGTTGATAACAATCTCACAACCATAAATTATGATTGCTCTAAATCTAATATTTTTCACGAGTGAAAACAATGTTTTAAAGCTCGGTTCTCGTTTTGGTTGGGCCTTAGTTCAGTATATAGTTTGATTTGTTAATACATATATTATAGGCCTGGAACTTTAACCAAATCGATCCGTCAGTGTTCACTCAGAAAATCAGTTTGGAGGTCCATTTCGGTATTGGTACGGTTCGGCTTAGAGACAATCAGTTCTGTTTTATTAGAAAAAAAATTCCCAAACCAATTTATACCGTACTATACCAAAAATTTACAAATTTGTTTTAATAATTTTGAAACAAATAATTGAACCGAGTCGAACAATCCAAATTTACCCGTTTTCAAACAAATTTCAGCACAAAAACCAAAAAAATTCGGTTAGTTTAGACTTTTGATAACATTTAGAATACTCGGTTATTATAGCCAAACCAAATCGAACCATCATTTTACGGTTATTTATGGCAAGATTTTTAAGAATGGATGGAAGTAACAAAAAAAGGACCGGTTCAGTTCGCTTACTCAATTTCACCGGCCAAACAACTAATAGCCAGTAAGAATATCTATAATCAATCTCATTCATTACTTTAGAAAGTAAGATCCAGTAAGCCACATTATTATGTAGTTGACATATGATCCAATTCAATTGATAGCACAATTTTTTTTTAAAAAAAAAAATAATTTTTGCTAATACTACGATCGTTCAGAACTAAGAATTACCTTAAATATGATATGTAATAGGTTAGCAGGAGTGGCTATGGTGGCTCCGGTTGCGAATTATCGGTGGCCTTCGATTCCAAAGAGTTTGATGAAAAACGATTACAGAAGAGAAGTGTTGAAATGGTCTTTTTGGATTGCTAACTATTTTCCGGGACCTCTTCATTGGTGGGTGACTCAAAACATGTTTCCTTCAACTTCGATGCTAGAGAAAAACCCTCTTTACTTTAACGACCAAGACATTGAAATCCTCAAGCACACCAAAGGCTTCCCAATGCTCACTAAGGTACCAACTACTTTCATAAGAGTATAAGACTACTCTAATCTCTTCAAAATTTGTTTCCCATAAAATCCTTTAATTCTAAACTGTATTGTGTTACTGTTAAATATATAGGCAAATGTACTATTATTATCCATGATTTGATTTAGGAGACAAAAAAAAGATGTATTTTAACCAATTAAATGAGAATTTAATTTTCTTGAATGGGATTTGTGTTTTAGTGGTTTTTGTTAGTGGTGTTAATTCTTGTTATAATCCGGATTTGTAAGTCGTAGACTGAAAATAAAATAATGTTTTAGAAACAATATCTATGGGGAAAATAAAATTTACGTATTGAATAAGTTTCGCATAGATAAAAAAGTCATGCTTGTTCTTGAAGAAAAAAATCGATAGCCTTTGTACTTGTTTCAAATTCTGTATAATTACAATTTTCCTTAATCTGATCATTGTTTAGAATCATATATATTGAGGGGAAAAAGTGGTTATTACTCTTAGTCAAATTTGAGAATACTCATGGTGATGGATGTGTCCCCAGGAGAGGTTACGAGAACGCGGAGTTTTCGAGACGCTGAGAAGCGATTTCCTGGTGGCGTTCGGCGACTGGGACTTCGACCCTGCGGACCTACCCGACCCGTCTCTGTCTGGACCCAAGAAGAGCCTCTCATCTGTTCACATATGGCAAGGCTACGAAGACAAAGTGATGCCATTTCAGCTGCAAAGATGCTTGTGCCGCAAGCTACCATGGATCAAGTATCACGAGGTTCCTAAAGGAGGCCATTTGATCGTGCACTACGAGGGAGTCTGCGATGCGATCTTAAAATCGCTTCTTCTAGGAGAAGATCTTCCAATGTACAGACCCAAATCTGTGATCATTGAACCATAGAGACAAGCGTCATTGTTTTTTTTTTTGTTTTTTTTTTTCATTTCTTGCTTGATTCTTTGATTTTGATTGATATGAACCTATATCTTGTTTGGTTCAGTGAATATGTTCTATTGTATTTTTCCCAAAAAGTTTTTGTTTTTCTTTTGTAAATTACTTTTTTCACATAATTTTCATTAAAAATACGAGTTGAAATACAAAAACTGGTGGAAGATGTAGAAATCCCAGGAATCAAACCCAAAATAAGGAAATGAACCCCAAACAAGGGAGTCCGTACAAGAACGAAAATAATCCTAAAGAACCGATACACCAAACAAAAGAGATAAAAACACTAAGCTAAACGAAATAGATTAAGTGTGGAAATAATGGAGCTACAAGTATAAGGACACACTCATTATTTGTATTGCTCTCACCTCAAGGGGACGGATACAGCCACAAGCAAACGAAGTTAAACCAAATAAGTCCCATTAAAAAATAAAAGAGAGAAAAAAAAAATCCCATTAACCCGGATCAAGAACATATTTAGACAACAACTAAAAAGCACAAACCGCAAACTCTATTGAAATTTGAAACCATTTGAAACCCGATCAATAGAAACCGCAAACCCGATCTAATCACTTTGTCAATTCATTTGTGTTGGTGGTATGCTCCGCAATCCGGTTTAGTTCAGTATAAATCGAGTTTGGCATAATTAAATCTGGTTTATGATGATTGGTATCAAAATAGGTTCAGTCTAATAAGATGGCCCACTACGAAATCCGGCTCAATAACGAAAATTGGTGGAATTAGATATTAATGTATTATAAATAGGAGAATTTATTACTGTTTAAGGGATCTAGATTCTTCTCCGAGAAATATGAGAGATTAATTAGCTCACACTTATAATTTTCAGTTCGTCGAGAGACCTCCAAACTAGAACACTTGTAATCAGAACTCGAGAATTAAATCAAAAAAATCTTCCTTGATCCGTTATTATCGAATTATCCCTTAAGCTGAGTTCTACAATCAACAATTGGCGCCTACAATGGGACCGATTCGGTAATCGACCTTCAAGCAACATTCGCAACAATGACAGAAGAAGCACGACAGACCATAACCTAGGCCGGCAGCAAATCACCATAGGCGACAACAGTCCGAGCTCGGATCGGCCTCAGGTCAGATTTCCCCAGAACGGTGCCGGACCAAACCCAAACCCACTCCAAACCAACACCCCGTGGGACAATGCCAGCCCAAGTTCAAACAGGCCTTAAACCAGCACCGAGACTCATCAAGAAGCGGTAGCTTCCTTCGATCCAACTGCACTCATGAACGCCTTTGCCGTTCAGATGCGGGAATTAGTTAGAAGCAACGATGTCAAGTTCGCAACTCTCACCGAACAGATCATGAGCTTGCAACAAGAAAGCCCTCTCAGAAGACGAAACCTAATCACCGACTTCCAAGGCAAAGGAAATCAGTCTACGGCAGCACGGTCTGTGGTCCACCAGTTCGGAAACTCGCCATTGCAGCTACCCATCCCGGCAACTGTGCGCGACCTGGAGCTCGAGAGGATGCAAGCTCAGTTGCGCGATATCAGCTCAAAATTCCACCAAGCGAGCAGCTCGGTCGATCGCAGGATGGTTTTCCGCAGCTGAAGGAATGGTAAAAGCATTATCACCAAGGACCGAGAGAGATATTGCATCAACCTCACGCCCAAGGTTTTTCACCTTCCTCTCGTACATATCCACAATATGGCCGGTCACAATCAAGTTGTGCTGCCTCCTCAAGAAATCGCAGAAGCCGACGATGCCTATGGCTTGGTTGAGTTTGAGGAATGGTGTCTTCATCAGCTCAGACTTGTCTAGAAAGTCCTTCACCAGAGCCAGCTTGGCCTCACACTTGGTCCTCAACGAGAGCAGGGCCGCCCGACCTTTGGACTCCAAGTCTCGGTACCTCCGCTTCTCAGGCTTCTCTGCCTTGAATGCCTTGGATAGCAGGTCCCATTCAGAATCCAGCTCGGCTACCTATTTTTTGAGCCATGACCCGCTCCTGGAGGGAAGCATTCTCTTTCTCTTTCTCAGCGAAGACCAGCATAACCGCATCGTACCTGTCCTTTTCCATTCGGTACGAGACCACCAATGAGCCTCTCTCTGCGCTCACTTCAATATTTATCTTCCTCAGCCAAGAAATCTCCATGTCATAATCTCGATTAAGCTCGTTGGTATCACTCATGAGCTGGAATTCATAAGGACAAATGTTAGATTCGGATATACAAAGTAAGAAAGCAACAAACAAATTCAAAAAAGTTGGGACTTATAGTTGAGGCAGACTGAGCGACCCGGGCGTACACCTTAGGTCAGAAAAGATCCTTCCTCTCCGTATCGGGGCCTTGACTGGGATAATCTTCCTGAACAGCTTGGCATAGGCGGCCGAATCGTCAAGGATTGGCTTGTCCTCGTTGTAATTGAGCTTGACAGAAAAGGAAGAAATATCCGAGATCGTTCGTCTTTTGGAAGATCTGGGTTTTTTGACTGAGACGCTTCCACAGATAGATCACCGACCTAAGCCTGCGGATCCGCAACAGGATCATTCAGATCACCTCTATGAAGAACCAATGCCCCATCACCTACCTGGTTGGCCTGCCCCTCGGACTCTCTCTTAGATTCCAGATTTCGAGGACTTCTTCTTCTTTTTCCTAGCCCTCTTGGCGATGGTCTGTTCCACCTCGTCAGCCCGGAAATCTACGAGCTCCCCTTTCTCAAGGAGGGTTTCCGGAGGTAGATTTCCAGGAATCCCAGTCTCGATCGCAACAGGATCCGTCGTCTCAGCGCAAGTCAGGGTTGACCAATTCAAGAAGCCGTTCAACAGTCACATCATCGGGTTCACAGCATTCCTTTCTCCGATCCCAACTATGTCGATGGGGGAGTTGCTCCATCAAAGTCAAATGTCGGGATGTAAGATTTGTCAAAGTTCATCTTCCGTCTTCGTCGAGATTTCTTTAGTTGGCTGGGATTAACCTGCTCTTTGGACTCTGCAGAAACGGACGGTAAGGGAAAAACAAGTCATGAAGTAAAGGTCGGCAAACACTATTTTGGAGGTATTTACTCTTGTTTTTTGCCTTTTTCTCTTTACGAGCTAACCGGTCTTGGTTAGCGAATGAACAACAACGTTTTCCGGCCTCACTGAGCTGCTTAGAGACTTCCTCTTTGAGTGACCTATGTATGAATCCGGGGATGTGACGATCTGCAAAGAAAAAAGGTAAAAGAATCAGCAACCATGAGAACGAACTCTATAAGTCTGACCGGCGTAATATCTACCAAATGCCACGTTGCAGCCAGGTTGAAATGTGCTCGCCAGATTTACAGCGGAGTGAGAATCGACACGCAAGAAAAAGTTGCTCTGCTCCCAATTCAAGAACTAACTCGCTTTCTAACCCGTCATCAGGTCAAAACCCGGATTGGCATAGGCCGATAGAAGCCAGTACTTACCTTGGGCGACCTTCAGGATGAAAAGTTCCTCAAACATGGCAACATTGCACCCCGAACTGTGTCTAGAGTGGACCACGTCGGTTCCAGATCGATAATCGGCATAAAATTGTTATCATCGGGATCAGCATCTTCATTGTCACCGACCTCATCCAACGTCGCATCTTTGGGCTTTATGTCTTCTTCTAACCCAACTGCCTCATCAACTGGTGACTGTTCGCCGGACTCCCGATTGTCATGATCCATCAATTCGGGAGCCCGGATCGGAGACCTCTGGTTACTTGGCCCGAACTCCTGAACACGAGAATTCTTCCAAACAAGAGAAGCGTTCGAAGAACTCTTTGTGGTACCCGAACTCAAAGATTCTGCCAGGCTCAACGACCAACGATCCTCAGGAAGGATGACGTTACCTGATACAAGCTCAGGGCTGTCTTAAGGCTTGTATGATCTCGGAACACAAAGCTTGGTTTAACGGCCAAGGGTTGATTCAATGGTCGAGCTTCTCCAACCAGGGAATCGTCTCGAGGATCGGTTAAGTAACAAGGGAATGAGGTGCACCACATAAGCTGTGAAAGGCTTATGATAAAACACAAGAAATCTTTGGTCTAGGAGGGACTGGTCTCGACTAGAACAAAGAGGCTTAACAAGTTTTCTTTGCTGAGAAAAGCTTGAAAGAAAAGTTCGATTTTTATTGATGATCAAAGTTCAAAAGTTACACGGTCGTAAAGGGACTTATATAATGTCCAAGCGGCTTAGACTCAAGAGAAAAAAAAGACTCAATGCGACAGGACTTGAAAAGGAAAGGTGCAACATCAAAGGAAAATAAACAAGGAAAACTATAAAGGAAAATTCAAACTACTAAGCTAAAGTCTGACTATATTCTCTTGGCTGCAACACAACAAAGACAAGGAAATTCGTTAGTTAAATGAAATGAAAGACTTACCTTATTTGTGACCATGATTAACGTGTCTTGTCTTTGACCGAACTTGAACATCCCTATTTAAGCGTCTTGATTCATTCTTGAGATGCTAAGCACTTGAACTTGGGCTTGGCTTGGTAAAAGAGGCCAGACGTCCTGGTTCTCTGGGCTGTTGTGGGTTGATGAGAACTCTTGAAATGTATCAGCCCAAACTTGTAGACAATGGCCCTTGTTAACCGTCTCTTCTTGGCATTGCTCTTGATCTTCTCTTGGTATCTCTTTAGCTGCGGCTTGTAGGCTTTTATTATACTTGTGTTGAAGTATTCTAGCTCTTGCCCTTGTTATTGGTCCTTCATGCGTTGTTGGAACTTCAATATCTTGGAGTTGAGGCTCGGTTAGATCCGGTTCAGGTTGCATGTCCTCATCATTCCCTCCCCCTTGATGAGGTTTTGACCTCAAAACTGGTTCATCTGCAAGATAAGGAGATAAATCAGATACATTGAAAGTAGAAGACACATTGAACTCACCTGGTAACTCAAGCTTGTAGGCATTGTTGTTGATCTTCTCTAGGATCTTGAAGGGGCCATCTCCTCTCGGTGCAAGCTTAGAACTCCTTTGATTTGGAAATCTTTCATACCACATGTGTAGCCAAACCCATTCTCCAGGTTCAAATACCATCTCCTTGCGGCCTTTGTTCGCATGCCTCTCATATTGCTCGGTTCTTTTCTCTAAGTTCTCTTTGGCCTTTAGGTGTAGCTTCTTGACAAATTCAGCTTTCTGTTCCCCTTCTAGGCTCACGGCTTCAGCTGGGGGCAATGGTGTGAGCTCCAATGGTGTAGTAGGGTTGAAGCCATAGACTATTTCAAATGGGGACATCTTTGTTGCCGAGTGCTGAGCTCTATTGTAAGCGAACTCGACAAAAGGAATACATTCCAGCCAATTCTTCAGATTCTTTCCAATGGTAACTCGGAGTAGGGCAGATAGAGTTCTATTTACCACCTCGGTTTGCCCATCAGTTTGAGGGTGGCATGTCGTTGAGAATAAGAGCTTTGTCCCTAGCTTCTTCCACAAGGTTCTCCAGAAATGGCTTAGAAATTTGCTGTCTCGGTCTGATACTATAGTCCTTGGCACTCCATGTAGACGTACCACCTCTTTAAAGAATAGATCAGCCGTCTTGGTTGCATCATTCACCTTAGCACAAGGTATAAAATGTGCCATCTTGGAAAATCTGTCCACCACTACAAAAATTGAGTCCTTGTGGTTGATCTTTGGAAGCCCAAGCACAAAATCCATTGATAAATCGACCCAAGGTGCTGTCGGAATAGGTAGGGGTATGTACAGGCCGTGGGGATGGACTGTTGACTTAGCTTTCTTGCACACCACACATCTTGCACAATGAGCTTCTACGGTTTTCTTGAGGTGCGGCCAGTAGAAGTGTTCTCTCACCACAGCTAGTGTCTTATCTACCCCAAAGTGACCCATAAGACCTCCTCCATGTGCTTCTCGGACGATCAGGTCTCTAAGTGAGCATTGCGGTATGCAAAGCCTTTTATCTCTGAACATAAAGCCTTCGAAGATATAAAATTTTCCATGGGCTCCATTATTACACTCCTTGAAGCTGTCTCCAAACTCGGGATCTTCTTTGTAGAGGTCTTTTATGAACTCAAACCCCATAACTTTGGCTTCCATCATGGCAATAAGCGCATGTCTTCTTGATAAGGCATCGGCTACAATGTTGTCTTTTCCCTTCTTGTATTTGATGATGTAGGGGAAAGTCTCAATGAACTCCATCCACCTCGCGTGTCTCCTCTTTAGGTGTGTCTGTCCCCTAAGATGCTTGAGGGTCTCATGGTCTGTGTGCACTACAAACTCCCTTGACATGAGATAGTGTTGCCAAGTCTCTAAAGCTCGCACCAAGGCATACAACTCTTTGTCATAGGTAGGGTAGTAAGCGTTGATCCTCCTAGCTTTTCACTGAAAAAGGCTACAGGTTTGCCTCCTTGGGTTAAGACAGCTCCTACACCGATCCCTGATGCATCACACTCCACTTCAAAGGTCTTGTTGAAATCAGGTAAGACTAGAACCGGTGCCTCAGTGAGCTTCTCCTTGAGTGTGTCAAATGTTGCTTGTTGCTCTCTTCCCCAAGTGAATCCCACACTCTTCTTGACCACAGCTGTGAGAGGTGCGGCTATACTGCTAAAGTCCCTGACAAAGCGTCGATAAAAACTGGCCAAGCCGTGAAAGCTCCTCACTTGGCTTATGTTTGTTGGAGTCGGCCATTCCTTGATTGCCTTAACCTTCTCTTCATCGACCTGTAAACCCTGTGAGCTCAAAACAAAACCTAGAAAAACCAGCTTATCAGTGCAGAATGTGCACTTCTTTAAGTTTGCATAAAGGCCCTCTTGTCTAAGAGTCTTGAATACAAGCTCAAGATGTGACACATGATCAGATAAACATTTGCTGTATACTAAAATATCATCAAAGTAAACCACAACAAACTTACTGATGTATGCTCTAAGAACTTGGTTCATTAGTCGCATAAAGGTACTTGGTGCATTGGTGAGTCCGAATGGCATCACCATCCATTCATAAAGACCTTGCTTGGTCTTGAAGGCAGTTTTCCACTCATCTCCTTCTTTCATTCGCACCTGATGATACCCACTCCTGAGATCAATTTTGGAAAATAGGGTAGCTCCACTAAGCTCATCAAGCATGTCGTCTAGTCTTGGGATCGGGTGTCTATATTTGATGGTAATGTTGTTGATGGCTCGACAGCCGACACACATGCGCCAAGACCCGTCCTTCTTTGGCACCAACAGAACTGGTACAGCACACGGGCTGAGGCTCTCCCTTACATAGCCCTTGCCTAATAGCTCTTTGACTTGTTTCTCCAATTCTTTAGACTCTTCTGGGCTCATACGGTAAGCCGGCTTATTTGGTAATGCGGCTCCTGGTATGAAATCAATTTGGTGTTCTATGCCTCTTATTGGTGGCAGTCCTTCAGGCATCTCATCAGGGAACACGTCCTTAAACCTGTCAAGCAAAATAACAATTTCGGGTGGTAGATAGAGTTCTCCAAAACCTGCGCTCAAAAGCTCCTTAAAGATCATTAGTAGCATTGTGTGTTTGGAGGCAATAGCTCTTCTTACATGACTATGTTGAACAAGAAAATTGGACTTAGAATGATTTTCTTTTTCTTTGAGTATTTGCATTTGCAAGTCATGCACTTGTGATGGCGTGAGAGGTGCTAAGCTAACTTTTCTCTTGTTATGCATAAAAGTATACATATTAGTTCTACCATCATGCTTAGTTTCTCTATCAAATTGCGATGGTCTACCTAATAATAAATGTCCAGCTTGCATGGGAACAACATCACAAATTACTTGATCCTGATATCGACCAATACTAAAAGGTATAGACACTTGATCACTGATCTTAAGTTCTACCTTGTCATCGAGCCACCTTAGCTTATAAGGCCGAGGGTGTTTAGTTCTCTCAAGGCCTAACTTGTCGACCATGTGAGCACTAGCAACATTGGTGCAAGACCCACCATCAATGAGGAGATTACATACCTTGCCTTTGATGGTGCAACGGGTATGAAAAATGTTCTCACGCTGAATAGTTTCGGAGGGTTCCACCATTGCACTTAATGTACGCCTTGTGACAAGGAGCTCACCAGTATCAGGGTATTCAATGTCACCATACTCTTCTAGAGGCTCAGTCTGTGCCTCGTCTTGAGATTCATAGTCTCCGGATTCGGTCACAAGCATCACTCGCTGGTTCGGGCATTCTCTTGATATGTGTCCTCTTCCCCTGCATTTAAAACAAGTGATATCTCTAGATCTCTGAGGGTTAGACGTCTTACCGAGCTCTGGTCTAGTGTCTTTGCTAGTCTCAACAGCTTTGCCTTTGAACCGAGAGTCAACTTCTATGCCTTTGCCTTTGTCTATTGGCTTGTTTGTGTTTGACGTCCATGTGGTTTGAGGTAGGTTTCTGGCACTCATGGTCTTCTTTTTGATGTGTTGCTCAGCTTGAACAGCTAAATGGAAAAGATCCTTGAAATCTTGATAGACTTGTCTCTCCACTTTTCGGCTAAGTCTTTCTTGTAGACCGTCTACGAACTGGGCCATAAGAGCTTCTTCGTCATCATTGAGCTCCAAACGGTTTCTCAGCCGTTCAAACTCCTCATAATATTCCTCCACAGATCTAGTTCCCTGCTTAAGACCACGGAAACGTCGTTGTAAGTCTCTATGAAAGTGAGGAGGGACATACCTTTGTCTTAACATATCTTTCATGTCGATCCATGAGTCGATGGCTCTAAGGCGATTTCTTTTGCGGTCTGATATCACCCTGTCCCACTAGATAAGGGCATTGTCTGTGAGTTATGCTACCGCCAATGCTACCCTCTTTGGACCGGGATGGTTATAGTAATCAAAGATGTGATCCATCCTCTTCTCCCAATCAAGGTAGGCTTCGGGATCAACTTTTCCGGCGAAGCTTGGTGCGGTCAGCTTGACATGATGCTGGTTTTGTCTTTTAGATGAGTAGAACTCATCTTTATCTTGTTCTCCATAGTCGTCTTGCGGCACACGCCTCCTGTGTCTAGGTCGCCGTTGGGCTGGTTCATCATCTTGAGAAGAATCGTCATCGGTGGGTTGCGTGTGATTAGCTTCGTTGATGCGAACTCCAGTAGGTCTCAAGTTGTTTCGGGTGTGCTGATTAGTGGTAAAGCCGGTGTTCAACCCTCCAAGGTTGCGAGTGGGTTGCAAGGTCACTCTTGCTTGTTCCACATGGCGGAGTCGGTCGCCAAAGTCTTGTCTTAGGGCTTTGATCTCATCTCTCATGGATGCTATCAGCTGGTGAAGAGCATCTTGAGCATTACTACTCTCTTCTCCCATGGTTGTTGATTGAGTTTTCTCGCAAAAATGAAACAGAGGAGATTAGTCGGGACAAAAGCAAATAAGGAAAATTGCTCGGTCTTCTTTAAGTAAATTTTCCAGTCAAACTAATTGAAAGTATGCAAAATGGAAAGTATGCAATTACGGGACTAATGAGGATTTCCCTTTTTTTTTTACTTTTCTTTAAATGATCTAATGAAGAAGACAAGGATGAGCGAGCGTAAAGGTTTGTGAAGATGAGATACAATGATGAATATGAAGTTAAACTAGATGCAATGCTATGATCTTATGTTTTCTTTTGGGATTTTTGAAAGACAATGACAGACTATATGACCCTTTTTTTTTTATCATGATGCAATGAATTAAAACAAAACAAGGAAGAACAAAATTGAAATAGACAGAATCGGAGAGATAAAACCTGGGCTGAAAGGAACTTCAGCTCTGATACCAAAAATGATACAAGCTCAGGGCTGTCTCAAGGCTTGTATGATCTCGGAACACAAAGCTTGGTTTAACGGCCAAGGGTTGATTCAATGGTCGAGCTTCTCTAACCAGGGAATCATCTGGAGGATCGGTTAAGTAACAAGGGAATGAGGTGCACCACACAAGCTGTGAAAGGCTTATGATAAAACACAAGAAATCTTTGGTCTAGGAGGGACTGGTCTCGACTAGAACAAAGAGGCTTAACAAGTTTTCTTTGCTGAGAAAAGTTTGAAAGAAAAGTTCGATTTTTATTGATGATCAAAGTTCAAAAGTTACACGGCCGTAAAGGGACTTATATAATGTCCAAGTGGATTAGACTCAAGAGAAAAAAAAAAGACTCAATCCGACAGGACTTGAAAAGGAAAGGTGCAACATCAAAGGAAAATAAACAAGGAAAACTATAAAGGAAAAATCAAACTACTAAGCTAAAGTCTAGGCTATATTCTCTCGGCTGCAACACAACAAAGACAAGGAAATTCGTTAGTCAAATGAAATGAAAGACTTACCTTATTTGTGACCATGATTAGCGTGTCTTGTCTTTGACCGAACTTGAACATCCCTCTTTAAGTGTCTTGATTCATTCTTGAGATGCTAAGCACTTGAACTTGGGCTTGGCTTGGTAAAAGAGGCCAGACGTCCTGGTTCTTTGGGCTGTTGAGGGTTGATGAGAACTCTTGAAATGTCTCGGACCAAGCTTGTAGACAATGGCCCTTGTTAACCGTCTCTTCTTGGCATTGCTCTTGATCTTCTCTTGGTATCTCTTTAGCTGCGGCTTGTAGGCTTTGATTATACTTGTGTTGAAGTATTCTAGCTCTTGCCCTTGTTATTGGTCCTTCATGCATTGTTGGAACTTCGATATCTTGGAGTTGAGGCTCGGTTAGATCCGGTTCAGGTTGCATGTCCTCATCATTACCCGTGTTGGAAGACGATTCAGAAGACATGGCTGGAGTGAAGTCGGAGATTTTACCGCCAACAAGGAAACGCGGCAGACGGTGATCGGAAAACCTAGAGAGAGAAAGAAAATTCTAGAGAGAAAGGAGAGCGAATACCTGTAGCAACGAGAGCTGGAATGAGAAAATGGGGAGAGCTGCTCCCTAATTATAGAAGTAATGCAATCATGATGAGTTTTCGGTATTCGCGCCCCTTGTCAGTCTGAAATACAAAAATTCCCGCCAAAACCAACGCAACTCTTCAACTTCTGAATTGAAGAAAGTCCCAAAAGACCCTCCGAGTACGCCAGGAAGAGTGATTGACGCGACTGCTAAATTTGGCCGAACTCGATTTCAACCGAACCAAAGAAGTAATTCATCAAACTCAGCCGAACTCATTTTGCTGAAAGGGGGGGGCAAATTGTTGGTGATATGCTTCGTAACCCTGTTTAGTCCGGTATAAATTGAGATCAGCCCAATTGAATTCAGTTTATAATGATTTGTACCAAAATAGATTCGGCCTGATAAGACGGCCCACCAAAAAATCCGCCCCAAGTAACGAAAGTCAGTGGGATTATTATGAAAACCTTAGGGTACACAGTCATTAATGTACTATAAATAGGGGAATTCATTACTGTTCAAGAGATCTCGACTCTTTCCCGAGAAATAGGAGAGATTAATTAGCCCACACTTATAATTATTAGTTCGTCGAAAGACCTCCCAACTAGAACACTTGTAATCCAAACTTGAAAAATAAATCAAAGAAATATTACCATTATCACCGAATTCTCCCTTATAATTCTACAATCAACAATTTATTTCTTGTTTTATATTTCATATAACGATAAAATAAAAACAAAAAAATTAAATATCAATTTAAATGTATATTATAATTTTCTCCAAAAAAATGTATACTTTAAAATATCAAAATACAATATTTTTGTATGAATATAAACAAAAATCAATTATAAACCTAAACAACCACCTAAATATCCATTAATTACAGTCACAAATCTAAGGGGAAGGGTTATTGGGAGGTTGATTTATGAAGAATTTTAGATTTAAGATTATATGGTTAATTGGTTATTGGTGTGTGGATTTTTACATTTTTAATAGATTTCTAAACAGATTATAACATTACATTATTTAAAAATTTATTATTATTGGTTTGATAATTTTTTTATAATATAATTAAAATTCATTGTTATTCAAAAACTTTGTATTTTACTGGTTCTGTAATTCTAATGAAATCTAGTGTTATTAGCATACAGATTCTTTACAATTTAACTCATAATCATGATTTTAAAAATATTACATATATCTTGTGTGAGCCAAAACTCGCACAACCAAGAATTTGTGAAGAGAAACTAAGGGATCTGAAACTTCTAGGATGATCGCAAGAACAGTAAGATCAAAAGAGGATTTTTATTGCTGTAAAGTGTTTAGTCTTTGTTGCTTAGGGTTGCCCAAGTTACATAATGAATTGTATACATCGTCTATTTATACTAACTCTCTGAACCGCCTAGCCGAAAATCTCGGGCGAGATTTTCGGAATATTTCCTTATCGTCTCGTGCGGCTGACCGCCTTTGCATCTCGTCTAGGGTTTTCCATGGGCTTCACCTCTCAAGGCTTCGGTTCGGCCCATCCATGCTTCTTTACGGCTCGGCCCATCTAGCCTCCTTCACGGCTCGGCCCACTTGCCATGGAGACATGATCTAGCCCACCGCACCGATACACGGCTCGGCCCAAACGTGTTGAAGTGGGGCTCGGCCCATTTCTTTCGATGCGGCTCGGTCCACCTGTCTTCTTTCACGGCTCTCCCCACTGGCCTATCTGCACGGCTCTCCCATTTGTCTTGGTGAGAACGGCTCTCCACTTGTCATGGTGAGAACGGCTCTCCCACTTGGCCAGCGCGGCTCTCCCACTTGGCGACCACGGCTCTCCCACTTATCTTTCTTCCATACTTAGCCATTCTAAGGTGGTTTATCTACTTGGGGTGAAAACCGACCCCAACAGTTAGCCCCCCAGCTCGTCAGTTTCGGAGGCGAGAGTGACGAGGTCCATTATTTCTGATCGTAGGATAAACCACTGAGTTAGACCCCAAGGCGTTTTGGGAATGAAGACGCCGAGGCGTTCTAGGGATGAAGGCGCCGAGGCGTTTTGGGAATGAAGACGCCGA
The DNA here is from genome assembly GCF_000478725.1 of Eutrema salsugineum. Lineage (NCBI taxonomy): Eukaryota > Viridiplantae > Streptophyta > Magnoliopsida > Brassicales > Brassicaceae > Eutrema > Eutrema salsugineum. The sequence continues at coordinate 5,403,796 of NW_006256858.1, forward strand.
GGCGTTCTGGAGATGAAGACGCCGAGGCGTTTTGAGAATGAAGACGCCGAGGCGTTCCCAAGGAGTGCCAAGGTGTTCGAGATGGTACCGAAGATGCCGAGGCAAGATTAAGGACGAGGTGATTTTTTTTTTTTTTTTTTTTTTTTTTTTTAATAGTGACAGCCCATGACGAGGTGATTTGAGGAGGTTATGCCGAGCCGAACAAATGGCGAAGCGTTTCGAGAGAAAGCTCGTGCCGAGCTGTTTTGTTAGCGGCAAGGCGTCTCAAGAAAGAATGTCAATGCCGAGCCGTTTCGTTAACGACGAGGCGTTTCAAGAAACAGATTCAACGCCGAGCCGTTTTGTTAACGACAAGGCGTTTCGAGAGAACAGATTCAATGCCGAGCCGTTTCGTTAACGACGAGGCGATTCAAGAGAGAAAGAGTCAATACCGAGCCGTTTTGTTAACGACGAGGCGTTTCGAGAGAACATATTCAATGCCGAGCCGTTTCGTTAACGACGAGGCGATTCAAGGAAAAAAAAGTTAATACCGAGCCATTTCGTTAACGACGAGGCGTTTCGAGAGAACAGATTCAATGCCGAGCCGTTTCGTTAACGACGAGGGGTTTCAAGAGGGAAAGGGTCAATACCAAGCCGTTTCGTTAACCTGGGTACCCTGACTGTTGGTTTTTCGAGAGGAAATTCCTGATCCTTCGGCGCGTGCCAACGACGCAGCCCGGTATAGCCAATTCACCGCGGATCCCATGCGCTGTTGGACGGCTTCCCGAGGTTTACGCGGAATTCACGCGTTTCGTTTTTCTATAAATAGGTGAGCTCCTTCACTCTTCCTCATTATTTCCCGACTCACTCGTTTTCACTAAAGGTAGCTATCCCTTCTCTCTTCTTTCTCTCTCTAGTTTATTTATTTTCCGGCTAGGGCTTCCGAGGTCTCCGCCGTTCCAGATCTTTTTCCGGTAAAGGCTCGCCGAGTCGCGCTGTAACTCTTGTAAAAGTCGTAAATTATGTCGAGCTGTTCCGACGATTCGTTGGATTCACTTTTTCACTACGAGCCGAGCTGCGTAGATGCCGAGGCGAGAGGTACGGCAGGATCCTCCGAGGCGTCTGCTTCGCCGAGCCCCTCCAATCACTCGTCTTACGAAGCGTCGAACCATGAAAACCCATCAGATCGGCTCTCCGGATGGCGAGCCATCGGTTTCGACGAGCCGTCCACAAGATCCCGTTCCTAACAAGGACATTAACCGCGCCGCGCTCAAGGCCGAGGAGGAGGCATTTCCCTTTGATCTTTTCGAGGCGAAGCTTGAATTGGAACGCCTCATGGCGTCCCGAGGCGCTTCCACATCTGGGCGAGGGCCGAGAGTTAAGAGACAAAAACCTGGATCTACACTCTGCTCCCTTGAGTCGCTCGAGGCGTTGAGGCATCGCTTCGGAATATCTGAGGCGGTGGAGTTTGTCGTTCCCGAGAAGAGCGACCGACAAGCCTCCAGAAAATCACTTCACTCTGTACGAGGCGTTCTTCGAGCTTTGCTTCCTCTGGTTCCCGATCCCTGGGGTGATCCTCGAATACCTTTGGAAACACGGGATCTCGATTGGGCAGATTATGCCGAGGGGATTGCGGCATATGATCGGCATTTTAGTCCGAAGCTTCGAATGCGGTCTCGACATCGAGCTGAACCACCTGCTGAACTTGCTGGAAATCAGGAAAGCCCCGAAAGGAAATAGGTTTTATATTTCCAACAAGGCGAAGCGACGGATTATTGGCAGTTTTCCCAGCAAGGATCAGTTTTGGACTGAATGCTTCTTCTACGTCGGTCGGCAAAGATTACGTTCACCGAACCAAGACAGCTTGGGGACCACTTGGTAGCCGACCCGAAGCTTTGCCTCGGCTCGGAGATTCAGTTGATATTCTCTTCCTTTTCTAAGACTTTTGCTCTTTTTTTTGCTTTGTTTTGCAGTTCGGTGCTATCTTCCCTTGATTCCCGACGATCTCTTTACTGTTCGAGACTCTCTTTCGGCGCGGAAGGTTAATTGGAGAAAAAACTTCACCCTCGAAAGAGTAGAAAAGGCGCGAGCCATCCTTGCCGGAGTCCCCGTCAGTTCTTCGTCCTCAAGTTCTTCGAGAGATACCCGGGAGAAGATGGTAGTAATCGCTCTCAGAGAAAGGTAGAGGCGCGAGGAAGAGGAAGCCGCTAGACAAGCTGCCGAGGCGGCTCACGCGCAAACCGAGGTGGTTCCGGTGCAAGCTGAGGCGGTCTCAGCGCAAACCGAGGCCGTCCTTCAACCCGACCCTCCGAGCCGGGAAGGGGATGTGATGATCTGAGCCGCAGAAGGCAACGCTGCCGAGGCGATCGAAAAAGAGACAGCGCCCGAGGTAGAACCGGGCGAGATAATCCCCGAGGCGTCAGGGGACGGCTCGGCGGCGCAGAGCAAAACACCTTCGCACTCCGCCATTCTGGCTCTCCTGAAGTCGACGAGGCCGCCGACTTCGGTCGTCCAGAAGCATGACCCGAGGCAAAAGCGTTCGGCTGCCGACAAAGGGAAAGGCGTCACAGTTCAAAAGGACGAGCCGGCGAAGTTGGTCGTTGACGACCCTGACGCCTCGGCTGTCATGTTCTCACGTGTTAATAACGCGAACACGCGCCTTCCCCCTCTGGAGAAGCTGAGGAGGCCGAGGTCATATGGCGCGATGGCACAGCGCGGTACTAAGGTGCGTTTTATTTGCCTTCCTTTATTTTCGCGAATTTTTACTAAGTGTTAACGCGAGTTTATTCTTTGCAGTTTGTCGCGGCCATTAATGATCTGATGGCCGAGTACGAGGCGGACCTTTCTAAAGTTTAGCGTCACTTGGAAGAGGCCCGAAATGAGACCGCGGCGCAAAGGTGAAGCTGGAAGAGGCGCAAAACGAAGCTGCGGCAGCGAAGGGGAAACTCACCGAGGCGATGACCCGAGTGTCGAGGTTGGAAGAGGAGAAGATAGTTCTCCGAGCAGACGTCAACAAAGTTTCCGCCTCGGTGATTCGCCTGGAGGAAGCAAGGAGAGCCAAAAGCGCCGAGGTGGCGTTGCTTAAGAGGCGCATCGAGGCCAAGGACGCGCTGTTCGAAGCCAAGGTCAAACGCGCGAAGAAGGAGGCGAGGCGCGAGCTGACGGCGAAGTTTCAGGAATGCCTCGCTAAGGTGGAGGAGGGTTTGGTCAAGCTCGAGAAGGCAAAAAATGATGAGAACGATCTGGGACAGGTCAAGGGCAATCTCGCGATGATTGCCGACTTGAAGAAGTCGGACGCCCCGACGCTTGACGACGAGGAGGCAAAGCTGAAAAGCTGGGAGAGTGAGTATGCCGACGACGAGGCGTACTAGCGTATCGCTTCCGAGATTGAGGGCGAACTGTATTACTCTCCCGTATCGCCGGACTCGGTTGACACAACCCTCGGCAACGAGCCGATCGAAGAAACAGCGGCCAATTTAGGCGTTGTGGACCCGAACGGCTCGAACGCGGGTACGCGGATTCCCTCGAACCTTCTCGCCGATCGTGAAACGCAGTCCGCGGCATGAGTTTTGGCTCACAGATTTTTCTTGCTTGCTTTTGTACTTAGGATTTTATCCGCTCTCTTTTGAACTTTTATGTGTTTTATGCCTGGACGGCTTTATCCACCCGACTCTTCATTTTCGCTTAATGGATATATTTTCCTTAGCCGTCCATTAATTTGTAAAAGTGTTTACGAAAAATTGCCAAGGACGAAGGCTGTTATGTTGATTTTTTTCCTTAACTGTATTTTCGAAATCGACCGGAACATGGGCTAAGGGATGAATTGTTTTAAGGACCTCGTTTAGGTTCTAGGCAAATTTTTGATAGTAAAAGAGTGTTACGCGATAATGTTTAGGCAAGTCTTTGTTGGTAATGCCGAGCCGTGTTTATGGCGAGGCGTTTTCGCTTTGAATGTTGCCGAGCCGTGTAAACGACGAGGCATTTTTGTTTTGAATGGTGCCGAGCCGTGAAAACGACGAGGCGGTTTGTTTTGAGTGGTGCCGAGCCGTGGAAACGACGAGGCGTTTTTGTTTTGAATGGTGCCGAGCCGTGAAAACGACGAGGCGGTTTGTTTTGAGTGGTGCCGAGCCGTGGAAACGACGAGGCGTTTTTGTTTTGAATGGTGCCAAGCCGTGAAAACGTCGAGGCGTTTTGCTTTTGTTAGCCAAGGATGAAGCGTTATCGAACCTGTCTAAGGACCGGTGTTCTCGAGTATGTTTATCCGGGTTTAAGAGTTTTACTTCGGTTTTAGAGAAAGCGATGTAGTCTCGACTTATATTCTCGTGTGCGATAGTAAACCGTGGCGACCTGATACGTTTTTGGTCTGATATTTGTATAGCGAGCTTTAATTTTTATCCGTAGAGGATGTAACTTGCACCCTCGTCCTAGGAAAGGTGGTAAAAGTCCGTTTAGAGAACTTTGTACTTGTTGCCCTGTTGTGGCCAGCAACGAGACGAGGCGTTCGAAGGCTTAGTTTGCCGAACTGAAATTGAGGACCGTTAAAGGTCCGAGGTAATCAGGTCATGATATCATGCCGAAGTGGTGAGTTACAGAATTCAAAAATCCAAGATTGTTACAATGTGAAGCTAGCCGAAGCGAACCAGAAATCAAGGGTGAAAGTGAAATAAGTAGATGATTAAAAACGAACTGAGAATATGCCGAAGTGGCGACGTTCCTAAATGGGCAAGTCAAAATAATAGAGTTAAAGGAGGTATGTGTATACGTACCCATTCCCCCCCCCCTTTTTAGGAGGGGGGACAGCTGAACCCGTCCGAAGACGGGCTGCCTACGTACCCTTTGCAGGGATCAAGTCGTCCCGTAGTTCATGCTGGCTGTGCTGTGGTTTTAGTGATAATACTTCTTTAGATGCATTGCGTTCCATGATCTTGGAATCGCTTCGTCAGCTAGTGTCGCGAGTTCGTAGACTCCTGGACGAACCACTTTTGTGACTTTGTAAGGACCTTCCCAATTTGCTCCGAGCTTTCCTGCGTTCTTCTCGACTGTCTTTTGGAAGACCTTTCGGAGGATGAGCTCTCGTGTTTGAATCTTCGACTACGAACGTTTTTTATGTAGTATCGCGCCGTTGCTTGTTGGTAGTTCTGGATTTGAACTAGGGCTTGGTCGCGCTTTTCGTTGATTAGGTCGAGCTCGTCTAGCATCATTAAGTGGTTCAAGCCCTCCTGCCCTGGTAGAAGTCTTCGTCGAATACCTGGGAAATCCACCTCGGGGGGAATTACGCACTCCGATCCGTAGACCAGAGCGAATGGAGTTTCCCCGGTGGCTCGGCGCGGAGTTGTCCGATGAGACCAAAGGACTCCTTCGAGTTCGTCTGCCCATCGTCCCTTCTTGGCGTCGAGCCTCTTTTTCAGACCATCGAGTATTGTTTTGTTGGCTGCTTCAGCTTGTCCGTTCCCTTGGGGGTATCTTGGCGTGGATTTGCTGAGGCGGATTTTCCACTTCTCGCAGAAGGCTTCGAAGCGTGTTGAGATGAACTGGGATCTGTTGTCCGTGACTATTTCGTAGGGAACCTCGTGTCAGCAGATGATATTTTTCCAGACGAAGTGTTCGACTTGAGCATCCTTTATGCTTGCATAGGAATCGGCTTCGACCCACTTGGAGAAGTAATCCGTGAGGACGAGCAGAAAACGCTTCTGCTTCGAGCGATGTAGAGGTCCGACGATGTCCATCGACCATCTCATGAACGGATAAGGCGACGAAATTGACGAGAGCAGCTCGGTAGGTTGATGAATCGTCGGGGCGTGCCGCTGACACTTCTCACACTTAGCCGTAAATTTCTCGCAGTCCTTGATCATCGTGGGCCAGAAGTAGCCGTGCCGTTTTATCTTGATAACGAGAGAACTTCCGCTGGAGTGGTTCCCGCACGCGCCGCTGTGCACCTCGTACATGATCTTTCTTGCCTCCGCTCCTTCGAGGCATGTCATGAGAGGCCCTGAGAATCTCCATTTAAACACCTCGCCATCGACGAGGACGTATCGTGCGGCCTGAGCTTTTAGTTTGCGGGCTACCCATTTGTCAGTTGGCACCTCTCCATCGGCGATGTACATTCGGATTGCTCCGAGCCATTCTTTGTCGCAGCCGTATTCTGGCTCGGCTGGTGAGGCGTCTTCTTCCATTGGAATGGCTTCGTCGTCCTCTGGTTCTTGTTCAGGAGGATTTATCAGCCGAACTCCTCCCACTTCTTCGATACTAGGACGTTCGATGAATTTGACTGGGATTGTCCGTCGGAGATCTGGGTCTAAGGTCGAAGCGAGTGCTGCCAAAGCGTCAGCCGAGGTGTTTTCTCCTCGGGGAATTCGCGTGAGGTCGAACTCGTCGAATTTTTGCACCAATCTCGAACTACCTTGAGGTAAGCTCCCATCTGTCCATCCTTTGCCTCATATTCTCCGTTAAACTGGCATGCTACGAGCTGTGAATCACAAAAAGTCCTTATCTTTCGAACCCCGATTCCCTGTGCTAGTCGTATGCCAGCGATCAGTGCTTCGTATTCTGCTTCGTTATTCGAGGCGTGGAAGTTCAGGCGAAAAGACTGCTCTAATATTTCTCCGGTGGGAGAGGTGAGGCGGATTCCTATCCCCGAGCCGTGTCTAGATGACGAGCCGTCGACGTGCAATGTCCATACTTCGCCTAGAGTTGGCTCGTTTATTGCTTCAGCCGGGAGTTCAATGAGAAAATCAGCGAGCACTTGTGATTTTGCAGACGACCTATTTCGATACTCGATGTCGTATTCGCTCAGATCTATGGCCCACTTGGCGAGCCGACCGGATTGGCTTGGGCTGTGCAGGATCGAGCGCAGCGGAAGTGTGGCGAGCACAACAATCGAATGCGATTGAAAGTACGGGCGCAGCTTGCGAGCCGAGACTACGACGGCTAGGGCGACCTTCTCGATCTGGGGGTAGCGGGTCTCGGCGTCGGTCAGTGTCTGGCTGATGTAGAAAATGGGTTTTTGCTCGGATCGTTCTTCTTTGATTAGTACCCCACTCACAGCTGTAGCAGACACCGCGATGTAGAGGAAGAGCGGCTCTCCTTCGACCGGTTTTGCTAAGATTGGTGGGCTTGCCAGATAAGTCTTCAATTCCTGGAAAGCCGTCTTGCATCGTTCGTCCCATTCAAATTTCTTGTTTCCTCTGAGGGTGTCGTAGAAGGGCAGGCATTTGTCCGTGGAACGGGAAATAAACCTGTTTAGCGCGGCGACTCTTCCTGTTAGCCTTTGCACTTTGTGCTTCGTCCTTGGAGAGGGCATCTCAATTAACGCCTTAATCTGCTTGGGGTTCGCTTCTATGCCCCGGTGGGTTACCAGATAGCCGAGGAATTCTCCCGAGGTGACCACGAACCTGCACTTCGCCGGATTTAGCTTCATGTTGTGCTTGTTCAGCTGTTCGAAACATTCTTGTAGGTGCGCGACGTGGTCTTCCTCCTCGAGTGACTTGACTAACATATCGTCGATGTATACCTCCATAGTTTTTCCGAGCTGAGCCGCAAACATTTTGTTGACGAGCGGTTGATATGTTGCTCCAGCGTTTTTGAGTCCGAACGGCATGACCTTGTAGCAATATATCCCGCGATCAGTTATGAATGCTGTTTTTTCCCGGTCGTCAGGGTGCATCAGAATCTGGTTGTAGCCGGAGAATGCATCCATAAATGTTAACAGTTTATTTCCTGCAGTGGCTTCGACGAGCTGATCGATGTGTGGCAAGGGAAAGCTGTCTTTTGGGCACGCCTTGTTGAGATCGGTGAAATCCACACAGACCCGCCACTTGCCGTTCTTCTTCTTTACAACCACCGGATTCGCGAGCCAGTCCGGATATTTGGCCTCGGCGATTGATCCTACCTTGAGTAATCTCTCGACTTCGTCGTTGACTGCTTTAGCTCGTTCTGGACCAAGCTTTCTTCTTTTCTGCTTGACTGGTTTAAAGGTCGGATCTACATTCAGCTCGTGACAGGTTACATCGATGCTGATGCCTGGCATATCTTCCGCCGTCCAGGCAAAGGTATCGATGTTTTCCTTGAGGAAGGAAAGGAGCTTGCTTCTCAGAGGCTCTCCTAGTTGTGTTCCAATTTCGACGCACCGTTCCGGATGCGCCTCGTCTATGCACACCGAGTCCACTGCGTCACATGTCGGCTCGGTGCGTGTTTCGCGGCTCTCTGCGATCTGTAATTGCTATAAGAGTTTGGAGAGCTCGTTCGCGGGCTCTCTGTCTGTCTTCATCTTTTTGCGGTCTATATCAGCTCGTGCTTTGGTGACGGGGTTCCTCAGTTTGTGCTCGGCTAGGCAGCACATTCCCGACTCCTTCTGATTCCCCTAGATCGTTTTGACGCCCGAAAGATTTGGGAATTTGAGGCAGAGATGGTAAGTGGAGGGTACTGCCCGCATCCCGTTGATCCAGGGAGTTCCCATGATCACATTGTAGATTGCTGGGTGATCCGTGACGCAGAATTCGACGATCTTAGTGACTCCGCCAGCTACCACGGGAAGTCTGAGCGTTCCCATAGTCATCGTCGTTTGTCCTGAAAATCCGGTTAGAGGTTTGGAGATTGCTTCCACCTCGGAGAGGTCGATTCCCATTCTTCTGAGTGTTTCCCTGAAGATGACATTCACCGAGCTTCCAGTATCGCTGAGCACCCTTGCTACATCATGATCCCTGATCGTTAGCTCAATCACCAACGGATCGTTGTGAGGTCGATCGATTCCTGCCGTTTCTTCCTCGGCGAAAGAGATCATTGTGTTTGGGATGTCGGTTGGCTCTGTCCAATTCTTCTTTGCTTCGGCTCGACGCTGATAGGCTTTGATGGAGGACACGGTATCTTGGTAGTATTGAGATCCACCCATGATCATATTGATCCTTTGCCTCGGCTCGGGTCGCTTTTCAGGTTCGCCTCTCCTGTCACGCTTGGGATTATCGCCTCGTCGGGGAGGATTCGCTGGTTCCGCCGCGCCGCTCGGCTCGGCTTTTTCTTGTTGTTCGTTGGGGACGAGGGCTTTGAGGCTGACCGCGTTTTGGAGCTCTCCTGCTGCCATATTTGCTGCGAGCTTTGCTCCTAGAGTTCGGCATTGAGCCGTGGAGTGTCCATAGGTCTGGTGATACTCGCAGAAAGCCTTCTCGTCATAGTTGGCGGACTTTCTCACCCAAGTGTTGTTGCGCGGCTCTCCTCTTCCGCGTCCGGAGCTGACCTGGTAGTTATGGGCACCTCCGCTCCTCGGTTCATCCGAACTCTGCATTGTTGCATTGCTCGATGGATTGCCCTTCTTCGCGGGGCGCGGCAAAATTGAGCTTTGGATCGCTGCTTTAGTGGCTTCGTACTGCTCGTCCAAGTTTTTCATTTCCTCCTCGTTTACGACGAAGTCTGATGATCGGTGCAACGCGTCTTGAATCGTTTGCGGCGTATTGAGAGCCATCTCCCGGCGGAACTCGGATTTGTACCACAAAGATCGTTTCAGAGCCTCGAGCGCAGCCTTGTCGCTTATCCCTTCTATTTTGGATACGACTGCCTTGAATCGTGCCATATAATCCCGAAGCGGTTCGTTCGGTCCTTGGGATAGTGTCCACAAGTCGGCATCAGATGTTCCTCTGTCCATAAACATTGAGTATTGTTTAAGGAACAAGGCGGAGAGCTGTTGGAAATTGCCGATCGAATTTCGTTCCTGCCTTGAGAACCACTCGAGTGCGGCTCCCTTGAGATGCTCCACGAAGAGCAGGCAGTATCCGGCGTCTACTTCGCGCTCGGTGAGTTTAGCGGCGTTCTTTGTGAAGGCTCGTCCCATTGCTATCCGAAACGCTGTGATGTGTGCTTTCGGGTCGGTTGTTCCTTCGTAGAACGGGATTCTCACCTTCCCCGGCTCGGGAATCCTGGCTTCCGTGATTCTTGCAGTGAACGGGGTTCTTTAGTTTCTTCAAGTATTCGGTCAATTTCGGGCGCGGCACTTGTCGCGTTGTGCACTTGAGATTTCATGGCGTGTATTTCAGCCACTGTCCGAGCCATAGAGGCTCGCAGCTCTTTAAGCTCGAGGGTTTGTACGTGAGTCATTCCCTTTGATTGGGGGGGTCGCTCCCGCTCCTCTCGCCTCGGCTCGTCTTCGCGTTCTGCCTGCTCGATCCATTGGAGATTTTCTTCCACCTCGGCTGGGTTATCGCCGCGGGTTGGATCGGAGACTTCGTCAGTCCGGATGCCGTTCAGTGCCGAGGCGAGTTCTTCCTGACTAATTCGGCGAGCCGAGCCAGTTTGCTGCGGATTCATGGTATCGTCGTTCTGCTGGGCATCTACGTCGATCGCATCGTCCCCTTCCTCACCGGCTCGTTGCCTGGAGTTCCGGCGTAGTGGAGGCGGCTCGGTCATGTTGATTCGGGTTGCTGCGGGAGTACGTTCGTCAAGGGGACGAAGAAACGAGGAATTTCTTGCACCACTCCCCGAGGCTTCTGCGGGTGTCGAGAAATCGAAGCGTCTCCGAATTCCGTCCATCGGGTCGAGAATTCCGGCTCTCCAAGTCGAGTGTTGTCGTTCAGTCGCCATCGCGTCAAGCCTCGCCGTAATCGCCTCGTTTCTTTTATCTTGGTCGTCAATTTTTTTCATCAACGCAGCTATCATGTATCGCATCTCCTCTTGGGTTTCGGTCGTTGCCGTCGTTGTGCCTGATGCTGGAGCGTCCTTCTCCGCGCCGTTACCGGTGTTGTTGGTATCATCGTTAGCGTTGCTCGCCATGTTCTTCGGATCTTAAAGCCTTGTCGATTTATAGTAAGAAAGTTTCGTATCCCCACAGACGACGCCAAATTGTGTGAGCCAAAACTCGCACAACCAAGAATTTGTGAAGAGAAACTAAGGGATCTGAAACTTCTAGGATGATCGCAAGAACAGTAAGATCAAAAGAGGATTTTTATTGCTGTAAAGTGTTTAGTCTTTGTTGCTTAGGGTTGCCCAGGTTACATAATGAATTGTATACATCGTCTATTTATACTAACTCTCTGAACCGCCTAGCCGAAAATCTCGGGCGAGATTTTCGGAATATTTCCTTATCGCCTCGTGCGGCTGATCGCCTTTGCATCTCGCCTAGGGTTTTTCATGGGCTTCACCTCTCAAGGCTTCGGTTCGGCCCATCCATGCTTCTTTACGGCTCGGCCCATCTAGCCTCCTTCACGGCTCGGCCCACTTGCCATGGAGACATGATCTAGCCCACCGCACCGATACACGGCTCGGCCCAAACGTATTGAAGTGGGGCTCGGCCCATTTCTTTCGATGCGGCTCGGTCCACCTGTCTTCTTTCACGGCTCTCCCCACTGGCCTATCTGCACGGCTCTCCCATTTGTCTTGGTGAGAATGGCTCTCCACTTGTCATGGTGAGAACGGCTCTCCCACTTGGCCAGCGCGGCTCTCCCACTTGGCGACCACGGCTCTCCCTGATAGACAAGACTTTTTAGGGTCTCAGGGCTATCAATCCCCTTGTCAATGTAGCACAAAGAGGTTAATCAATCCAGATGTGGTGTTAGACACTAAACTATGTGATCAAGTTCTTAATTCAAGTAAACAAGAGTGGGTTTTGATTAATCTAGAGACAACTACAAACATAAACTGGATTAAAGACTAATGACAATGACAAAACAAGAACTAAGCAATGACAAATGATGTGAATATACTATGATGGAGGCATGAGATTCTAGACATGATAGTTGGTTAGAGTGCTTGGTGCTAAACTAGAAATGCTAATGACAATGATGAGACATGATTCAAATGATTAAGAACTCTAATCTAGGTTAATCCTCTCATGAAGGTATTAACCTCTATACTAATCCATTTTCAAACCAAATTCCCATTTGTGAAATATGAATCAATATGCATTAATAAACAGTTCTCAATGATCATTCAAGCAAATAACAATACATCATCATGCAGAAAAATGCTTAAACCTCTAATACAACTCTTTCAGGAATTTCATCAAACACTTTTGGTGCATGAAATTCCCAGAATCTAGAGCTCAAGTGATTATCAAGGATCTAGCATAGAGAACAGTTGTTTAGAGAAATGAATCAATGAATCTAGCCCTAAGCACTCCTAATCTAACACTTTAGCACCCTAACCTACACATCTAGAACCTCATTAAGGTGACTACTCACTAATCATGATCAACACACTAGATCCTTTGCAAAATGTGTTGTTAATCATGATTAGAAGTTTGATTTGATGATAAGAAATGATGGAACAGGATAAAAAGAAACTTCAAAATCGATATTAAGCTCTCTAAAACAAGTGTATTAATTAGGTTTTCACAAAAGGGGAAAGAAGACTAAAAGTAGATTCAAGGTTTTTTACAAATTAGGTCTAAAAACCTTATAAAGGAGGCTTAGGCGAACTGGGTCAACCCGGAACAAACCGGGTACTGACCCGGCCTTGGTGGGCAAAGATGGGTTTGCCACGGTCTGGTGTGTTCTTGGTGTGACCGTGGCAATCCTGACCGTATCAAAGTCTTCACTTGTGTTCTTGGTTCCTTTTGATGCCACGGTCTGATCAAGCTTCGTCTGAAACCCGTGGCAAGTCACCATGTCAAACGCCGAAGATGTGTAAATGTTGCCACGGTCAAGCTCCTAAACCGTGGCATTCAGATCGTGTCAAAACCCGCATGTATGTGAAATCTTTCCCAGCCAAGTATTTGTTTGCCACGGTCAAGTCTCAGACCGTGGCATTGAAACCGTGCCAAAACCCGAAGCCGTGTAAAAGTTGTCTCCAGCCAATTGTTCATTTGCCATGGTCAAATCCCAGACCGTGGCATTCAGCTCTTGCCAATCGCCGAAGCTTTGCAGGAGTTGCCACGGTCAAGCCTCAGACCGTGGCATTTAGGCCGTGTCAATCGCCGAATGGTTGCAAAGTTCTTCTCAGCCAAGTGTATGTTTGCCACGGTCAAGTGTAGACCGTGGCATGAAGATCGTGTCATTTGCCGAGGGTGCACAAAAGTTTCCACGGCCAAGTGTGGACCGTGGCATTCCATCGCGGCATGTTTAACTTAGTCATTCTGGGCTGTCTGGACCACTCGCATTCCGGAGAGTGTAACTTCCTGGAGACTTGTCCGAATTGAATGATTTCGGTTGAAGAAAACAGAGGACTCATTTATCTCCAACTTTGGTGAAGGAAGCTTTGGTGCTTGGGAAATGTAAGGCTTCCTGGAGGGCACATCTTTGCAGTGCATGTACACGACCAGAGAGAGGCGTCTAGACATGTGTCCATTCCGGAGACCGTATCTTCCTGCTCATAGATCCGAATTGAATGCTATTGGACGTTCTGGAAATACGACTCAAATGTCTCTGATTCTCATGAAGGACCCGGAAACTGAATCGGCCTGGAAGTGCACCGTCCTTCGCATCCTTCAGAACTGATCTGCTCGGTCCGGAATACCTGCGAGATAGGGGTTCCTTCCGACGAGCTTAACTCTCTGCTCACGCGTCCGAATTCCACGATTCCACTTGCTATGAGACCGTGATCCAATGCTCTCCAACTTCTATGAAGCACCCGCCATCTGAATCGGACCGGAAGGTTCCCCGGACAGGTGATTTCTGAGACATGTTTGCACCCAGAGATTTTGGCCGATACACTTCACTCGTGGTACATGAAAATGGCCGGTAAAGCTTCCCGCGGTACATGAAAATGGTCGGTAAAACCTTCATGGCCAGCGAGAATGGCCAATATCCTCCAAAGACCCAATTTTTCCACTTTTCAAGCTTTGCTCACCATTCCACCTCCTGGATTCATCTTTTCAGCTCCAAATTCACCTGATAAACACTCAAAACATGCAAAGACTCATTTGGACCTAATGCATCTCCTAAGTTCTAAAACAAACCCTAAGGACCTAAAATGAATAAAATAAAACATGATTTGGAATGATTTATGCAACCTAAATGATGCAAATTATGGACATATCAACTCCCCCACACTTGTCCTTTGCTTGTCCTCAAGCAAAAAGAGCAAATGAGAGAAAGAGGTTGTATGCATTGGGAGTTCACATTTCCTTTTTGAGAGAAGTGATCACAATGAGAATTCAAGTTCATGCTCAATTATGCAATGCAAAGCCATACTCAGATATATGTCAACTCAACAAGGAATCTCCACAAGTTCTTCTCTCTCTCAACTCTTTAACATTCATTAAGCTTTTTAACAAGTGGATCAAATGGTGCATTGTTTAAACAAACATAGTTTGGCTAGGGTGAGGTTATGAGACTAAAATGATCTCATCAATGCATGAGTGGGTTCAATGCAGCAAAAGGTTCTCTCAATAAATGACCAAACTTTGGCAGAATGCTAAAGGTAAAAGGCAACCTATGCATACAAGGGCAAAGACTCATCCCACCCCACACTCTACTCAAAGTTTCCTCACTTGCTCACTTTTCACACTCATTCTTCTCTCACTAGGGGACTCTCTTTTCTTTTTCATACACAAGTCTCGGAGTTCAAACTTTACATAGCTCTTTTTCACTTTCTTTTGTAACCTCTAACCTCTTCTTTTTTTCTTTCTTTTTTTAAAACATTTGAGCTCTTTGGCTTCTTTTCTTTTCACTTAGAGGCTAGACTCTTTCTTTTCAAAACACTAGAGCTCACTTTCTTTGACTCAAAACTCCAAGACTGATTTCTTTTCTTTTCCATTCCCCTAGTTCTCACCATTCTCCTTTCATTTCCACTCATCTCTCCTTTTTCCACTCACCAACATGTATTCCCCCACACTTAGTTCTTGCCAAATCTCTCAGCTCCTTGATGATGGAACTTAGCACTCAATGAGACTTGCCCTTGTCGCCCTAAACCTAACACTTTCTGCTAAGTTTGGTCCAAGGTGGCCTCTCAATCACACACAAACAATTGGCTTGAAAGAAGGATGGGTTCAGGGTGAGGAAAACTGATCTATTATGCAGATTCAGCTATTTGAGCTAAGGAAGAGGATGGTAAAAACAGGATTCTAGCTCAAATATGTATATTGGTATCCACAAGCTTGTTCAAACAATGCATCAAATGATAATTTCAAGTCAAGTTCAGGGTTTTCACTTAATCAGAGTTGAGTTCAATTCAAACTTGTTTCTCAGATTCATATCATTTCAGACTTTGCAAGCACAGAAAAAGATTCACAAGCATATTCAATTCAAGTTTTCAAAGTGATGTACTCTCTAGAAAACCTATCATTACTCCCTGCAAGATGCAACCTACATGCATATGCAATCTAGACTCAATCCTAAAAATGAGAATGCAATTACATGATCATTTTTTTTTGTGTAAATTTTTTCAGATTTTTCCATTTTTTTGGTTTTTATATGCACTTAGATGAGACTAAATGAATATGCAACTAGAATGTGACTCAAGACTCAAAGTGTAAAATAAGAAAAGAGAAAACATGATTAGTAAAGGATGAAACTCCTCCCCCACACTTAAATAACACAGTCCCCTGTGTTATAAAAGCATGAGAAAGAAGTGAAATCAAAGCAAACAAGTAAAATGCAAAAGAAAAAGAAAGTCTACATGCTATTTACAAGATTTTGAGTGTTTACCTCAATCGCTGAGGTCTGACCCCGAACTATGTCTCCTTTCCTTTCTCTTGCCACGGTCTGGTTGTTTCCCCTTGTCAAACTCCTCGTGGCAGTGCTCATTCCTCGGTCAAACCCTCCAAATATTTGCCACGGTCAAACCTTTAGCCCGTGTCTTGTAGACCGTGGCATTCTCCGAATATTGGTCCTTCCACCTTGTTTTTGCCACGGCCTGGTTTCTTCCCGTGGCAATACCTCGTGTCAAACCCTGAATATTGGACATACCACCTTTTCATGTTGCCACGGCCTGGTCTTGAACCCGTGCCTTCCAGCCGTGTCATGCACCGAATGGATACTCAGTCTTCATTTCTTTGCCGCGGTCACCTTGTCTTCCCGTGGTAAACTTCTCGTGGCAAAATCCGAATCGAAGTTATGCACCGTTTCCTTTGCCACGGCCAAGTTCCTTAACCGTGTCTTGTGGCCCGTGTCAATCACCAAACAAAGGGGATTTCTGTGTACTTTGCCACGGTCTGGCTCCTTCCCGTGGCAATCTAAACCGTGGCAATCCCCGAGCCTTGTCCATTCCTCTTTTTCTTTTGCCACGGCCTGGCCTTGAGACCGTGATTATCTCCCCGTGTCAACACAAAGAGGCTTGCCACGCCTTGTTCTTGACCGTGGCTGGTGCCCATGTCAAAGGCCGAGCACAAGCTTGTCTCCATTCCTTCATCTCTTTTCATTTTGCATTCACTTTCCAAGGGTTCAGACTCAGACCTAACACCTGTAGACACTAAACAAACCCATCAAAACATCCTAAAACATAAAAAGAAAGAAATCAAAAGATCAAAAGCATATTTACAAAGGATAAGCTTGGGGTGTCTTCCAAGAGCATTTTGTTTAAAGTCTCTAAGTTTGACTTTGGAAAACCTGTTTTTAGCTGGGGTGAGGTTGAGCACTGATGCTCTTCAGCACTTCAATGGTCCTGAGCAAGGAAGCTGAGTTGGTTTGCTGCATTTGGGAACCATTAGACCCTTGTCCTCTAGATCCCACCTTGAGACCTTTGTCCACCAGCTCTTGAATACCAGCTGGGTCTTTATCAAAGATGGCCCTTGTGAGACATGCCCTCACTTCAGCAAACAGACCTGGCTTCTCATTGCAATCCAGCTTATACTTCAGAGAACCATCATCATCAACCCAAGGAGTGAGATCAAAGTCTTGAGAAGAAAGATCAGGTTTAATACTCTTGTCTTCTGATGCTGAGCCATCACTTTTGGTGTTAATCATCCTTAGATCACTAAGTGTAGGAGACCATGAGAGCAAGATGTCTTCTTCTCTGATCAATGGCTGTTCAGTCCCATCCTTGTAAACAGAGTTGGTGTGAGGTTCTTTTTCTATTTCCACAGCTGAGAGAGATTGGGATCCACCTAAAATCCCAGCACTTCCTACATACTTCATCTCAAGTACCTTAGGGGGTTCTATCTCTTGAACAACTGATCCACAAAATTCAGCTAAAGGTGGTTGAACAGGGTAAAAGGCATCCTTATCCACCTTTGTAAGCACCACTCTTTGAGTATCAAAGTCAATCATTGCACCAGTGGTGTTGAGAAATGCAGTTCCAAGCAATAGGGGGAGCTCTTTGGTCTTCTTCATCTTCATGATCACAAAATCAGTGGGAATTATGCATTCACCAACTTGAAGTGGATAGTCTTCTAAAAATCCATATGGTTTCTTGGAGTAGGAATCACCAAAGGTGATAGAAGAGGGGTAGGACGTTATAGACTTGACCTTTAGCTTCTCCATCATATCTTTAGACATTATACTCACACTGGAGCCTGAATCACACAAAGCATTCTCAACTCTAAAGTTTCCAAGAGTGCAAGAGATGGTGAACTTCCCTGGGTTGCCTAGCTTTGGGAGGGAGGTGGGCTTCATCTGAGTTGATTCAGAGGTGGAGGCACAATCTGTTAGCTTTGCTTGACCAGTTGGCAGCTCCTTTGTTTCAATAGACACGGAATCATTCCCTTGCTGAACAGAAAGAACTGAACCGGCTGCCCCCACACTTTTATTCTCAATGTCCTCATTGAGTACATGTATGAAGCCCATGAAATCCTCTATAATGGCATTCTCATCCACATGGGTTTGTGCAGGTTCACTAGAGACTTGACCATAGAGAAGGTCTTCTATTTCTTGCACAACAGCTGAGTGGTCATCATTGGAGTAGATGGCATTGCAATAATCCTTTGGGTTTTGAAGAGCTTTACCTGGAAGAGAGACTTGTGGTTCAGAAGTGCAGATGCCCTTGTTCTTTTTAATAGACTTTAGTTCTGCGCCCAGTGTCTCCATGTCAGATACCATCTTTTGTTGTCCTAGTAAGAGCTGTTGGAGAAGAACATTGAAAACAGGACTTTGTTGAACAGTTGGTGGCTGAAACTGATGTTGAACCGGTGCTTGCTGTTGGAACTGTGGAGGACCAAACCCAGGTGGTGCCTTTTTCTGCTGTGTAGTGAAACTAGGACCCTGAAATGGTTGCTGTTGCTGACCAAAACCTTGATTCTGACCAAACTGATTCTTTGGTTGAAAAGATCCTTGAAAGTTGTTCTGGGGAACAAATTTCTGTGGAGCTTGAGGATTGGGATACACCTGGTCTTGTGGGTTAGCTACATTGGTGTTCCTGTAAGAGAGGTTTGGATTGGCATTACCATACTGATACCTCTGGAACCTCTGATTCCCAATGTAGTTTAGTTCCTCTTGGGTTAGACCTTCTTCACTGATGTTCTCAAAGATTTGAGATGGTTCCTCATACTCTCCAACAAAATGCATTGGCTTGTGAGTTACCAGCTTCAACTTGTCTAATTCACTTCTCAACTCCTTAACTTCTCTGGTGAGCCTCTGTTCTGAGCTTGAACCTTCATTCCTATTTGACCTGTCATAGTCTTCACCATAGGTATCATTGCTCAATGCTAAGTTCTCCACTAGCTCTAAAGCAGCATGAATCTCTTTACCCAGGAAGTTCCCATTTGAAGCAGTTCCAGTTGGTTTCTAATCTTGGGAAGAGCTCCTCTATAGAGTGTGCTGAGGAGAGAAGCTTCACTAAACCCATGGTGTGGGCATTGGTTTGTTTAGCTCCTGAATCTCTCATATGCTTCACCAAAACTCTCATTGCTGTGTTGAGTGAAGCTAGAGATTTGGTTCCTCAGTTTTGCAGTTCTTGAAGTTGAGAAGAACTTAGATAAGAAAGCTTGCTTGCATTGCTCCCAGGTTTGAATGGAGCCTCTTGGAAGATTCTTCTCCCATTGATGAGCTTTATCACCAAGACTGAATGGGAATAGTCTTAGCTTAAAGCTGTCTTCTGAAACTCCATTAATCTTGGTCAGATCACACACCTTATCAAACTGATCCAAGTGTTCCAAGGGATCTTCCATTGCTAACCCATGGAACTTTGAATTCTGTACCATATTCAGCAATGATGCCTTCACTTCAAAGTTGTTGTTTTGCACAGGTGGTGCCTGAATACCAGCTCCATACTGATGAGCATTGGCCCTGTCATTCTCTCCAACATAGACTTGGGGTTGCTCATATCTTCTTTGCTGTGGTTGGAAAGGGTGGGGTTGGTGGTGCACTTGTTGTCTTTGCTGAACATTGGCCTGATGCCTCTGTTGATGAGCTTGAGCTTGTCCTTGGTGGACATAAGCTTGTTGGTGCACTTGTTCCTGATGAACATTACCCTGATGAAACCCTTGACCAACTCCATTACCAGCTCCATTTCCTTGAGCCTGTTGCTCATGAACTGGTTGTTCTATATCTACCACGTGATCTCTTTGTTCTTCCATGTCAGCCTGATCAATCTGCCTACCACATCTGTCCCTTCTCCTCCTTGGTACCAAAAGGTTGATGTTGTCGTTGAGAGGGAAAGGTGGACCACAGCTTCTTGATCTAGACCTGGTGTTCATACACCTGAAATCACAAACAGAACTTGAAAGGAATCAGTAAAAACAAGAAAGTAAGCACTTGATCTCAAGAACAGATCAGAGCTTAATGCTAATCAACCACAATTTGGCAACGGCGCCAATTGATAGACAAGACTTTTTAGGGTCTCAGGGCTATCAATCCCCTTGTCAATGTAGCACAAAGAGGTTAATCAATCCAGATGTGGTGTTAGACACTAAACTATGTGATCAAGTTCTTAATTCAAGCAAACAAGAGTGGGTTTTGATTAATCTAGAGACAACTACAAACATAAACTGGATTAAAGACTAATGACAATGACAAAACAAGAACTAAGCAATGACAAATGATGTGAATATACTATGATGGAGGCATGAGATTCTAGACATGATAGTTGGTTAGAGTGCTTGGTGCTAAACTAGAAATGCTAATGACAATGATGAGACATGATTCAAATGATTAAGAACTCTAATCTAGGTTAATCCTCTCATGAAGGTATTAACCCCTATACTAATCCATTTTCAAACCAAATTCCCATTTGTGAAATATGAATCAATATGCATTAATAAACAGTTCTCAATGATCATTCAAGCAAATAACAATACATCATCATGCAGAAAAATGCTTAAACCTCTAATACAACTCTTTCAGGAATTTCATCAAACACTTTTGGTGCATAAAATTCCCAGAATCTAGATCTCAAGTGATTATCAAGGATCTAGCATAGAGAACAGTTGTTTAGAGAAATGAATCAATGAATCTAGCCCTAAGCACTCCTAATCTAACACTTTAGCACCCTAACCTACACATCTAGAACCTCATTAAGGTGACTACTCACTAATCATGATCAACACACTAGATCCTTTGCAAGATGTGTTGTTAATCATGATTAGAAGTTTGATTTGATGATAAGAAATGATGGAACAGGATAAAAAGAAACTTCAAAATCGATATTAAGCTCTCTAAAACAAGTGTATTAATTAGGTTTTCACAAAAGGGGAAAGAAGACTAAAAGTAGATTCAAGGTTTTTTACAAATTAGGTCTAAAAACCTTATAAAGGAGGCTTAGGCGAACTGGGTCAACCCGGAACAAACCGGGTACTGACCCGGCCTTGGTGGGCAAAGATGGGTTTGCCACGGTCTGGTGTGTTCTTGGTGTGACCGTGGCAATCCTGACCGTGTCAAAGTCTTCACTTGTGTTCTTGGTTCCTTTTGATGCCACGGTCTGATCAAGCTTCGTCTGGAACCCGTGGCAAGTCACCATGTCAAACGCCGAAGATGTGTAAATGTTGCCACGGTCAAGCTCCTAAACCGTGGCATTCAGATCGTGTCAAAACCCGCATGTATGTGAAATCTTTCCCAGCCAAGTATTTGTTTGCCACGGTCAAGTCTCAGACCGTGGCATTGAAACCGTGCCAAAACCCGAATCCGTGTAAAAGTTGTCTCCAGCTAATTGTTCATTTGCCATGGTCAAGTCCCAGACCGTGGCATTCAGCTCGTGCCAATCGCCGAAGCTTTGCAGGAGTTGCCACGGTCAAGCCTCAGACCGTGGCATTTAAGCCGTGTCAATCGCCGAATGGTTGCAAAGTTCTTCTCAGCCAAGTGTATGTTTGCCACGGTCAAGTCTAGACCGTGGCATGAAGATCGTGTCATTTGCCGAGGGCGCACAAAAGTTGCCACGGCCAAGTGTGGACCGTGGCATTCCATCGCGGCATGTTTAACTTAGTCATTCTGGGCTGTCTGGACCATCTTGCATTCTGGAGAGTGTAACTTCCTGGAGACTTGTCCGAATTGAATGCTTTTGGTTGCAGAAGACAGAGGACTCATTTATTTCCAACTTTGGTGAAGGAAGCTTCGGTTCTTGGGAAGTTTAAGGCTTCCTGGAGGGCATATCTTTGCAGTGCATGTACACGACCAGAGAGAGGCGTCTAGACATGTGTCCATTCCGGAGACCTTATCTTCCTGCTCATAGATCCGAATTGAATGCTCTTGGACGTTCTGGAAAGACGACTCAAATGTCTCTGATTCTCATGAAGGACCCGGAAACTGAATCGGCCTGGAAGTGCACCGTCCTTCGCATCCTTCAGAACTAATCTGCTCGGTCCGGAATACCTGCGAGATAGGGGTTCCTTCCGACGAGCTTAACTCTCTGCTCACGCGTCCGAATTCCACGATTCCACTTGCTATGAGACCGTGATCCAATGCTCTCCAACTTCTATGAAGCACCCGCCATCTGAATCGGACCGGAAGGTTCCCCGGACAGGTGATTTCTGAGACATGTTTGCACCCGGAGATTTTGGCCGATACACTTCACTCGCGGTACATGAAAATGGCCGGTAAAGCTTCCCGCGGTACATGAAAATGGTCGGTAAAACCTTCATGGCCAGCGAGAATGGCCAATATCCTCCAAAGACCCAATTTTTCCACTTTTCAAGCTTTGCTCACCATTCCACCTCCTGGATTCATCTTTTCAGCTCCAAATTCACCTGATAAACACTCAAAACATGCAAAGACTCATTTGGACCTAATGCATCTCCTAAGTTCTAAAACAAACCCTAAGGACCTAAAATGCATGAAATAAAACATGATTTGGAATAATTTATGCAACCCAAATGATGCAAATTATGGACATATCACTCCCACTTATCTTTCTTCCATACTTAGCCATTCTAAGGTGGTTTATCTACTTGGGGTGAAAACCGACCCCAACATATCTCTTGGATTCTTAAAATCTGTCAAGTAAAAATGTAACATCCCTATCCCGGGCTCCTAAGAGGCGGGGAACCGGGAATGTTAGATCGGCCATCGAACCGCGTTAGGTAGGATGTCCGATTTGGTGAGCACACAAGATCGCCAGGAAAACGTCCAGGTAACAATCAACAACATAGACTTAGGCTGATCTCTCTACTAAACCTGAAAGACATGGGGAGAGGAGGGGTGAGTAATTGGGATTACTTAGTGAGGATGGGCCTTAAGGAGGCCCACAACATCATCAAACTAGCATAAATTGGTTTTAAGAGATCTAATCCTAAAGCAAGCCCACACAATATATATATATATATATATATATATATATATATTTACTTATATATAGACAGTTCATTCCTAGCAATCAATCACACAACACTCAAGGGTAGCCCTACAAGCAACTACACAAGCAGCGGGTCCCCGGCCTTTGCCAGTAACAGTAGGCTGCCACATGGGCCCCCATGCGTCACCCGGAAAGGCAAACCAGAATAATCCCATCCAATGGCTGGCCTATTACCATACCCATTAGTCAGGTTTACTCTGCCAGTCACACAGACTGATCCACAGCAATCACCAGGACAGGCTATGACACTAACGGTCACTCAGACGGCTGTTCATAGTGGTCCCCCCCCCAGAAAGCTGTACCCAGCGGTCCCCTTGGACGGCTGTTCAATAACCAGTGGATCGCTAATCCACTCCAGCGATGGCCCCTGCTGTGCGTTCACGACAGCGCACGCCAACAAACAACACTGACTCCCGCCTCTAGGAGCCAGGGGTCCTAACAAAGATCTACTATGCACAAATCATCCATTTCATATAACCATTCCTTTCTTAAAGGTCCTTCCATTATTAAATGCACTTTCGGTGATACCAGTTGTAACAAAAAGGAACATTAATCAGGTTAACATCACACAATCAATATTTTAAAGTCCAAATAGGTTTAGATCCAAGTTCAGGTTAATTATCTCATTCCACCAGCAACCAGCAATCATCAACAAACAGGCAACATGGATCCAGGTCCTAAACAGTTCTAACAACCCTAACAAGCATATCTAAGCCTGATCTAAGAAAAGACCACTTAAAAGTCAAACATGCATATGTAAGAGAGGATGAAGCCACAGAGTCCTCACCTTGGCTTAGAAGGCTGAGAAACTGGAGGAGGAGGCAGAGGAGAAGGAGATCTAAGAGGAGATCCATCAGAATCAGATCCCATCTCACCCAAAGGAGGAGGAGGCGACACAGACATCTCGGCTGGGCAAGGAAGCTTCGGCGGAGAGAGAGGCTTTGAGGATGGTGGTGGCCGCGGCAAGGAGAGAGAGAGACACGACCAAGAAAGAGAAGGAAGAAGAAGAAAACGCAGGGAGAGAGAGGAAGAGAGCAGCTAGGCGCAGAGAGGAGAGAGGGAGAGAAGAAAAAGGTGGCTAGGGTTGTTTAGGAGCTTAATGAGGGTTTTAGGGATTTAATTAGGTATTTATATGGAGGTTTAATAGGTGGGATGGGCTTAATGGGCTCTTAGAAAGAAATTAGGAAATGCCCAAATAAAAAGAAATAAAAAAAGGAAATAGAGATGGTTTAATTTAATAAAACCGGAATTAGGAACTGGTAACATCCGATATTTGGTTAACCAAAAGTCGGGATGTTACAATCTTCCCCCCTTACACAGGATTCGTCCCCGAATCCTAAGAGAGAAGTTCTTAAAAGGGAAATTCGAAGACTAAAGACCAAGGGAAACGAAGGCACAAAAGACAAAAGGAGCTTGGTCGCAGAAAGGAGGGATTCAGAAATGAACTCAGGAATGGAAGCAGGAATGGAAATAGAAAGGAAATCAGAAAGGAGCTCAGAGAAGAAATCAGAAAGGAATTCAGAATAAAGCTAGGAATAAAATCAGAGAGGAGGACAGGAATGAAATCAGAAAGAGGATCAGAAATGAGATCAGGAAATGGGAGCAGGAAATGGAATGGATCCAGGAGGAGAATTGGAAATGAAATCAGAAGGTTCGGAAGGAGATTAGGAATAGAACCACAAGAAATTATGGCACCAGAAAAGATAGCGACTGAGAGGAAAAAGGACAGGATGAGGCCAGAAATGAAGCATGAAAAGAATTAGAATGGAATTAGAAGGAAGGACAAAATGAAATCAGAAGGGGAAAGGCAGAAATGGAGTCATAAAGGGCTCACAATGAAATCGGGAAAGGAATTAGAAGTGAACCATGACAGCAGAAAAGATTCTTAGCTAAGAAGGAAGGAGCAGGAAAGAAACCATAGGACACATGGTGCCAAGAAGGAGTTGCAGGCTAAGGGTTTAGAACACAGAGTGATCAACAGAATTGTGTAGGAGGGAGAGTTTAAGGTATGATGCAATTTAAAATACTTTATCAAGAAATCAAAACCCTTTTCTTATTAATTTAAAAATGAGGAGTAGAACATATAGTTCTAAATTATAAAATGCTTGGAAACACCAACAAAGAATTTTAGCTAAGTCCTAATAACTAGATCCTAAAGCAAGCAATCAATCAATAGAATAGAATAAATAAAGAATAAGTAGTTCTACTCCTGAAATCAATTTTTCCTAATCACTATGAGCATCTTCAAGAAGATCATCTTCAGAGGGGTCTTCATCTTCATCCATTTCGCTGTCAGAGGAGATGTAGACAGGGCCTCTAGTCTGAAAGGATCTCTCTACCCACAAGGCTCTCTTGTAGACTTCCCTTACACGACTTCCTATGCCTCTGCCCATCTCCCTGATCCTTGCCCTGAAGTTGGAATGCAGACCTTGGAAGAAGAAGTTAGCAAACTCCAGAGCTGAGTAGGCCTGAGGTGCATGCTCCATTGCATTAACAAAATCTTGATGGTACTCTAGAAGCGTCCTGTCTGCCTGAATGGCAAACCCTCTCCAAGCACCAAGTGGATTCACTGGAGGAGCACCTGGTGCCGCTGAAGTCTTCGGGCATTGGCAGCATCGCCCATGCTCCACCATTTTCTGAGCAGCTGGCTTGGTCTCGGAAGGAGGCGCAGGAACAGAACTAGGCTGCTGCAGAGGACAAGCTGAAGGAGCTCGCCTAGCCTGGCTCGGTCCACTTGTAGATGCCTCATGCACCTCATTACATCTCCAAGGAGTGTACTGAAGGGTCACTCGGGTAGCAGCAATTGTCCTCTTCCTGGCTGTCTCCTTGGTCCTAAACCCAAATCTAGAAGAGGAAGAAAAGAGGAAAAGAGAATCTATTGGATCAGCGTCTATAAGTTGTTGGTTGTTCTAGGTTTGAAAACATTTTAAAAACATTTTAATAAAAAAATGTTTTCGCAAACAGTTTTCTCTTTGAAAACAAAAACGGGCGCGACCACTTTAGAACGGAGCTAAAGTGATCTAATCCTGGGCTCTGATACCAACTGTAACAAAAGGAACATTAATCAGGTTAACATCACACAATTAATATTTTAAAGGCCACAGGAGGAGGAGGAGGAGAAGGCAGAGGAGAAGGAGATCTAAGAGGAGATCCATCAGAATCAGATCCCATCTCACCCAAAGGAGGAGGAGGCGACGCAGACATCTCGGTTGGGCAAGGAAGCTTCGGCGGAGAGAGAAGCTTGGATGATGGTGGTGGCCGCGGCAAGGAGAGAGAGAGACACGGCCAAGAAAGAGAAGGAAGATGAAGAAAACGCAGGGAGAGAGAGGAAGAGAGCAGCTCGGCGCAGAGAGGAGAGAGAGAGAGAGAAGAAAAAGGTGGTTAGGGTTGTTTAGGAGCTTAATGAGGGTTTTAGAGATTTAATTAGATATTTATATAGAGGTTTAATAGGTGGGATGGGCTTAATGGGCTCTTAGAAAGAAATTAGGAAAGACCCAAATAAAAAGAAATAAAAAAAAGAAATAGAAATTGTTTAATTTAATAAAATCAGAATTAGGAACTGGTAACATCCAATATTTGGTTAACCAAAAGTCGGGATGTTACAAAAAATATTTTGTAAATTGTTTAAATCCATAAAACTCTCTGCAAATTTTACAAATCCCACAAAACTCTTGAAGATTTGACTAATCTCATGGGTTTTAAAATCAACCAAAATATTTATGAATCCAACTTACAGTGACTCCTTCCCTCCTCCCCCCCCACTTTAATAAAATAATTACAAACAATTAAATCTAATTTTTTTTGAAAAACTCACTACAAAAAAAAAATATGTATACATCAAATTTTTTTATCACAAAACATATTATTTTCAATCACTTATTAGCAATTGATATAAAATATGTAATCTAGTAAAAACTAATTTTACTAATAGTTAATTTAACATATATTAAATCAGAAATGATAGAAACTGTTATTAATTTGGATTATTTTATGAAGAGTAATAACAATTATAAATGCACATCAATTAGATACTCGATGTATCTATATTTTTTAACATCACTTATAAAACAAATGATACAGATATGTTTTAAATTATAATTTAATATCATTAATCGAGAAATGGTATTAAGAAATTTTTAATTAATTTGTAACAGACCAATCCATCTATGAGACTGTTACCTTTGATTTCAAATCAGTTTACTATATTAATCAAATAAAATCATTACCATTTCTGAATAATATTTTTATTTTATTAATAAATTTAATGTCTTGCAACTAAAATTTATAATTTAAAATTAAAATAAATATGAAGTAAATGCAGAAATAATCTTTTAAAAATAACTAAATTTAAATAAATTAAAGAATAACCCTTCAAACGGTATACCACTTCAGACTATTTCTCGTATCCATAGAGATCGTAATCTTCATACTCACCTGCGATTAAGATTGAAGGGTGAACAATTGGGAAAATTACTTAGTGAGGACTAAACTCACACTTCTATAACATTATCCATTCATTTCCAACATGTCAAGCCTAAAACTAAACAACTAACAAACAGTGCTCTACAAGCACACAAATAATTTCAAGCGCACCAGATCATCATGCTAACGAGGCACAGAAACCCACATCATGCTAATGAGGCATAGAAAACCACATCATGCTAACGAGGCATGAAAAACCACATTATGCTAACGAAGCATGAAAAACCATTGGTCACACAGACATTTATGTGGTTCGCCTCAACCACCAAGTGATAAAGATCATCCTTTCTTCCAAGCGTGACTCCCAGCATACAATAATCAAATCCTGTGTCTCTGCATAGGTCGATCACCTCGTTCTAACTACTCTACAATCATTAACCAAGCAACAAGGTGAACAAACAAGTATGATGGTGCTTCTTCTAATGTTTTTCCTTAATTAATTCACCTTCTTATGCTTCTACTAAATGCATCAAGCAATGAACTTGAGTAATTCTAGACTCAACACATCAAAGACAAACAAATAAGGCAGTAAAAGCCTAGATCTAATCCTCACCTTGACAATTTTGTAGGTCTAAATCAAGGAGATTGCGTAATAAAGGAATCGAGCAGATGACACGACGGCAAGGACTCGTGACGACTCTTCCTCGGCTCGATGGCGGTTCACGGCAGCTCGGAAAGCTTCATCGGTGACTTGTGAGGGCTTAGGATGGATCACGGTGGCTCAGGATCCCTCGATAAGGGCTGTGGCTGGTCGGAAGGGATCGGCTCAGGCTGTAGAGACAATCGGCAGTCCAACAGCTGTGGTGCACGATGGTCAGGCGGCGGCAAGAGCTCTGTGTGGCTGGGGCTGCTTGATCCATCTCTCTCTCTGCTGCTAGGACTCCTCCTCTTGTGTCTTCTCTTTTATAAGGGAAAGAGGGTTGGATTGGGGCTCCTGGTAGGCCCGAGAATTGGATCTGTTATAACTTTTCCTCTGAAAACAATTCGTCCTCAAGTTCGCTTCCTCCTCATCGGTTTCCATTCTGTCCAGAAAGAGTTAAGGGTACTCACTTCTCATATGTTGTTCCGATTCCCATGTTTCCTCGCGAATGCCATCTCTTTCCCATCTGACTTTCACCATCTTACCATCAACCTTCTCCGAATTCTAAAATCTCAGTCGGCTCACTCGGAACTGTTAAATTTCCTTCCAGATCGATTGGCGGGTTCGGCAGAACAAACTCTGTTCTCTTACTACTTTCCTAAGTAGCAAAATGTTGAGCACATCATGAAGTTCAGATAACTCCTGAGGCAGGTGCAATCGATAAGCCACTTCACTAATTCTTTCGATTATGGAGTATGGTCTCGTTTTCCTCTGAAGGCTCTCAGTTTTAGATACACTACATCTCCCACTTCAAATGACAATTCTTTCAGGCGCATATCTACATAACTTTTCTGGCGGTCATAAGCCTCTTTCAACCTTGACTTAAGCAATTTCACTTGCTCAGCGGCATCCTTTACCAATTCAGGATCTATTTCTCTCATTTCTCCTACGTTTGTCCATCATAGGGGTGTACAACACGGTCTTCCATACAGTGCTTCGTACGGAGCTATTTTGATGCTAAAATGATAACAGTTGTTGTAGGAAAATTCCGCCAATGGAAGATACTTCCCCCAATTTTCTTTCAAGTCTAGAACAAAAGATCTGAGCAAATTTTCCAAGGTCCAAATCGTTTTCTCCGAATGACCATCGGTTTGGGGATGATAAGCCGTACTCAGATGCACTTTCGTTCCCAATGCTTTCTGAAATGCTTTCCAAAACATAGCTGTGAATTTTTCATTCCTATCTGACAACCGGAACTCCATGTAGTCTCACAATCACGTCCAAATATTTTTGTGCCAATATTTCTGCCCCATCAGTTTTCCGTATTGGCACAAAATAAGCAGACTTAGTAAGACGGTCCACAATTACCCAAATTATGTTTTTCTTATCCAATGTCATCAGTAAGCCCGTCACAAATTTCATAGTTATCATGTCTCATTTTCATTTTGATAACGATAACTCTGAAGTAATTCACTAGGTGTTATGCGTTCCGCTTTTACCTGATTGCACGTTCCACACTGTGAGTTCCATTCCACGATGTCCCTTCTCATTCTTTCCCAATTGTAGTATCTTTTCAGATCATGATACATCTTGGTATTTCCGGGATGAATAGAGAATTTTGAATTATGAGCCTAATTCCATACTTTCTTCCTCAATTCCTCATTGTTTTGGAATCCAGACTCGATTCTTATACATATAAACTTCATTATCTGCTGTGTGGTACCCAACCACCTGCTTCTCGACCATTTTTTCAAAGGTCATCCTTTTCTGCTCATGGCAGATTTTTCACGGTAGATCCGCATTTTCCAATGCTTCTAGACCCTTGAAATTTTTTTCCACTTCCATCACACACAACTAAAAGTTTGCCAATGTTGCAGTTAATTTTTCCATTTCTTTTACCTTAGTGACATCGCTTCTGCGATGGCTTAAAGCATCTGCCCTTTGATTAACCTTTCCAGGGCGGTAGACAATATCCTGATCATAATCTGCCAATAATTTCATCCATCTTTGCTGCCTCAAATTCAAATCGCTTTGGGTGAAAACATGTTTCAAACTCTGTTGATCCGTGTATATTTGTACCTTCTCCATGCACAAATAAGCACGCTAGGTTTTTAAAGCAAATACGACTGCTGCTAACTCTAAATCATGAGTAGGATAGTTCAGTTCGTGCTTCTGCAACTGTCTCGAGGCATATGCTATGACTTTCCCTTTCTGCATAAGCACACCACCTATACCCATTCCACAGGCATCAATGTAGACCTCGTATGGTATTCGTGTCCTTGGAAGTACCAATAGTAGAGTCTCAGCCAAACGCTTCTTCAGCTCCTCAAAACTTTTATTCCAAGCCTCTGTCCATTCAAACTTATTATTCTTTTTAACCTCTGGTAAACTCCGACACAAACCTGCGGTAATATCCGGCTAGTTCTAAAAAGCTACAGACCTCAGTAACATTTTAGGAACAGGCCATTCCGTGATGGCAGCAATCTTTTCTGAATCCACTGCTACTGCTTCTTCTGAAATGACATGACCGAGAAATCATATTTTCCTCTGCCAAAAACTGCACTAGCTCAACTGAGCGAAAAGCTGATGATTCCTTAGCTCCTGAAACACTAATTGCAGATGCCAAGCATGTTTCCTTTCAGTTCTCGAGTAGACCAAAATATTATTGATGAAAATAATCACACACTTGTCTAAGTATGCTAAAAAAAAGATTGTTCATCAATTTTATAAATGCTGTGGCACATTTTTCAATCCAAACGGCATCACAACAAACTCGAAGTGTCCATAACGGGTTCGAAATGCTGTTTTCTTCATGTCCTCCTCTGCTATCTGAATCTGGTGGTAGCTTAATGCTAAATAAATTTTCGAAAACGACGATGCTCCTTGTAGTTGGTTGATGGGCCGCAGGGTTGCAGGTCTTTTGCAAGTCCGTTGGTCAAGAGTTTAAATTTATAAAACCCTAATGTCTGAAAGTGCACAGATGTACGTTGTAGGACTTAGGGTGTCGATCCATAGGGAAGATGGCTAATCTGCAAGGAAACACCAAACTGGAAGAGTAAGCGAAGTCATAAACTCATGGGGGTTTGGGATTTTTTGTTACGGGATCCTAAACTAAATCTAATCTAATATTTACGGGAAATTAAATGCAATGCATATGAGTTGCTAAAGAAATAATTGAAAGGTGTTCGACTTAAGCTAAGGATTCTAGACTCATAGTGGGCAATTTAAACTTCTCCGGTTTACTCTAATCGATTTCTAAGCATTTCTAATTAGCTTCCGGACGATTTATCCTTATCTAAATTTGGGATCTGCATGGAACTGGAATAGGCATGCGTATGATTAACCAACTCTCGTCATCATAACCAACTAATCACTTAGATCTGACAATTAACTGTCGCTCTCATGCCAGAAATAAGATCATTCATTTACTACTGAATTCGTTTGCTCACATCTTCTCTACAGGTAGCTTTCGACTCCTGTAGCGACTATGTTCTTCTGAAGCTAGGTATGGATGATCTGATACAGCACTCTCGTGCGTGGCTCAGATCGATCCTAAACTCAGAGAATAGGTCATGAATATACTCTCATGCAGTATGAACAACTTAGAAGAGACAAGATCCAGAATATGGTTTAGAAACTTAGAAATCCTAATCGAACATGTATACTTATCGATGATTCTCTAGAAACTTGACTCTCTAGACAAATCTACATGATGCATGAAATGATAAAAGACATGAAAGAATACATAAGATGAAATAGAAAAGCTAATTGGATAAAAAGGAGAAAGAACAATGGATCCAGGGAAGAATTCTCTTCTCCATCGCCTAACCCTAGAAAAACAAAGTTTAGTGGCTCAAAAACTCATTACAGAAGCACACACCCGATTAGGGCTGTTAAGAAATGTATTTATAGGTCCTAAGATATTTCAGGTCTCATTTCGGGCTTCTCTAAAGAGGAATGGCAAAATGGTCTTTGATGTTGGGCCTTGTGGCTCGGCATAGGTCCACCGGTGGTAAGAGTCTTCCGGGGCAGGTAAATCACTTGTTTGCCGCGGATGAGAATCTTCCGGGACTGGTGAATTTGATTGCACCGTTGGATTGTCCTGATGTAAAGTGCTATGGAAAGCTTGTTGTCTCCTCTTGAATCTCTCCAAATGTGAGCTGGATCAGACGGTGAGAAAGTCTTAATTTGAGATTAAACTTCTGACAGTCTGACTCTGAGCTAAA
This sequence comes from Eutrema salsugineum, assembly GCF_000478725.1. NCBI lineage: Eukaryota > Viridiplantae > Streptophyta > Magnoliopsida > Brassicales > Brassicaceae > Eutrema > Eutrema salsugineum. The sequence goes on from NW_006256858.1 coordinate 5,435,638, forward strand.
AATGTAGATTTCTTCAATTTTGCCATTTTTCTCTAAGTTTCCCGAAAAGAGTCTTGAAACTACAAACATAGAGAAATCATAATAAAAGTTCCTAAAACTAATTAAAACCTTTCAAAAAGCATTTGAAATTAAATTGTGAAAATGGGTACAAATACGGTGTTATCATTGGTCCAACAACTCATTGATTCTTGGCACCAGATACTTGTTCGTGATCAACACCTTATTCAACCCTCGATAATCGATGCAAAGGCGAAAACTCTCATCCTTCTTCTTAACGAATAGCACTGGTGCTCCCCATCAGGGCCGGTTCAACTTAATTTTTTGTTTAAAGCAAAAATAAATATTTATGAGCCCATTAAAGAAAAAAAGAGACAAACAATACTCGAACTTGGGGCTGTAGTGTACACTGAAAAAAAGAGTCAAAACCACTGAACTACTATCAATTTTAAAATTTTGATGCCCTTAAAAATATTTATATGTCTTGTCGCCTTAAAGCCCTATCTTCACCAGCTTTAAGTAAGGGCCGGCCCTGCTCTCCCTGGTGAATTTCTTGGTCGGATAAGATCCTTGTCCATAAGGTCATCCAACTTCTTCTTCAATTCTGCCATTTCAGCTGGTGCTAACCTATATGCACTTCAAAACAGGAGCCGTTCCTGGTTCTACCTCGATAGTAAAATCATCTTCTCGTGATGGTGACGGTCCAGTCAACAGTTTGAATACGTCTACGTACTCGTTGGCTACTGATATATTTTCCAGTCTCCCCATCTCTCATTTTACGGTCATGAAAATTGTAGTCAGATACGTCTCACATCCTTTCTCCATTAAATTTGTGGCGTAAATCATTGAGATTATCGACACACCAGTATCCGTTTTAATTCCTTGAAACGTCAACCTTCCTTCCGGTCGTGGTATGTAAGCCCACGTCTTTTCACAGTTCATAATGACTTGGTAGTGCATCAACCAATCCATTCCAAAAATTACGTTATATTGGCCCAACTTCATCTCCATCAAATTCCACAGAAGCTCTGTTTCTTCCAGCAGGACTGGTACATTATCGTGCACACCAATAGATCTCATCTATTTGGTCTCGGCAGTCTTAATTGGTTTCAACTTTGGAACAAACTTTCCAGTAAAATTTCAACACTTAGTCAACCTCGGGCTCACACAAAACTATGCGTAGCACATGTGTCAACTATCGCTCCCCCTACGGAGACCGATACTACATATATTTTGTTATACTTATGTCTAAGTATGCAATTTCCACTTAACACAAATTCAAAAGCACCACGATGATGTTGCTGTCGTTTGAGGGTTGTCAAGTTTTACCCTAAATGAAATCAATAGCCGCAATTGCACAGCTGATTGATTGTAGTACTTTTGGTTCGAATCCACAGGGAATGAAGATCTTTCCTGCAAAAGCCTTCGAAAGAAATATAAAGTAAGGAAGTCTAGAACCAGGCGATTTTTGTTTTGGTGGTGTCTTTAAAACGTAAAAACTAGTCTTAACGAGAAAATACGAGAATTAAAATGACCTAATAACTAAACTTAATGAAATCGACTAAAAACGAGAAAAAGACTAAACCTAATTGCTTAAATGAAAATTGATTAAGAGAATGAAAATGATGAACTAAAGCTTGAAATAAAATCGATGCAAATCTATAGAAAAGAAGGCGCTGGGTTTCAGGGAAGTTTTCTCTGGGGTATGAACGATTCAAAATATTGCTAAAGAGTAAATTTTATAAGATCTTAGGTAAAACTTTTCAAACTAGAGTCACGGACGTATGAATACGCCACTGTCGTGATCATAGACAACTATCTCTCTCAACCCAGACCAGTAGGTTTCCACTCTGGCCCTGGAAGAGAAAAGATGCATTATGTTTAAGACTCGTCAGCACTCACAAATCGCCTATAGGTAGGTTTCCACTCCTATGTTTGTTTTGCTCTCCCAAACTAGATCTGACATTGGATGAACACTTCCGTGTCACCAAGCATCTGGATCAGATTGTAGTTCATGACACTATTCCTATGCATTAAAAGTAAATTCAGAAGAAAAAGTTCTAAGCTCATGTAATCCTCATCGAACATATATATCCCTATCGAAAACCCCTTTGACCCAACAATACAACTACTCAGACATAATGAACGAAATCAACAACATAGTATTAAAAACTAGAGCAATAATCAAAATTGAAAAAGAAAGAACAAGGGTTCAAGAGATAGATCTCTCTCTCCCTAAACCTAAAAACATAAGCTTAAAGTAAAATTTCTTCTAAATTATTTTGTCTCTCTCAAAAACGACCTAAATGATAAGTTTTTATAGTCTCCAATGCTCCATGGTGTCTAGGGTTCCGGAATTAAGGCTGAGAAAATGATTTGGGCTTCAGAAATGGGTCTTCTAACTCGGAGATGGCTGACCGCGGTCGGGAAGCGCGTGGCCACGGGGAATGGATGCTTGGCCGTGGTCGGATAGCTTCTGACCGTGGTGAAATGGCTGTTGGCTGCGGGTGGAAATGCTTGCCAGCTTGCTCTTGCGTAACTTTTGATTGAACCGTTGGATTGCCAAGCTGTAAAGTGTGCTGGAAAGCTGATAGTTCCATCTTTGAGTTCTCCAAATTTGAGCTGGATCAGACGGTTAGAAGGCTATGGGACATCTTGCTCTTGCGTAACTTTTGATCGAACCGTTGGATTGTCAAGCTGTAAAGTGTGCTGGAAAGCTGATAGTTCCATCTTTGAGTTCTCCAAATTTGAGCTGGATCAGACGGTTAGAAGGCCTTCAATCCGGGGTGCACTTTTGACGGTTTGACTCTGAGCTGAAAATCTGGTCTTCTATCCTTTTTGTTAAGCTTTTCCCTAAGTTTTCGAAAAAGAGTCTTGGAACTACAAATACTAGTAAAACGTAATAAAATTACTTGAAAGCAATGAAAATCATAGAAAAAGTATTTCAAAACGATCCATAAAAATGGTCAAAATACGGTGTTATCACACGACCAGCTCTATTAAAATAAAATTATTCATTTATGTACCAGCGAACCGTGATGCTCTTTTATTTTCAGCTAGTGCATACAAAAATGGTTCCACAGCTTGCCTCTTAGTTGGTGGCACTGCTAACGGTCCTTGATGGCAGAAGGGGCCTGATGATTGTACGGAAACACCTTGCAGTCTCTGGCATAGTGTCCACGCTTCCGATACCAGTGACACTGATCGGCCTTGCCAGTAGCACAAAAATCTTTCTGGTGGTGTCCACCTCTTCCACACCCAAAACCCATGATTACTACACAGCGCCCATAGTGTTTCTTTTCACAGCGGTTACACATCGGAGCGTTCTCAGAAGAAATGTTTCCAGACATGTCTATCCAAGTCCTCTTTTGTGTCTCCAGAACATGAGTAACACTGCTACAAGCCTGAATGCCTTGGTCTTTTTTAGCTCTTCCTCAATACCAACCTCCTGAATTGCAGTTGTTTCCACTAGCTCCACCAAGTTCGGGTACTTCCTGATCGAACAATGATTCTACAGTTCCAACCTCAAACCTTTCGTGAGCTAACGAACCAGATCAGCCTGAGTGAAACTCTTCCTAGAGAATCTCCTCAATCTGTTGAATTCCTCCTTGTACTCCTTCACACTGAGATTTCCTTGGCGTAAATCCTCAAAAGCACTTTCCATCTGGTTCATTACCTCTGGTAAAAAATACTCAGGAAAAACTCATCCTTGAAGTCATCCCATGTCAGTTCATAGCGTCCACGGACTCCTTCTAAACGCCTTCCCACCAAATCAGCGCCTCGTCTCTCAAGTACTGAACTGCTAACTCCCTTTGATAACTTTCTAGGCATCTCATAGACTCAATATTCCTTTCCAACTTCTTCCTCCAATTGTCAGCAGTGACAGGGTCAAACATTCGTCCAAACGACTCTATATTCATGTCTTTCAAGTGCCCCATTACTTTGTAATACGTTAATCCAAACGCATTAAGCTGCACCGGAGGCGGTGGTGGCACAAACTGCTGATGAAGCGGTGGAAGTGCATATGGCTGCTGCACATTCACTGGTGGCAGGACGAATTGCTGCTGAGCATGCACTAGAGGTGGCACAAACTGATGTTGAGCAGGTGCATGAGGCGGCACATTCTGCTTCCGAACATTCACTGGCGGGTTAAGCTCATTCTGAAAGTCACCAAACTTCTCTTGGTGACAACACAACTCTTCCAACAATGCAGCATGAGCTTCAGCTATCACCTGAGCAGGGTTCGCTCCATTGTGGTTTCCATCGACCAAAACTTGCTCATTGTTCCCACTCTCATTCGCACTTCCCTTTAGGTAATTGACTTCATCGGGGTTCACTAGAGGAATTGCAGTACGATCTGTAACATTTTGGCTTTCGGAGGCATATGAAAGAAATGATAAGAGAATTGATAACACCTTATTTTGACCACTTTTGTAGATCGCTTTTAAATGCTTTTCAAAATTTTTTTTATTTCTTTTAAGGTTTTTTTATAAAGGTTTTTTTTGTATTTGTATTTCCAAGACTATTTTCAGGTAATTAAAGCAAAAGGAGTACATTTTGGATCAAAAGATTATTTTGGATAAATTTAAACCGTCAAAAGTTTCACATCCGATGAAGACCTTTCCACCGTCTGATCATCCCCAAGATTAGACTTAATATAAAGGAGACAACTAGATTTTAAAATGAAATTTTTTTGGAGACAATCCAATTTTTAAATATTCAGATATCCTTGATGCACAGAAGACATGTTCTGCAGTCTCACGAAGGAAGCAAGCGCAGAATGAAGATTCAACCTTATAAGCCAATCTCCACGGGTCCAGGTGCCACAAACGCGGAGAACACTGGCCACGGTTAGGAGTCTCTGGCCGCTGCCAAATCCCAATTCACCACAGGTGAAAGCCTCACGACCAGGGCCGACTAAAAGGCTGGCCCAAGACCCCGTTTCAAATCTTCTTCTCTTCAAAGAAAACCCTAAGGACGACTGGACAGAGTTGAGGACCTATAAATATGTATCTCAGAGAGCTATTTTCGTGTGCCTCAGAAGATTTCCTTTTGGGAGCCACCAAATTTAGCTTTTCTAGGGTTTTTATGTTCTTATGTTCTTAGTTCTTAGTTTAGGGAGATAAATATTTCTCTTGAACCCTCTTTATGTTCTACCTTTATTTTATGCAATATTTAAGCTCAGCTTTTACATTTGAGTCTTTCATATTAGATTACTTGTTTAAAGGATTTGAAGAGAAGTTTTTTCCGAGCTTAGCTCTTAAAATCGAGATGCTTCTTCTTCATCTTCTTGTCTCTTTTTCTCTACTTCTTCCTTTAATTACTTTATGCACGTTTTGGAATAATGATTTCTGAGTTTAAAGGCTCCATCGAAGGGAACCGAATACGTTCGGTAGGGATCTTCGCGAGATAAACCAAGCCGAATACTAAAAATCTTTTTTCTAAGCTTTTACTTAAAGCATGGATCTAGCGTCGCGAACTAGAGATTGATCTTGACACTTCGTGTTGCGAGAATTTTCATTCGGTACCAGATCTAGCTTGAGAAGAGCCTGGAAACCTACCTATGGGTGATTCGTAAATGTTGACGAGTCTTGTGCAAGTTCCTGCGTCTTCTCCCTTCCAGGGCCAGAGTGGAAACCTACTGGGCAAGGTTGCGAGAGACAGTTGGTTATTACTACGAGAGTGGTGTAGTCATATCATCGTGGCTCAAGTTTTAAAAATTTCCTAGGATCAACTTTAAGAGTTTTGTTTTGCGCGATTTGAATCAATCATATCCCGTAGACATCCTTTATATTCAACATCGATTTATTCACTTCTAATTTAGTTTTATTTTTCTTCTTAACATACATATATGGAAATCGTGACAACCTATCCGAAACCCCGTTTTTTCGTCTTAGATTTTGTTTACTAATTCTGGTTCTAAGGTTCTGCAGGTAAATCGTGGATTCTCTGAGGATCGATACCCTAAGTATTACAATGCACTGTTGTGCACTTGCAGATAACTGGGTTACAAATTCAAAACATGAAGCCGCAAAGTAAACCATAGCTCACATCAAGAATCAGCAAATAAGTCAGTCCGGTCAAATAAAGACTAATATTTTTGCAAATAAAATCAACACATAAACGAGAAAAGCATTCTAGGTGGTGGTTTTAATTTTTTTTTTTTTAAACTCCCCCCTCCCCCCCAAATTTTTTTTTATAAATACAAAAAACAGAAAAATGTATTTTTAAAAAAAAAATACAATTAATCCTAAAAGTAAATTTCCTCTTAGCTCGAACCTAGGCTCTGATACCACTTTGTAACAGAAAAATTCGTCTATCAGATAAATCGGACTGTAACCTTCGATTTCAAATCGGATTACTATATTAATTAAATAAAATCACCACATTTCTGAATAAAATCTTAATTTCATTAATAATTCAATGTCTTGTAATTAAAAATTCATTACTTAAAGTTAAAATAAAACCAAAGCAACTGCAGAAATAGTCTTTAAAATAAATAACTGAAATTCAAATAAACTAAAGAAAAACCCTCCCAAGTCCCAAACGGCACACCATTTGGGGCTATTCCTCGTATTCATCGAGATTGTAATCTTTATACTCACCTGCGATTGAAATTGAAGGATGAACAATTACAAAATTACTCAGTGAGGACTAAACCCACACTTTCACTACATTATCCATTCATTTCCAACATGTCAAGCCTAAAAATAAACAAGTAACAACACAGTGCTCTACAAGCACACAAGCAATTTCAAGCGCACTAGATCATCATGCTAACGAGGCATGGAAAACTACATCATGCTAACAAAGCATAGAAAATCTCATCATGCTAACGAAGCATGGAAAACCATTGGTCACACAGACATTTATGTGGTTCACCCACTAAATGATGAAGATCATCCTTTCTTCCAGGCATGATTTCCAGCATACAATAATCAAACATTGTGTCTCTGCACAGGTCGATCACCTCGTTATAACTACTCTACGATCATTAACCAAGCAACAGGGTGAACAAACAAGTATGCTGGTGTTTCATCTAATGTTTTTCCTTAACCAATTCACCTTCTCATGCTTCTACTAGATGAATCAAGCAATGAACCTGAGTAATTCTAGACTCAACACATCAAACACAAATAAATAAAGCACTAAAAGCCTAGATCTAATCCTCACCTTGATAATTTTGTAGGTCTGAATCAAGAAGATTGCGTAACGAAGGAATCGAGCGGACGACGCGATGGCAAGGACTCAAGTCGGCTTTTCCTCAGCTCGGTAGTGGTTTGAGGCAGCTCGGCAAGCTTCAGCAGTGGATCGTGAGGGCTTGGGATGGATCATGGCGGCTCAGGATCGCTTGGCAAGGGCTGCGGCTGGTCGCGAGGGGTCGGCGCGGGCTGCAACAACGATCGGCGGTCCAACGGTGGCGGCGCATGGCGGTCAGGTGGCGGCAAGAGCTCTGGGTGGCTGGGGCTGCTCGATCTCTCTCTGCCTCTCTCTCACACACAAGAAAAGAGACTTTCTCTTTTGTCTTCTTTTTTATAGAGGAAAGAGGATTAGATTGGACCTCCTGCTGAATTTGAGAATTAGGTATGTTATATAATTAAATATGTTTTAAATTATATTTGATGTTTATCTCACATCAATAACGAAGGGAAGAGGTGATAAATTTTGTTTCATATGAATAACTACAATTTATCTACAAAATAATATGAAAAAATTGTTACAATAACCTCAAAAATACGAGAAATAGCTAAATAACATATTTAAAATCAACACATTTTTTAAAGACATTTTTTTTTGATATTACCCTTAAAATATGCTACCTATTACATAAATACCCAAGATAATAATTAAAGCAAATTAAATTTTTAATTAAAAAATAGAAAATAAATAAAAAAGAAAATCCAATCAACGTAAATAAAATAAACATTAAAAACAAATCAATAGGTTAAAGAAAAAGTAGAACATTCAATTTTTTAAAAAGGAAACCATTTTTGAAAAACATTATCGATGGTTTCAACTTATACTTTCCATTATTTTTTCAAGAGCCTTTTTTATTTTTAACTATTAAATCTAAAAAAAAATACAGAAATCAACGATCAAACTTATTATATCTAGAGTTCTCCAAAAGCTTACCACCTTGTTATTCTCTTACAAAATCGTAACTTGACTTATATTCTCTTTTGTTTTTAGGATTAATTATGTTTTTAGGTTTCGTGAATTGTGTATTTCGTTCTTAATACTACTCTTTTTTTTTTGTAGGTCTACTCACTTTAAATCTTACAAACAATGAAAGAACAAAATCATCCCCTGAGTTTTAAGGATTGAAAGTTTATGGAGATTCAGTTTACTAAAAGCTTTTTAATGTAGAATATAAAAAACATATGAAGTTTTCTATGTTTTAGCAGACTTTTGAGTCTACATATTTTGATAGATTACATAGGTAGACATATTTAAAGTTTACAAACACTCTGCAGACTTAGGGCTTGACTGGTTTAACCGCAGCGGTTGCGGTTGCGAGTGCAGGAGTTTGCAGAAGCGGACGATTGCGGTTTTGAGCGTTATTCAGCGGTTTGCACGACTGGTTAAACTTTTTAAAACGGATCTGTTTGCGGGACATTTTTGACTGGCAAACCAGCGCTTGTTTTAGCGGTTGAACATAAAATTACCAAAATAAACATTATATATAATTATAAAAAAACAAAAAAACTATATTATTATGATAAATATCAAAATCACTATTTCAAAATAATTAATAAAAATTATAAATAAATACTAAATAATTATTTTAAAAACTAATAAATTTTATAATAATATATTTTATTTCAATTATTGGAAACATTACCCAAAATTGTGTCTAATAATGTAATAGACTGGAAAAAATTTGTTCCAATACGTGGATTTTCTGATATCTTATGCATGATGTAAAATTTCTTCAATTGATCTAATCGATTTTTTGCACGACCCCAACTCAAATTAACTCCAAATTGCTCATTAGTATTCAAAATACGTTCTTTCTGGAGTGTATTGAAAAATCTAGAATATTTATCTTGAGTTTATTTTTCCATAATGATTCGTTGAAGTAACGCACATGTCATCTCGTTTGATCATATAACTTTCTGAAGAACAAAAAAAAGAATTATAACAAACTAATTTTGTTATTAATAAGATACATATTTATAATTTCTTACTTTAAAAGTGGAAACAAAAAAAATAATATAAATGAATTAAACCAAAGTATTATGGCACTTACTTGTATCTTAATTTTCTTCAACTGATATGAAAGTCATGATTAGAGACTAGAACTTGATAGAAAAAGTAAGAGGTTTAGATTAATATATATAGGAGAAGATTAGTAGGGTTAGGGTTTTATAATTGTTTTTAACGTGATCTTCTATTTTTTTTTCTAGCGTGATTTTATTTTTTTAATTTTGTTTACCCAACCGCTACTGCCCGCAACTGCAAACGCTGGCGGGAAGCAGCTTTTGGATTTCAGCGGTATAAAACGATACGGAGCGGTTTGCAGCGATTTCTATGATTGTAATAAAACGCTACTAACCGCTACCAACCGCAAACGCTGCATTTACGGGTGATAGCGGATGAACCAATCAACATCTTAGTAAAGTCCACAAGTTTTTTGCAGACTTCAATAGCCAATTTTGCAGACTCATATTTAGTCTATGAATATTTGGGAGACTTTCATAAATTCTACAAATCTTCTGTAGATTTCAGTATTGAATTCCATAGATTTATGTTTAGTCAGCAAAAATTCGGTAGACATTCATAAGGTCTATATTTTCAAAACAATTCATAAATCAATCTCGCAGATTTACTTGTGGTTTGGTAATGATCGATAGACGTGCGTGGTCTACGTGAGTTGAACAAATTTTAAAATTCAAGCCAGCAGGCTTGTGTAAATTCCACATGGTTTTGGCAGATTTCAAAATTCTCTTTGCAAACTTGTGAGAAGTCTGCTTAAAATGTGCAGACTATAGGAAAGTCTCTAGACTTTCGCAGACTAACTACAAGTCTCCCAACATGAAATTTGAAATCTGTCAAAAATATGTAAACTTCATGCAAGTCTACCAATCATTCCAAAATTGAAAGTAAGTCTATATGATTGGTTTTTGTAGTCCGCCGAAAAATTGTAGATTTCAAAAATTATATTGAAAGTGTAAGTTTGTCTGATTGGTTTTTGTAGTCAGCTTGTAGACTTTAGAAATGTCTACTGAATGTTCACAGGCTTATAATTAGTTCTGCTAAATTTGTTTTTAAGTCTACTGAAAACTTGTAGACGTTACGTAAGTCTGCCAAATTTTTGCAGAGTATCTTCTCTATAAAAATATAAGGGTGTTTCGTATCTAAACAGAATTTTTACTTGGTTTCCTATTATTTTATTTTTGGATAACTGTTTTTTGTTACCAAACAAAAATATTGATTTTAATTTAGATTTACTAAATAAATTAATTTAGTGTAATATTAATAAAATAAATTTTTGAATTTTTATTTTAATATAAATCCGAAAATTTAGTTTTAATTTATATTTATTATAGATTTTCTTAAATATAAGTTATATTATCAAAAATTATAAAACAATTTATTATTATACTTTTACAAAAATAATAACCCATATATTAATTTAAATTAACTTAAATATTTAAATTTAAATAATATTTTCAATGACAGAGTTGAAAATAATATATTATTGTATATTTTTATTAAATAAATATAAAAATTAAATATTTAAACTTAATAAATATTTAAAATATAGAAATAATATGAATGGACATGCTAAATATTTAGTAATATCGATTCTTTTTGGATTAATATAAATGAGTATGTTATAATGAATTTTTTAATTGTGATACTTTTTAGTTTAATTAATATGAACGAATGGGTTAGAATAATATTTTCTAATTACGGTCATATATAATATTAGAAAAAAATAAATCAATGAAAACAAACTATATTTAAACAAATTTTTTTTTATACTTATTAAAAATTTATATAAACAAAATTGAAAACAAAAATTATATTATACAAATAAAAAATAGTTCTCGTGCGAATGCACATGCTAGAATTTAGTACATAAGTTAATTTGCGTGATTGACTATTACAGTCTATACAAAACTTGTAAACGTCATATATATGAAGACTAAATACGAATCTGCCAAATCGTAATCTAAAGCCTGCCAAATATTTGTATATTTGATGCTAGTTTGATTTGCTTTTCTATAATTTAATATCATGCAAAAAATTGGTGAAGTTCTTAAAAGAAGAGGAATCCTTGATGAAACTATTGTAGATGAAAAAGAAAAATGATACTGTTGATGGAGGAGTTAAATATCCTGAAAAAAGTAATACTCTTGACGTAGGTGGTGAAAATAATGAAAAAATGTATTCTTGATGAATTTGATGAATATGAGGCAGATAGAGGTACTCCAATGGATGTGATGAAAATGAGGCCAACAGTGGTAGGCTTTTCTAAATGTGGTGAAGATGAGACACATTATGGATATATTGAAGGCAGTGTACATTATTGATATAGATTATTGGAATTCTTACGAATCATTGCACGTGAGTTTGAACAAGATGGAGGTGCTCCACCTGGTTCTATAGCACCTTGAGAACATATGTGGGTAAATGTAGACATTATGTGTAGGCATTTAAAAAATATTATTAACTTTTATCAATCCTCTAGCGTAATCTCAATATTATTTGGGAGGCGTTATCAATTTATAAGAAGTTAATAATAATTTTAAATGACTATACATAATTTAATATACAATCTACAAATATTTGGCAGATTTTAGATTACGATTTGGTAGATTCGTATTTAGTCTTCATATATATGATGTTTACAAGTTTTGTATAGATTGCAATAGTCAATCACGCAAATTAACTTATGTATTAGATTCTAGCATGTGTATCTGCATGAAAATTATTTTTTATTTGTATAATATAATATTTGTTTTTTTTTGTTTATATAATTTTTTAATAAGTATATAAAACATTTTGTTTAAATATAGTTTGTTTCTATTGATTTATTTTTTCTAATATTATATATGACCGCAATTAGAAAAATATTATTCTAACTCATTCGTTCATATTAATCTGAAAAATACCACAATTAAAAAAGTCATTATAACATGCTCATTTATAATAATCCAAAAAAAATCGAGATTATTAAAATATTTAATATATCCGTTCATATTATTTATATATTTTAAATATTTATTAAATTTAAATATTTAATTTTTAATTTATTTAACAAAAATATACAATTATATATTATTTTCAACTTTGTCATTGAAAATATTATTTAAATTTAAATATTTAAGTTAAATCTAAATTAATATCTGGGTTATTATTTTTTTAAAATTATAATAATAACTTATTTAATAATTTTTGATATTTATATTTAAAAAAAGCTATAATAAATATAAATTAAAAATAAATTTTCAAATTTATATAAAATAAAAATTAAAAAATATTATTTTATTAATATTACACTAAATTAATTTATTTGGTAAATCTAAATTAAAATCAATATTTTTGTTTGGTAACAGAAATAACAGTTATCCAAAAATAAAATAGTAGGAAACCAAGTAAAAATTCTGTTTGGACACAATTTATAAAAAGTTAATAATAATTTTAAATGACTATACATAATTTAAATTTGATAATTATAATGTAACATTAACATAATTGATACAAATTTTTAGCATCATTTGCTTACACTAAATATGATTTCCCATAATCTAATAGCAAATGACATCTGATTTCACATAATTTAACAGTATCTGTTTTCTAAAATTCAAATCCCCATATTTTACATTTTTTTTGGTAACTCAGGTGATCCAGCTGAATTAGGAGACCGCCGATGGTATAGCTTTGGATTTTTAATTCTGACTGTAGACCAATGTATCATTTCCCCTACAGCGACTAATTTTGGGATTCACAAAGACCATGTGAATGCCCCGATAGTCAAATAGATTAAATGTTGCAATTCTGTTTTTGGGAGGAGTCGATCTCTGGTCTAAACTCTAAACCAACATGACAACTCTCACCAAGAAAGAGAACCACCTTATTACCACCACTTGGTTTCTATACTCTAAACTTATAATAAACCAGTCATTAAGTCAAGAACATGAAAGAGCGCATTTTGGACTTCTAAATGTTAGATATCTCAATGCTCTTTAATTGAACTTTTCCAAAGTATAATACTTTCAAAAATTAAAAGTCAATATTATCTTTAATTTATTGATTAATTTTATGCATCTATTATATTAAAACAGAAGCACTTTTAGTGTTTGTTTCCAAACATTCCTAAAGTTTTTTTTAAAAAAATTTTTTTATATATAAATTTAATTCTGAAAATTAGATATTAATTTAAATAACTAAAAAAAATTCTTTAATATAGGTTATATCTATATCTATAGATATTAATTTAAATAGACTTCCTTAAATATAGGTTAGATTTAATTTAACATTTGAAATTTAAATAAAATTTTCAGAATAATACATATAATTAACAAATATTTTATTATATTTTTTTAATCATATTGTTTCAGATTCAATTTCATATATTAAAAATAGATAAATATTAATATTATATAACAATTTGATGGGACAAGTTAAGTTTTTTTTATATAATTATGGTCTTATGCGGGTTAAGTTATCAAAGCATGCAAGATAGTAGAATTAAATTATTTCAAAATTAGTAAATATTTATATTATAAAGTAATATAAACGGGCGGGTTAGAATTATGGTTTTATAATCATGATCTTTTTCGGATTAATAAAATGAGCGAGTTAGAAATATATTTTTATAATAATGGTCACTTTTTGATTAATAAAATAACCGATTAAAATTATGTTTTTATGATATGGTAGTCATAATAATACTGAAAAACAAAATTATATCTAAACACAATTTTTTTTTATATCACTTATTAGAAAATTATATTTATAAATAAAACATAAATTAGATTATAAATTTTTGATTAAACAAAATTCTCGTGCGAATACACGGAATTAAATCTAGTATGCTATTAAAAATTAACTATAAATTCATAATTTATTATAACTTAACTGTAAAATTCATAATTCAGAATCAACTATCAATTATTCAATTAATATCTAATAACTTCCAGTTTTATTAAATCACTGCTTCTACTCTGCTACAACTCTATAATATGCACTGCCAATCAAGGCCTCAATATATTACCACAAAACATCATAGACACATCATAAGACAAAACAACTATATTCACTATTTTACACATTTTACACACCACAATTTTTAACAGCTCCTAGATTTTTAACCACCGGAAGATATATTACATGCGTATAGAATATATAGTTGACGTATACAACTTATTGCAAACATGCATATAAAACGTGTTGTAAACGTGTACAATACAGTCTAGACGGCTTGCAATATAAATTATTGTGTATAAACATCTAAACGTTTACAGAAACGATAGGCCTATTGGCTACGAGGTGAAAACTCCGTATATAAGAGTAAAAGTAAGATAAAATTTCGCAAGAAGAATATAGGAATGAATTTTCGCAGGAAAATTAAGACAAGTGTCATGAACGTGTCAATCGATAAACGAGAAGGCATATAATCGATACCAGATTCGACGTACCAAATTAATAAATGTCAAATCTTATTTTATTTTTGCTCTGGCAGTTACACTCTTCTTCACTACTGCAAAAACTCTTTTTTTCTTTTTCTCTTAAATAAAATAAATATTACTCGCATGCATGCACATATATATATATATATATACACATACACACATCACCATTGTAAACTCCGCCTCATCTTCATTTTAAAAGTATCTCCTAAGCTCCAGTTTCCACTGACAAAATACTGCTCGTCTCCTATAATATTTTTCTTTCTTCTTCTGATATTATTGTTTCCAGGTAACAAAAACTATCTCTATTTATATTACTTTTTAAAAATTTGCGATAATGCAAATTTGGCTCACGATTCTTATCCAATATGTTTCCATAATTAGGCTTTATCTTGATTTGTATTTTCATTTTTTACATAGGAAAAAATTTTAGCTGGTTAATTAGTTACAAACCCTCACATTCTTTAATGAAATTAATATTAATATTATTGAAAAACTAATTTTGTTCGCTTATTGGAAATTTAGAATCTCTGATTGAATGCATGTTGACATTTGAAGATTTTTAGGTCTTAGAACGATGTCGGTTTTCGAATCAGAGACTTCAACCTTCCACGTTTTCAACCCCCAAGTTCAAACGCAACCCCAGACGCAAACGCAACTGCAAACGTATATGCAAGAAACTGCGGTAGAGGAGAACGCACCAGTAGGCAGACAGAACTCAATCTTGTCGCTGACTCTTGATGAGATTCAGATGAAAAGCGGCAAGAGCGTCGGAGCAATGAACATGGACGAGTTCCTCGCGAACTTGTGGACGACCGTCGAGGACAACGACAACGGAGGTGGTGGGGTCCACAACGACGGAGAGAAACCGACCGTATTGCCACGCCAAGGGTCGTTGTCAGTTCCCGTACCTTTGTGCAAGAAAACCGTCGACGAGGTTTGGTTCGAGATTCAAAACGGTGTACAACAACAACAACCGCCGTCGTCAACATCCGGTCAAAACTCCGACGAAGGAATCCATCGGCAACGAACCCTCGGTGAGATTACGCTAGAGGATTTTCTTGTTAAGGCCGGAGTTGTACAAGAACCGTTGAAGACGACGATGAGGATGGCGAGTTCTGATTTAGGTTATAACCCGGAGTTTGGAGTTGGTTTACATTGTCAAACCCAAAACAATTATGGTGAGAACCGCTCACTTTACAATGAAAACCGGTCGTTTTACTCGGTATTGGGGGAATCGTCACACTCTATGACCGGAAATGGTAGGAGCAATCAGTATTTAACCGGTTTAGATGCTTTTCGGATAAAGAAACGGATAATTGACGGTCCACCGGAAATTTTGATGGAGCGGAGACAGCGGCGGATGATTAAAAACCGCGAATCTGCGGCTCGGTCTCGAGCCCGGAGACAAGTAAGTGGGAGTTTTGAAATTACGATCTAGATACTATATATAGAAACTTCAATTTTATAAAACAAGCTTATAAGATTTTTGGTCAAATCCGGTTTGTAACTTGAGACTGCATTTCCATTTACTGAATTTTTGGCTTTTGTGCTAATTTCTTTGTTTTACTCTGTAAGGCGTATACTGTGGAATTGGAGTTAGAGTTGAACCAACTCACGGAAGAAAACATGAAGCTGAAGACAATTGTGGTACTTTCTTGATTATGCATTATTGCAAGTTACAACATGTATTAGCTAAACTGTTTTATGGAAAAAGTTTATATTATCCAGTTTCAATTTCTATTTTTAATATTGGTAGGAGGAAAACGAGAAGAAAAGAAGGCAAGAGGTAATACTAATTAAATTTTCATATATGTTATAAGAAAATAATACAAATTTCTTATGTACTAAAACGGTCATCGAAGTGTATATATGGATTATCAAAGATGGAACATTTCTTAATTAATGTGCTAGCTAGTATTGGATTCAAAGTTAATTTTATCGGAGTGCGCATCAGTTTATATTCTAACAAGCGTTATAAAGTGTTTCGTAATGTAACGGATTAACAAATAAATGTGATAACTTTGTTTTGACAAAAAACTTTATTGATAATTAATTAATGCAATGGCCTGCAGGTGATGAATAGAAGCACACAAATTACTAAAGAGAAGAACGGAGACAAATTGAGGAGGATTCGTAGGATGGCTAGTGCCGGGTGGTAGATGAGAGTTTTCGTAATTACATATATATACACATATATATATATATAAGTTATTTTAAGGCAAAGGTGGAATTTGTATATAAGATCATCTTCTTTTTGTCATCAAATATCTATACTATTAATTGGAATCATTCAAGGAAAATATGTTTGATTGACGTGTTATTTATGTTATTAAAATTTTATTTTATAATAAGAGAGTTTTTTTTCATGTGAACAGCAGGAAAAAAACTAAACTAAATTAATAAATTAAGTAATTTATATATAATAAACTAATAAAAAACAAAAAAATGCTAATGCTTTTATAATTATTCGTTTTTATCAAGAATAAGAGTAAAAACTGGAAAGCAATTATAAAATTCAAAAATCGATTTAAAAAAAGAAAAATAAGAAAGATAACCTGAACAACAGAGGAACAAAACTGAGGTTGCCCCCTAAATTACGCCATTTTCTATGGCAAGTTCAACAACAAAAGAATTAAATGTGATACGCAATGCACTCGATGTGGGGCAGAGGAGGAAACGATCAATCATGTTTTATTTGAATGTCCACCTGCAATGCAGATGTGAGCTTTGTCACAGATCCCAATACCTACGGAATTTTCCCAGGAAGATCTATTTATGGAAATTTGGATTATTTGTTTTGGCGTACACCAACAAGAACTTCTAATGAATCATATCCATAGATAGTATGGTACATTTGGAAAGCAAGAAATGACAAACTGTTCTCAAACATAGACAGGGATCCACGATTAACGCTTAAATTAGCAGAAACAGAAAGCCTTTTATGGATTCAGACACATAAATTGGTAACTGAAACGGAAATACACCATCCTCAATTACCATTATTCCCGACCTCCTTTAATAATGGATGGTGTTCGGCGGATGGTTCTTGGAAGGAGACGGATAAAAAATCAGGTATAGGATGGTATTATAGGAGCGAGGAATCCAACGAGACCATAATGGGGGCACAAAATTTACGACGCAGCTTATCTCCTTTACATGTAGAAGTAAAGACACTATTATGGGCAATGTTGTGCGTGATTGAAAATCAGCGAAGAGAAGTAGTTTTTGCAACAGACTGTTCTGATGGTGTCAGCACCAACGGAATGGCCAGCATTTGCACTACAATTGGGGGAAATCCAGAAATTCAGAGAGAAGTTCCTTTTTTTCAAACTGATCCACATACCACGAGCGAAGAACAACAAGGCGGACGCATTGGCTCACAGCGCTAGAGTCTATCCAAGGAATGTGATTTATGTGAACTCATCTCCACCGGTTTAGTTAACACCTTTGGTTTAGGAGAAGAGGCTGTTGACAAAAAAAAAAAAGAATTATCAAAATATAAAGAAGAGGATGCAGATGAAAACAAAATAAAAAAAATGAAAAAAATTTGAAAAAAAAATAAAGAAGAAAAAGTATAAGTCGAAAATGATGAAAAAAAAATGAAAAAAGAAAAGATAAAGAAAAACACAAAACTAATGAACAATGGTTGAAAAATACGAAAACAAAAACAATGAAAATAAAAAAGAAAACCAAAAAAAAAAGATAACAAACTATAAAAATATAAAGATAACAAGAAATTTTATTTAAGATAAAAATATAAAGATGAAGAATGAATCTTATTTGAGATACTAGATTTTTCTTCACCTGTTCTGAATTAAAGATGTTTTAAAATTGTGCATACAGATTACGAAAGTATTTAATTTTTATATATATTTTATATTAGAACCTGATTTATTACACATATAAATATAATTTAATTAATGATAAAATAATCTGCAAAATATAAATAATTAAAAGTAATAAATAATAAATTAATTTATATAGGTTTAGGATAACATCACTTATTTAAAATTTGTTTTTTATAATATCATTTAATTCAGAACAGAAAATCTTAATTAAGTAATTAATTTTTATTAAAATATTGGTTTTTCATTTAAATACCCAGTTGAAAATTTTTACCAATGGAGATGCTCTGACATTACAAATTTAGTCAATTTAGTTAATTGTTCATTTTAAATATTATAGATTTGTCCAATAATCTATTATATTAAAACAGAAGCACTTTTAGTGTTTGTTTCCAAACACAAAGTTTTTAAATTTTTTTTTTATAGATATAAATTTAATTCCGAAATTAGATATTAATTTAGATAACTAAAAATTTTCTTAAATATAGGTTATATCTATAGTCTATAGCTATTAATTTGAATAGACTTCCTTAAATATATGTTAGATTTAATTTTTTTTTCTATTATCCAACTATTACAATCACATTTGGTCTATCATAGAAGTGGTTCCATTTTCGACCGGCTCGGTATAATCGATTTGAGAAAAAATAACTCCTCTTGTTCGAGCTCCTTTTGCAAGACTATCCGCGCGGACATTTTGAATTCTCGGAATATGGGATAAGGTGAACTCTGAGAAGCTCTAGTGAAGTATACAGAAAGATTCCAACTGTGTCATAAAAGATGGCCAATAAACTGGTGATTCACACATACTCACAAGGTCTGAACAGTCGGTCTGAATATGCACTAAAGTCATATGTCTTTCTCTCAGGCATGACATAGCCCATAAAAGGCAATCCATCTCGGCGTGAAAAGCCGAGAGGCTTCTACGACATCCTTGTAGTGCAAAAATCTCATTCCCTCTGCCATCCTCAAAACTCCACCCAAGGCCGCTAACCTGTCCGTGATTGATCCAAGAAGCATCAATCCGGCTTATCGGGATTTGCAGTACCTCGGGTAGCGATATCAGGGCCGGAGGGGGGGGGGGGGGGGGCAATGCCTCAACGTGAGCGTCATCGTCGTCTTCAGGATGGTTTGCTAATCTCCAACTTTCCGTTTTCCACCTTTGCGTGGATGAAGGTGTCTTCCGGGAAATTTCTTTCCCGTTGAAGATTTTCTCGCTCCTTGCTTTCCAAATAAACCATAGGATCCAAGGATATACATCCTTTTGAGGATCTGTCATGCCTTGCTCTTTTGTTTTCTAAAAGAGAAAACTCATATTTTGATAAATAGATGTACTCAGAAAGACACCCAGAAGGGATGGAAAGTCCGATAACGCCCAGACTTGTAAGGGCGGGGGACATAAAAACAGTAGATGGTTTATAGACTCATCAGGATCTCCACAGTGAGAGCAGCGTTTGTCTGAGCCCATATGTCAGTAGGTGAGGTTCTGGCATGTAGCAACGCACCCTGATAAAAATTACCACATAAAGTGTTTCAGATTAGATTTAATTTAACATTTGAAATTTAAAATAAAATTTTCAGAATAACACATATGATTAACAAATATCTTATTATATTTTTTTAATCATATTCTATCAGATTAAAATTTCACATATTGAAAATAGATATTAATATTATATAATAATTTGATAGGACAAGTTAAGTTTTTTTTTATAATTATGGTCTTATGCGTGTTATGTTATCAAAGCATGCAAGATATTAGGAGAAAATTATTTCAAAATTAGTAAATATTTATATTATAAAATAATATAAACGGGCGGGTTAGAATTATGGTTTCATAATCATGGTCTTTTCGGATTAATAAAATGAGCGAGTTAGAAATATATTTTTATAATAACGGTCACTTTTTGATTAATAAAATAACCGGGTTAAAACTATGTTTTTTTGATCATGGTGGTCATAATAATACTGAAATTTTTTTTTTAAAAAAATTATAACTATGCACAATTTTTTTTATATCATTTATTAAAAATTATATTTATTAAGAAAACATAAATTAGATTACAAATTTTGATTAAAACAAATTTCTCGTGCGGATGCACGGGGTAAAATCTAGTTTTACAATTAAGAAAGAGACATGTTGTTTGTTTAGGGGATTTTCGGTCCTCCGCTAGGAACAAGCCTTCTGCAAAACAGGAAAGTCGTCAGAGCCTGAAAAACATGATGGAAGTGTGATTTTTGAAGACACTCCGACGCTCAAGTCAGAAAATAGCTTGAAAAAGACCACAATATAGCTGTTCGGAGAGCGGAAAGGAATCAGAAAACTTTGTAAAGGAAAATGGGCAAAGAATCCTTGAGAAAAGTAGGATATGCTTGGGCCTTGAAATAAGAATGGGCTTTTTGCGGTAAAAAGAGAGAAAAGGAAAGTTTAAGAGTAAATGAGCTCTACGGTTTAAGAACCACCGTGGAGAAGAACCGAAGTAAAAATAACCGGAAAGATGGCCGGAATGGTGTAGAAAGCCTGGACTTAAGAACCACAAGTATCTAGAGTGATATCGTGAGGATTAAGTTGGCTAAAAGTGTGAGCCCATTTCTGTGGGAAAGAGTAAAATATTTATAGGGAATTACCTGACCCGGGTTAGTAGACCAGGTTGGCCCATGGATGGCGGTTCGGGTAGATCGGCCCATGATCCGACCCGATTGGGTTGAAATCTTGTGATGGTCTCACACTTTTGATGGTCTCACCAACTTTCTTTGGCATGTTATGCTTGCAATGAGACCGTCTCTTAGCGCTTCTCTTTCATTTTTAGTGTACGAGTTGGGTCGGCGGCTCAGACGTGGTATGGCTCTTCGCTGAAGCTCTGGTTTTCCCTCTGGCTCCTGCGAAAAGTCACTATCACCTGACACACGTAAGGAAGACACATTAAATACCTTTCTCGTGGGCTTGGTAAGGGTATGGGCAATCAAATCAGAGTAAGACATATTCCTATTGTCGAATGAAGGGAAACTTGAATAATATTCCCGCCCAAACGAATCACTCATACTATGCCTGGATCCCTCGATACTGAGACCGGGTTGTCGTGGATGGAAGATTTTGCTCTCCGGGTACTGATAATATCGTATTTTGACCACTTTTATATCGATTTTGTAAATGCTTTTCAAATGTTTTATTTATTTTAAGTGTTTTTATTATTTTTTATAGTATTTGTAGTTACAAAACTCTTTTCAGGTAATTAAGGCAAAAGGAGTGCATTTTGGAGCAAAATATCATTTTGGATAAATTCATACCGTCAGAAGTTTTACATCCGATGAATCTTTCACCGTCTGATCATCCCCGAAATTGGACCTTATATAAAGGAGACAACTAGCTTTCATATGAAATTGGTTTGGAAACAATCCAATAGTTAGATCTCCGGATATCTTTGATGCACGGAAGACTTGTTTTGAAGTCTCTCGAAGGAAGCAAGCGCAAAATGAAGATTCAACCTCACAAGCCAATCCTCGCGGGTCCATGCTCCAAGACCACGGAGAACACACTCTTGGCCACGGTTAGGACTCTCTCGCACGGCCAAACCGCAATCCACAACGGGTGGAAGCCTCGCGACTAGGACCGACTAAAAGGCTGGCCCAAGACCCCGTTTCAAGCCCAATTCGTCTTCTCTTCAAAAAACCCTAAGGAAGACTGGAGACAGTTGAAGACCTATAAATATGTATCTTATCAGACCTATTTCTGTGTGCCTCAGAAGAATCTCTTTCGGGAGTGATATAAGATTGGAATCACACCAAGTCTTATAATTCATAAGGTTGTCAAAGACAACAAGCTTTGTTGGCGGAAGGTGGAAGAGATGGTAGAGATGGCGCGATGATAGGATGATTGACTCACTCAATCTGCTGATGATAGACTCTCTCTATCAAGTGATCGAACAAACTACTTGAATCACACAAATAGTTTAATCCAAGAATTCTAATGAACAATGTGAATCACACACAATATTCAAAAGAAATAACTCTTGCAAAGAACTCTCTTTGAAGAAAAACGAAAATGCTTTATTACTTTAAGATTGAATGGTGATTTGTACAAATGATATAATGAGCTTTATATAGAGCTCTTACAACGTTCTAAAGTCTAAAAAGAAGAAAAGAAATCTTAGCAATAAGAGAATATAGCCGTTGGAGCTATTATGGCGAGAATCGGCCAAAGTAGAGAAAGTGATGTAGCCTTTGTATCTGGACGGTTTGAGGGGATAGGTGAGCTTCTCTGGCACATTAGTTTCTTCATAAAACACGTCCAAGTCGTAGCATTTAAGAGAAAAGAGCCGTTGGTGAGATATTCCTCCAAGTGTGAATGCATCCGGAAAAGGAAAGTGTACAAATATGAGGATCCGCCTGATCCTGTGGTTTCTGGAGCATGGTAAGACGTTTGTAGACTCCTCTAAATGTATAAGAAACTCTCCTGGTCGCCAAAATCGGGTTTGTAAGAGATTGAACCCGTCAGTCTTCATACTTTCTTTAAACGGCTCCGGTTGGCTTAATTGAGAACTCAATTGGATCCGCCTGATCCAATGCATGTTGGTGCACTTTAGGATGTTGTAGAAAGCTTCTAGAAGTAACTCAGAGTCTCCTGGTCGCAACTGATATGTTTGAAGTCTCCAAAACCCGGAAGGTTCCAAATAAGGCTAGTGGAGGATCCATTGGTTTAAAGATTGAATATCTCCTAAACCAAAATCGATATCGGTCTGATTCCAATTCTCTGTGATTCTTTGATGAGTCAAGATTCTAGAACAAGTCGGTTTACAGCTTAATTCCTCTTGGTTTAGTCTGAATTCTCCAATTAAGGCGGATATGTCCAAATCGGGTAGGTTGAGGATCACCTGATTTACAAACTTAATAACTCCTTCATCTGAACTCCAATTGGACTGATTCCAATTCGAGGCGTGCTCTGGCTGAGCTAGGAAGGTAATCCAAGTAGTATTTGGGCTGTAACACTTGTTCTTGGACTTCATTTGGCCTGAACAAGGCTCGTGGCTCTTTTTGGGCTGAGCAGAATCTTCAATAGATTGGTTGCCTCTTCTTTGGTTTGGTCTGGTTAAGATTGAGTGATCTAATGGCTTCTTGGTGATGGGATAGGAGTCTAGAGAAAACAAATTAATGACAGTTGTCTCCCCTTCGCCATTAACTTGTTCAACAAGGGAGATCGTCTCTCCTTTACCCTTGGGTAGACTCTTATGTCCGTTGCACCTAGTTTTTCCAAGTGTTGGGATCATCATGAGTCGTCTTGATGGGTTGATGTCCGCATCATACCCTCCCTCTTTAAAAAGTTTCGTCCTCGAAACTAGTTCACCTGCCCAAAGATAGAGCAAATTAGTATCATGGTAAAGATGTGAGTCTAGAAATTTACTTTGGGTTATTTCTCCATCTCGGTTCAGGTGGGTTTGCTTTGGATTTTCTGGTGGTTCTTCTTTGATCAGTAAATAGGAAATGAATCCTCTCAAAGGTTTGTTGTTGATTTTCTTTGGCAGCAAGGTAGTCGTCTTTATGAAAACTTCATTTTCACGTCGTGTTTCTCCATTAAATTTTTGCGGTTCGCTCTTTTGTAATGTCTTTCCTGTACCTGCAAGATCCTTGACACCTTTGAAAAAAGACAAGTGTGTTATAGCAGTCATTGTATTTCTAGAAACAGAGAAACGTGATTCAGGTTGGACCATTTTATTAACTTTATCTGAAGCAACAAGTTGGTCACAGATTTGCTGTTTAAAACAAGGAATGGGTGCTGTAACTTTCTCACAAGTCTCTGGATATAGCAAATTCATTATCACATATTTATAATGATCAGAAATTAATGAGAAAAATGTGTTACTTACCTGATCAGAACTGTCGATTAGTTCTGTTCCTTTTGTTGTCATGACATTTGGATTCAATGTAGGATCTGGTGGCTCATCTTGGATCGGAGTGAAGCTAGTGACAACTTCATATTTTTCAGTGGTAGGCTGGCACGTCTTGATCTCTTCATAGTGATGCTCTCCACGATTTAAACCTGCATCAATAACCCTTGGCAGAGACAAGCACATCATATCTGAATTGGAAACTTTAAAATGCAACTCCTCTTTCTCTACTTCTTTGACATCTTTTTTTGTCTGATCAATTGACGAGGTAGTTTCTAATTCTCTAGATGGGCACGTCTTAGCAAAATGTCCTCTCTTATGACACCTATAACAGATTGTGGTATTTATCTTAAGAGTTTTAGAAGACTTAATTGCTTTGCTTTGCCTTGTGGCTCAAGTGTCGGTTTTGTGCTTCCCTTGTGAGCTATGATTGGTGGATTTGGATTTGGTTCAACTTCTGTGGTTTCCACTGGTTTCTCAGCCTTTGACTTCTTTCCAAAAGTGTTTTGAGATACTTTACTTGGCTCAGAACAGCAAGCTTTCTTTGACTTAGAAACAGGCTGCGGTTTTGGTGTAGACATCCACCTCTTTGTAGCTGTTTGGAACATTAGCCTCTTGGGAATGTAGCTGCGGTTGTGGGACTTCTGTACAAACTCTCTGTATATACGCTGCTTGAGATTACCCCAAGTGATGGTAGAATTATTATAACTGGCCACAACTTCTTCTTGTTCCCACCATTTAGTAGCTTCTCCAACAAGTGAGTCAAGTGCATATGAAAGTCTCTGATCCTTAGGGATGTTTTGTGACCTCATCATGTACTCCATTTCGCTCTCCCACTGTAGGTAAGCTTCTGGTCCTTGTTCATGACCTGAAAAATAGATGTGGCGTGGCTCACAATCTGCCTCATCATATGTTGCTGTATCGTATGGCTCGTCTAGAGGGATGTTGTTGACACTGGCTTCGTTTGGATATTTGTCCTCCTCTTCAAACTTTGTTTCTCCAACCAAAGTATCTTCTGGATCTGCCTAATGGCTCCATTGGTCGTCATCAACATGGTCACCATCTCCTGAACTGATTTCAGAATCAGTTTCTTCTCTCCAAGTATCTTCTTCATGATCTTCTGCTAGATCGCTTTCAGTCTCTTCACACCAAGGCTTTTGGTATAGTTCGTCTTTCGGATGTTGTTCTCCTTCATGGGTGAGGAGGTCTCCACGTCCTGGTTCACCTTCATGGTCTTCTAAACTTATTTGAGTCTCAGTCTCGTCTCCCCATGAACTATCTTCTCCAAAATCACCTTCTTGGTCGGTTTCTTCTTCTCTAGACCAATTCAATTGATTGGCATTGTTTCTTCTGTAATCTGGTGGTTCAGGATCAGCTCCTTCACCATCTCTTTCGTCTCCATAGCTTGAATAATCATCTCCTGGCCATGGTGGGGATTCATAATCAGCTTCTTCATCGGACCACCATCCTTGGATTGAATCACCATATTTGTCTTCATTGAATCCTATGGACTCATCTTCTTCACTAGAATCCATGGTGGCTGCTCCGCTAATAACAAAAAGGAAAATCTTTAATTTCTTTTTTTTTAATGAAAAAAATACAAAACTAAGAAATGAAACAAATCAATAGGACAATTTTTTTTTTGTTTTTTTTTTATAAAAAATTCAAACAACAATGAGTAAACTAACAAATGAAAGATTGCTGAATTAATTTTTTTTATGGGGTTTTCTGAGATTAAAATCGACAAAGACCTTTTTATGGCTTTTAGATTTATCAAAACAGTAGCAAAACAAATCGAACAATTTTTCTTTATAAATTTTTTTTTTAATAATGAATCAAAATAATGGAAACAGAACAAAAACACTTTTTTTTTGTGGATTTTCGATTTATGATGAAACAAAGACTGAAATGAAATAACAGAAAGCAAAAGACAAAGAACAAAAGCACCTTGATAGGAACTTGTGCTCTGATACCCAATGATATAAGATTGGAATCACACCAAGTCTTATAATTCACAAGGTTGTCAAAGACAACAAGTGTTGTTGGCGGAAGGTGGAATAGATGGTAGAGATGGCGCGATGATAGGATGATTGACTCACTCAATCTGCTGATGATAGACTCTCTCTATCAAGTGATCGAACAAACTACTTGAATCACACAAATAGTTTAATCCAAGAATTCTAATGAACAATGTGAATCACACACAATATTCAAAAGAAATAACTCTTGCAAAGAACTCTCTTTGAAGAAAAACGAAAATGCTTTATTACTTTAAGATTGAATGGTGATTTGCACAAATGATATAATGAGCTTTTTATAGAGCTCTTACAACGTTCTAAAGTCTAAAAAGAAGAAAAGAAATCTTAGCAATAAGAGAATATAGCCGTTGGAGCTATTATGGCGAGAATCGGCCAAAGTAGAGGAAGTGATGTATCCTTTGTATCTGGACAGTTTGAGGGGATAGGTGAGCTTCTCTGGCACATTAGTTTCTTCATAAAACACGTCTAAGTCGTAGCATTCAAGAGAAAAGAGCCGTTGGTGAGATATTCCTCCAAGTGTGAATGCATCCGGAAAAGGAAAGTGTACAAATATGAGGATCCGCCTGATCCTGTGGTTTCTGGAGCATGGTAAGACGTTTGTAGACTCCTCAATGTATAAGAAACTCTCCTGGTCGCCAAAATCGGGTTTGTAAGAGATTGAACCCGTCAGTCTTCATACTTTCCTTAAACGCCTCCGGTTGGCTTAATTGAGAACTCAATTGGATCCGCCTGATCCAATACATGTTGGTGCACCTTAGGATGTTGTAGAAAGCTTCTAGAAGTAACTCAGAGTCTCCTGGGCGCCACTGATATGTTTGAAGTCTCCAAAATCCGGAAGGTTCCAAATAAGGCTAGTGGAGGATCCATTGGTTTAAAGATTGAATATCTCCTAAACCAAAATCGATATCGGTCTGATTCCAATTCTCTGTGATTCTTTGATGAGTCAAGATTCCAGAACAGGTCGTTTTACAGCTTAATTCCTCTTGGTTTAGTCTGAATTCTCCAATTAAGGCGGATATGTCCAAATCGGGTAAGTTGAGGATCACCTGATTTATAAACTTAATAACTCCTTCATCTGAACTCAAATTGGACTGATTCCACTTCGAGGCGTGCTCTGGCTGAGCTAGGAAGGTAATACAAGTGGTAGTTGGGCTGTAACACTTGTTATTGGACTTCATTTGGCCTGAACAAGGCTCGTGGCTCTTTTTGGGCTGAGCAGAATCTTCAATAGATTGGTTGCCTCTTCTTTGGTTTGGTCCGGTTAAGATTGAGTGATCTAATGGCTTCTTGGTGATGGGATAGGAGTCTAGAGAGAACAAATTAATGACAGTCGTCTCTCCTTCGCCATTAACTTGTTCAACAAGGGAGATCGTCTCTCTTTTACCCTTGGCTAGACTCTCATGTCTGTTGCACATAGTTCTTCCAAGTGTTTGGATCATCATGAGTGGTCTTGATAGGATGATGTCCCAATCCACAATGGGTGGAAGCCTCGCGACCAGGACCGACTAAAAGGCTGGCCCAAGACCCCATTTCAGGCCCAATTCGTCTTCTCTTCAAAAAACCCTAAGGAAGACTAGAGACAGTTGAAGACCTATAAATATGTATCTTATCAGACCTATTTCCGTGTGCCTCAGAAGAATCCTTTTCGGGAGCCACCAAATTTAATTTCTTTTTAGAGGTTTTATGTGTTTATGTTCTTACTTCTTAGTTTAGGGAGATAGAGATTTCTCTTTAACCCTCATATGTTCTACTTTTACTTTATGCAATCTTTAAGTTTAGATTTTACTTTTCTGTCTTTCAATTTTGTTTTTACCTTCTTCATATTCGATTAGTTGTTTAAATGATTTGAAGAGAAGTTTTCTCCGAGCCTAGATCTCGAAATCGAGATGTTTCTTCTTCTTCTCCTTGGCTCTTTTTCTCTACTTCTTTCTTTTAATTACTTTATGCACGTTTTGGAATAACGGGGTATAATTTTAAAGGCTCCATCGAAGGGATCCGAATATGTTCGGTAGGGATCTTCGCGAGATAAACCAAGCCGAATTCTAGAAATCTTTCTTCTAAGCTTTTACTTAAAGCATGGATTTAGCGTCGCGAACTAGAGACTGATCTTGACACTTAGTGTTGCGAGAGTTTTCATTCGGTACCAGATCTAGCTTGAGAAGAGAGATTCTACCATAGGAGTGAAAACCTACCTATGGGTGAGTTGTGTTGACAAGTCTTGTGCAAGTTCCTGCGTCTTCTCCCTTCCAGGGCCAGAGTAGAAACCTACTGGTCAGGGTTGCAAGACCATGAAATTAGCGTAGTCATACCATCATGGCTCGAGTTCTAAGAATTTACTAGGATCAATTTTAAGAGCTTTGTTTTGCGCGTTTTGAATCGATCATATCCCGTAGGCATCTTTTATATTCAACATCGATTTATTCACTTCTAGTTTAGTTTTAAAACCCTTTTTAAATTCCTTATACATATATAGAAATCGTGACAACCTATCCAAAACCCCGTTTTTCATCTTAGACTTCGTTTACTATAATTCTGGTTCTATGATTGCGATTGTAAATGGGTTTTGTTGTTTTTCGTTTTACTAAGCTTCAGGTTTTAAATTTATAACCCCTAAATGTCTGCAAGTGCACAGATCTGCGCTGTAGTACTTAGGGTATTGATCCACAGAGACTTAGTTGTTTCAGTACGAATTCACGGCAATGCTTAAATCAGACTAGAACTAAACAATTTGGGTTTTGGTTTTGGATTTTGGTTGTCACTAAATCTAAACTAGAAAGCTAAACAAGTAAAAGCAAATAAAAACGAAAGCAATGAAAGACAAACGTTGGGCATCAAGGGGAATTCGCAGGGATTCATGGACTAGGCTATGTCGATTTTAAACAAGTGATAAAGGTAATCAACTACGTATGTTCTAGAACTCGAGGCATGGAAGTATGAATAGCCTACTTTCGCAGCACTAAACAACTATCTCTCGCAACCCTGATCAGTAGGTTTCCACTCTGATCCTGGAAGGGAGAAGATGCAATAGCAGAACAATACTCATCAACATTCACAACTCAACTACAGGTAGGTTTCCACTCCTATAGAAGATTTGCTCGTTTCACCCTAGTTCAGACAATCAATGAAAGCTTTCGCAACATATCATATCAGATCGGCTTCTAAGTGACCAGCAAAGAATCACACAGTAACATTAAAGGCAAACGAAGAACATCTAGAAGATTAATAATCCTAAATCTATCGATTCATAAGCAAAGTTACATGAAATTCCCTTTGAACAATCCCTTTAAACCCAACTAGGTAACTACTCAAACATATTGTAACAAAGCATCATAGAGTATTGAAAGTTGCAGGAAATTAAAGAGAACAAGGAAGAGAAACGAAGAACAGAGAAGCAGACGGAGGCGCGATGATTGCACTCCAGCGGCGGCTCCTACTTCTTCGAAGACGGCGGCTCCTCCTTAGGGTTACACGAAAATCTCTCTCTCTCGAAGTATGTGTTTCGCTCTTTGTCCCCCTCTTTAGAATGACCTAAAGAGGGTACTTATAGCTTCTGGAGCGGTCCTAGACACTTAGGGCTTCAAAAATAACGAAAAGAATTGATCTGGGCTTTAATTAAGTCGTCTGGAAAGTGAACGACCAAGTTCCGCGGTCGCGGTGGCTCTACCCGCGGGAAAATGGGTGTTGGCCGCGGTCCCGGCTAATGCTCTCTTCCGGAACTGCATTTTCTGTCATTCTTGCATCGGGAGTATCTGAAGATCTAACCGTTGGATTGTCTCCATACCAAGTGCATTAGAAAGCTGGTTGGATCGTCTATGTTGTCTCAAATTTTGGGGGGTGATCGGACGGTGAGAAGGTCTTCATCGCTTGTCATACTTCTGACGGTCTGCATTTATCCAAAATTGCTCATTTGTTCCAAATTGCATATCTTTTGCCCAAGTTTCCTGTAAAGTCTTTTGAAACTCTAAAACATTGAAAATACTTTAAAAACCATTGAAAACATAGTTAAAACACCTGCATAAGATACAATTATGATCCATAAAAGTGGTCAAAATACGGTGTTATCATTCTAAGGTTCTGCAGGTAAAGCGTGGATTCTCTATGGATCGTTATCCTAAGTACTACAACGCAATGTTGTGCACTTGCAGATATCTAGGGTTATAAATTTAAAACATGAAGCCGTAAAGTGTAAATCCTAGGAAGCATCAAGCTTTTAGCGCCGTTGCCAGGGAATCCAATCGTCTTCACCTGCACAATCTCAGAGGTTAGTAAATCGACTTTAAGACAACTGTTTCTTACTAATTTGTGGTTTTGTTTTTTCTTTGTTTCAGATCTTTTATATGAAAAAAATGGTGTCCAACCCGCGGTTGTGCTTGGCTGACCCGCGGTCGTGCGTGGTCGACCCGCGGTTGTGCCTGGTCGATCTGCGGTCGTACCAGCTAGACCGCGGTGATTTCTGCTCGACCTGCAATGAATTTTCTTATCCTGGATCAATTGCATGATGAATTCAATCCATTACTCTTTACACCTTCGACTATCCACCACCCCATTACCATCACCACACCACCATACCATCCCCGAGACATCCAGGTAAGTTTTCTCTTTCTTTATCTTTTCAAATCATTACATACTCTATTTCTCATCCTTACTCTGATTTATTTCACATCCCGGCAAAATGTGATTTAAGTCTGGGGGAGAATTTCACCCCTTTCTAACAACATTTCTTTCATGAGTCTTTGCATTAAAAAAAAATGATCTATTTTTCAAAGTGTTTTCAAAGTATAAATATGTTTTGAGGGAATTATGACAAAAATATATGATGATTACCAATCTGTATGCTTCTACACTATGCATGATAACTCTTTTGTGGTTTAGTACTAGACTAAGTGATAGCTAGAGTACTTGCAATACTAACTCCCACCAGAGGACTTGTATTCATGGAGATTTTTTCTGACAATATATACTAGCTCATTTTATTTGGACTTAACATTGATATTTAATTTTCTCATCATTAAATTTTAGGCAAGCATCATGTTATACATCTAGTACATCTTTTTCCTCATTTTTACCACTCTTTGTTGTCCTAGATGGCAAGTTCATCTTCAACTGGTACCA
Source organism: Eutrema salsugineum (assembly GCF_000478725.1). Lineage (NCBI taxonomy): Eukaryota > Viridiplantae > Streptophyta > Magnoliopsida > Brassicales > Brassicaceae > Eutrema > Eutrema salsugineum. The sequence goes on from NW_006256858.1 coordinate 5,467,158, forward strand.
TACCCTTAACCCACAACCTTTATTTTTGAACTTCATGCTTCCTCTCTTTAGTCTATATCAGCAGATATGTGCAAAACGCCGGAGAATGAGGAATGACACAGTTTTCAGTCACTCAAGAGAAGGACTGAATGAAATTAGGAAGGAAGAGTATCAGCAATCTTGAGCCACCTCAGAAAGCTCATTCTTAATGGTAATTTTCGTGCATCTCTAAGACTATATCTGAAGGTATTTCTCCTTTCTAAAAAAAAATTGGAAAAAAGAGAAAGAAAAAGAATAAAAGGAAAGGAAACAAAAGGCTAAAGAGTCTTAGATTGTCGAAATTATTTGGAGCCAAGGAAACTAGTATTCGTTTAAAAATCTAAGTCTGTGGGAATTAATAGGAGAGCCTGAAGGAGAAAACTAGAGATCTTATGGCAAGAAGAACATGACTGAAAACTGTGGATATCAACTGCTTCATCCTCTCTTGCTGTTTTGCATAATATCTGGTTCTTTAGAAATTAAGGTAACACTAAACACATCAAACCACACACCTAAAAAGCCATTTGAATACCAAGCCTTGATTGCCTTGTTTATTTTTCTTTTGAAGAGAACCATTGAAACTTTTAATGAATGTTAAGAGCTAGTTGACTGGAAGTTAGGTCTAAGTGTCTAGATTCTCGCATGATGGATCAACGGACTAGTTATTCTTGTATTTTGATGAGAATTTTCTAGGCTACACCTGATTGATGCACTATGATTGATTATGGTTTAGAAGTATGGTTTCTGATGATTTTGAGTTCCCTATGATTTCTGTTAAAGGCTTTCCTTAAGCTTGGAACTTGCTTTGTTTGAGGACAAACAAAGGTTTAAGTTTGGGGGAGTTGATAACACCGTATTTTGACCACTTTTATAGATCGATTTTAAATGATTTTCAAATGGTTTTATTTCTTTGTTTTTATTATTTTTTTCTAGTATTTGTAGTTCCAAGACTCTTTTCAGGTAATTAAGGCAAAAAGAGTGCATTTTGGAGCAAAATATCATTTTTAATATATTCAGGCCGTCAAAAGTTTCACATCCGATGAAGATCTTTTCACCGTCTGATCATCCCACAATTGGAACTAATATAAAGGAGACAACTAGCTTTCAAATTAAATTGGTTTGGAAACAATCCAATGGTTAGATCTCCAGATATCTTTGATGCAATGAAGACTTGTTCTGCAGTCTCGCAAAGGAAGCGAGCGCAGAATGAAGATTCAACCTCACAAGCCAATCCCCGCGGGTCCAGGCTCCACTACCGCGGAGAACACACTCTTGGCCATGGTTAGGACTCTCTGGCCGCGGCCAAACCCTAATTCACCACGGGTGGAAGCCTCGCGACCAGGGTCGACTAAAAAGCTGGCAAAATACCCCGTTTCAAATCCAATTCGTCTTCTCTTCAAAGAAAACCCTAAGGACGACTAGAGAGAGTTGAAGACCTATAAATATGTATCTTAGTAAACCTATTTTCGTTTGCCTCAGAAGAATCTCTTTTGGGAGCCACCAAATTTAGTTTTTTTTATAGGATTTTTATGTTTTTATGTTCTTAGTTCTTAGTTTAGGGAGATAGAGATTTCTCTTGAACCCTCTCTATGTTCTAATTTTACTTTATGCAATCTTTAAGTTCAGCTTTTACTTTAATGTCTTTCAATTTCGTTTTTACCTTCTTCATATTAGATTAGTTGTTTAAAGGATCTGAAGAGAAGTTTTCTCTAAGCCTAGATCTCGAAATCAAGATGCTTCCTCTTCATCTCATTGGCTCTTTCTCTCTACTTATTTCTTTTAATTACTTTATGCACGTTTTGGAATAATGAGGTATGAGTTTAAAGGCTCAATCGAAGGGAGCCAAATATGTTTGGTAGGGATATTCGCCAGATAAACCAAGTCAAATTCTAGAAATCTTTCTTCTAAGCATTTACTTAAAGCATAGATCTAGTATCGTGAACTAGAGACTGATCTTGGCACTTAGTGTTGGAAGAGTTTTCATTCGGTACCAGATCTAGCTTGAGAAGAGCGATTCTACCATAGAAGTGGAAACCTACCTATGAGTACTGAATCGTGAATGTTGACGAGTCTTGTGCAAGTTCCTGCGTCTTCTCCCTTCCAGGACCAGAGTGAAAACCTACTGGTCAGGGTTGTTAGAGAGAGTTGGTTATGACCACGACAGTGGCGTAGTCATATCATCGTGGCTCGAGTTCTAAGAATTTATTGGGATCAATTTTAAGAGCTTTGTTTTACGCGATTTGAATCGATCATATCCCATAGATATCCTTTATATTCAACATCGATTTATTCACTTCTAGTTTAGTTTTAAAACGTTTTCTAAATCCCTTTTTAAAATACATATATAGAAATCGTGACAACCTATCTAAAACCCTGTTTTTCGTCTTAGACTTCGTTTACTAATTCTTGTTCTAAAATGCTGCAGGTAAAGCGTGGATTCTCTGTGGATTGATATCCTAAGTACTACAACGCACCGCTGTGCACTTGCAGATATCTAGGGTTATAAATTTAAAACATGAAGTCGCAAAGTATAAACCCTAGGCAGCATCAGGTACCTGCGCGGGTCACTCTTCCTTAGGTCCCAACTCTTCCGGGTCACCGAGCTTAGGTCTAAGAGATAGAGAATGTGACCTCTCCTCCTCCTAACCACTCAGTTTCTGGCTTCCTTGTTCCTGACAGCGTGGTCTGCGCTATTAGACACGAGAAGTCGAGGAACAGGTGGCCTATTGTGTCAGATTTCCTGAATCCAACTGGATTTGAGGTCCAGTGCTATAAGCTTAGGCCGTATTGGGAACTAACCTAATTTAGCCCAGAGGACGTAACTGTAAAATAGCCATGAACGCTATGTGCTAGCACGTGATTCGTCCACGTAGGAAAGATTGAGTTTATCCCCAACATCGTTATTAAAAAAAGGATGTACTATATAACAAAATGATTACATTGTTATTTGTATGCCAAAATTATACATAACATGATAGATGAAAGTGATTTCAATGCAACAATTGCAGTTAGAAATGAAACGTTGTCTCTGTTAGTAATAATAAAAGATGCTAATATATGATTGGGCAATTATATTTAACAAAAAAACTATACTATTGTCTTTTTGGTACTTTTTAATTTTTGCAACTTTTAGACATATTTACTCTTTTAGTATTTTTTAGTTAATTTGAAAAAAATAGGAAAAACTACTTTTTAAATCTTTAAAATTTTGTTTGATTAAAAATATATATATATATTTTTATTTGAGTTGCATTCATAGATTGTTAATGAGAGAAATAAACTAATTAATGATGATGCTTAAATATATTCCCATCGTTGGATAGTTGGAATTTGGAAAGTAACATTTTTTTGTCAACAAAGTAAGACGTTCTGAAGAAAGACCATAATAATTTTTGCTATAACACTAGCCTATCTCAAACTGAACTTCACTCTAGGATCGATATTAACACCAACTTAATTAGGCCAGTCACGGGCCATGGTTAAAAAATCTGAGTCTAATACCACGTTGATTTAAATTTAATGAGTTTATAACTCAAATTTAATTGAGAATGTGACGTCAAAAAAAATTGAGAATGAATGGGTTGACTCATGTTTTATATATAAAACTGTATATCTCATAACACTTCTAATGTAAAATTCCTAATAAATTTCAGACTTTTTTGCCTATAAAGAGAATCAAAAAGCAAAAAAAAAAAAAGTACTGTATTTCGTTTTATAAATTGTAAACGTCAAACACTGGTTTTGTGTTTAATATATTTGTGAATATGCTGGAGCGAGTAAATTTTATTGGATTTAAATTGAACGGTTTCTTGAGCTTCGATAACCAAAGTCTTAAATCTTAACAGTGGATTTATCTTGTGAAATGGTGAAAGACAAGAAACTTACTTATGTCCTCCAAAGAAACATGGTTTGAGCCTTTGAGGTAATGCATCCTACGCAGAACGTAAAATACCTTGAGGTTTCTCAAGACTTCCCGAGCACCAATACAATACACCACAGCCTGCTAACGTGAGTGCATGTGCGAACAATAGTCCTGATATACTTTCTCCTACGGAGAAGATAGGTTTCTCCATCTGGATGTATAGAATAAAATTCTGATCCTATTATATGGTTTTATAGTCACTACAAAAATATTATTATATTATGACAAAAAATTTCGTCACAATAAACACAATTTCATAGTAATAAAATTATTGTGATAAAATTGTGATTTTTTTGGACAATCACAATATAGTCGTCACAAATTTTTTTTCGTGATAAAAACGTCGACGAATATATAATGTAGGTTTGAAAATATAAAAATTTTTACAAAATTCTTACAAACTCATTCTATCTTACAAAACCACTCTACGATCTTTAATATCCTAAAATCTTTTAATGACAGACTCATTTGTAATAGTCTGGAACACATCTTTCTCGACAAAACAAATTAAACAATAATTCAAAAATTGATCTCCCATCCGATTGCGTCAATCTGTCTTCACGATCTTCATTTCTGAAAAAAAGCTCTCCACAGTTGCAATAGCAACAGGAAAAATCAAAATCAACTTCAAAAGCCTATAAACTAAAGGAAATAACATATGTTTTCGAGTTTCCACCAACAGACGAGCAAGTTCTCCAAGATCTTGTAATGAGTAAATTTTTCATCACTTTGAACATTATCAATATAAATATCTAATTGTTGCTCAAGAGATATGCATTCTCCAGAACTAAAATCAGATGGATAGAACTTCGATAGCCTCATCAATTTTGACTGATCAAACTAAGCGAACGAAACAATTGGAGATAAAGAAGCAGCACAAATAAGCAATTCAGTATTCACCTCATTAAAGCGATCATTGAACTCCTGAAACTGGAAATCCAAAACAGAATAGAAGCAATTGATCTTAAAGTGATGTCCATTTGTCACTCCTGTTTTTTTTTGTTTTCTTGGTTTCTTTTAGTCAACAAAATCTTCTTCCATGTCAAGCTCTTCAATAGCATGTTTTTTGCATAAAGAAGAAACTTTCATCATGAGAGAATTCCACCCATCATCTCTAAACTTCTGCAGTTGTCTCTTTGTTGATGTCACCAATGACATGGCATTCAAAATCTCTTGATCTCTCTTTTGCAAAGCCGTATACAAACTATCCGTGAGTCCTAAAAGATGTACTATCAAGTGTAAATAGAATACAAAATCAAAGCTATTGAAATATCTCAGGAGACCATGTGCTTGACATATTTTCGAGTCTTCTATGCCATTATTTTGAACACACTCAAGCACTTGAACGATAGAAGAAAAAAACATCAACCAAACGCAATAAAGTTCTATTGTGAGAACCCCAACGAGTATTCTCTGGTCTTTGAAGAGAAACATCTTGATTTAACCCTTTTCCAGTATTGCGTTCACCATCATTAACAACTTTCTCAATCGTTTCTCTATGACTCTCTCGAAACATATCTTTTCTTTTGGATGAAGCTCCGACCACATTCAAAAACAGAGAAATCATATCAAAAAAATCTCCAACACCAAAATGCTTTTTGGCAACCGCCACTACAACCTGTTAAAGCTGATGAGCAAAACAATGAACTTAATATGCTGATGTATTTCCCTTGAGATTAGAGATCTTAGTCCATTGAACTCACCATTCATGTTACTTGCTCTGTCATAACCATGTCGTCCCACATTTTTAATGCTTAATACATACTTAGCAAACACAGAATCAAAAGCATCTTTCAAAGATGTTGAAGATGTGTCAATCACATGAGTAATACTTATGAATCTTTCTTTGACTATCTCACTTTTATCAACAAATCGAAACACTACTGCCATTTGTTCCTTATAAGAAACATCTGCAGACTCATCAACCAAGAAACTAAATACATCATGATCAATTTCTTCGATAATAGTTTTGACTACCTCTTCTGCAAAACAATGCACAATATCTTTATGAATCTTTGGAGACGTCATCTGATTGTTTCCAAAAGCATTTTTCAAAATAACCTTACTCACAACTTTGCTTTGTTCAGCAGTGTATTTCAAGAGTTCCACAAAGTTACCATTATTAGCAGTTTCTTCTTTCTCTTCATGACCACGAAATGATAACCCTTGTTGCAACAAGAATCTGGAAGCATCAATAGAAGCATTTAACCGAATTTGATACTCATTCTTTGTAATATCATCTTGTTTATGCAAAGCATGCTTGATAGACTGGCCTTGCTACATCAAGTTTTCACACTTCATTACTGCATTGTTATGAAAACTATTAAGACCTCCCACGTTTTCAGAAATATTTTTGAGCTTATTCCAGCTAGAGAAACCATCAGTGGTCCACACATCATTTTTTGCAACTTTACCAGCATTATCCTTGAACAAGTAACAACATAGACAAAAAGCTGCATCTTTCTTCACACTATACTCTAACCAGTTCGGATATTGATCAAACCAAGCAGAATTAAACCTTCTTAATACGCTTCCTATCAATGTTTGTTTGAAATATGACTACGAGGTTGACAAAGGCCTCTAATCAAATAACTTCGAATGACCTCATTCTTTTATTTGGATAATATTCTGATATTCTTTTCCGATCAGCAGGATCCGATGGTAGTTTCTTTTCTTTTCAAAATCACTGTGAGATGAGGAAATAGCTTCTTTTTTTCCAATACTTCTTCATATCTGTATGTAATTAAAATAAAAGAAATAAATTATTTACTTTGTAAAATCAAAAAAAAAAAGATGACAGAACTAATGGAATAAAGGATTATTCCATAATATCTTTTTTTTTTTGAACATTAGACTTATTCAATGAAGAATAAGAGATATGTATTACAAAGATTTAGTTATGCCCAAATCTTACCGATATAAGACTCTTAATAATACCAGCTGTTGTATTTTAGTTTATGAATAATGAAAAGTATATATAGGGTTACCAAGACTTAGTTATGCCCACAAACTACCAGTGTGGGACAACTTTTCTTTTAATTACGTGCAAAAAGTCTAATTGATTATGAGTGGACTTTAGTTAAATTTAATGGACTTAAAATAAAATGATGACACAGCAATAACATCATCGATATATGTCAATATGTGTATCATCGGCTAAGTGTATCGTGGGCTAAAACCAAATTTGATAAGGAAACAAAAAAAAATCTGGTAACCCAAAAAAAAAAAAAATACAAAATTATATTGTGTCAACTCTGTGCATGTGGGTCCGCCTCTGAAGATGTGGTACCAGCTAAAGATGAACTGGCCATTTAGGACAATCAAGAGTTGTGGCAATAAGGTAAAAATGTCCTAGATGTATATCATGATGTCTGTCTAAAACCAATGAGAAAATTAGATGTCAAGAATAAGTTCAAGTAAAATGAGATAGTATATCCTGTTAGAAAAAATCTCCATGAATAACAATTTTCTGGTGGGAGTTCGTAGTGCAAGTATTCTACCTACCGCCTAGTCTAGTACTAATCACAAAATTTTATCATGTAAGATCTAGAAGCACATGGATCTTACTCATCATAGTTTTGTGTCAAACATTCCTGAAAAACACTCCAGATCTTTCAATAAGCAGATGAAATTTTTTAAAAATTGCAGAAAAAGATAAGAAACAAAGAAAATAAATCAGTACGGATAAACATCATCCCCCAGACTTAAATCACAATGTCCCCAGTGTGAAAAAGTTAGTGACAAGATGGTAAATAACAGCAAAAAAAAACTAAAATAAAAGAAAAGAAAATGATGATAGAATTGTGGGTATGGTGAGGTGATAGAATAGTTGGGAGCATAATTTTATAAACAGAGAAATTTTTTTTTTTTGTTGGAGGCAACTTCTCATTTTTACCACTAAATTAAAAAAAATTAATTAAATTTACCTAAATTATTTAAGAAAAAATAAAAAATAGTAGGGGGCACATGACCCTGTGCCGCCCTCACTACCTCCGCCCCTGATAGCACTTATGTCTCATGGCTATCTTCTGTCTCTGTGACAGTGGAGTTATAAAAAAACCTATGGTTCTTCTTCAGGAATTTGTTCATGCGTCTGTTGATCCTCTCTGCCTGGTCAAGCATTTTTTTCAAAATTGCAAAGTCTGCATCACTCCTAGTGGATGCTCTTGTGTGAGAGGAACTGGCTCGGGGTGATGAAGGTGCAAGCTGAAGTTTCCTGCTGTTTGCAGCTACCTCCCTCTTGGCTTTTGCAGCCATAAATTGCTTCATGGTCAAAGGAAGGAGTGGAACATATGGTAAGAAATCGCGAGTCTCTGGTTTTCATCTTGGGTCTGCTCCATCTCGGATTCGGGGCACTGAATCTGATGGTAGGAGAACCCTGTACTCAGAGGTACTAGTACAGAACTTGTAAGCAAATCCAATGAGATCCATCTTGGTCCTGAAAATAGTCCTGTGTCTGGAGAATTGGAAGAGATCAAACCAATCTTCACTAAAAGGTGTTTCAGATGAAAATTCAACTCATGCTGCTGTCATAAGGGAAATAATGATGCTTCTAAAGGCTGGTGAGAAGTCTTGACACTCAGAGGTAAGCATCTCAAGCTTAACCTTCACTAGATTCTTGCCAATGATGCAATCAAAGCAAGGGAACCTTGGGTGATCTGTGAAAGGTAGCTGAAGTGTCACCAGCTTGGGTTTGAGCACATTCGCCTGGTTGGCTCTGGAAAACACAGTGTGTGTCAACAACTTATGCACATATCAAACTGCAGGGTGAGAGAGAAATGAGGCTTTGGATCTTCCTTTGTAATACACTCCATAACCCATCAATCTCCATAGATCCTCATCTGGATCTTTCTCTAAAGCGATCTCATCACAATATGGCAGCTTCAAAGCATCACACATCTTTAAAATGGTAAGAGAGTAGAGATGTTCTCCAATAGAGAAGGAAAATGTGCCATATAGAGCTCTAGGAGCAGATCTCTTCTTGTAGCACAAGGTCGCCGATGCAAGGAACTCTGTGGTGTGGTTCTCATAAATTGGAAAGCTCTGCCCAATGATTGATCTCATTCCATGCTTATCAACATACCATATCACATCTTCTATGATTCCAAGCATCTCAAGAGTAGAGTAATCAATTGTTGGAGTTGGCTTGATCTTCAGATTCTCAAGCTGCTCCAGGTAGTTGATGTCTGGATCAATGGCCTTACCAACAAACTTCACCTTCGGTCTAGAAGAAGACTTAGCTCTCCGAGGTACAGATTTTTGAGCGGGGACCCTCTCAATCTCTCCTGAAAAGATTCTTCTCTGGACAGATATTAAGGTGGAGAAGGTTTCATCATCATTCAGCTGCGTCTCGTTTAATGCGTCATATGTCTTCTAGGAATGTGGATTCTTCGCATGAGGACTCTTCTTAGTTCGAATGAGACGTGCTCGGGAGAGTTCAATGGCCTTTGTGTGCTTAACACGAAATAGATGTTGCGGGAACTTCCTGATTTGATTCCGGAATGAATTGATAATTTAAAGTTCCAGTTTATGGAAAATTGGGAAACATAAGTCGGGAAGCAAAAAGGGGCTCGGCCGCAGGTCAAGTGTGTGCGGCTGCAGCAAATAATGGTTTTGCCGTGGATGAGGGACATGGGCCGTAGCAAAACAAGGCCTGGCCGTGGCTGATGTGATCACGACCGCGGCAAATGGCTTCGGGGATTCCCGGTTTCTTCCTGGTTATCTGTTTCTTCCTCCTATTTTTTTGTATTTTTCTGGTTGTTTTAAATATTTTTGGTTTTTCTGGGTTTTATGAAAGCCTGAAATACAGAAAAGGGAAAAAAATCAAATAGAAAAATAATGAAAAAGAAAGAAAAACATACCCAATGGGTTGCCTCCCATTAAGCGCTTTTGTTTAAAGCCTTATAGCTAGACTCTTGGAGGGATTTAGGATTGAGAAGACGAAGAATGATCTCTCTGGATAAGAGTCCTTGGAATCCTCTTGAGCTTGAATTTTAGGTCTTCTTCATCTTGAATCACAATATCTTTTCCCTTCTTGAAGATTTTTGCATCCTTGAAAACATGTTTTTGTCTTTTCCACAATTCTTTCAAGGTTTTCTTCCTTTTCTTTGCTGATGTCTGGTGGTACCACTATCTTGATTTTTGCAAACTGCTGGATGCAAGTGCTTTTAGTTCTTTCTTGTTTTCCGAGACCTTCTCCTTGAGCTTGTCCTTGCGGTTTGAATCTAGATCCGGTGTTGTCCTATAAAACTTTTTCCTGTCCACATTTAAGAAAACTAAACAGTGATTTGCATGGTCAATGATAACACATACATTTGTTAAGAATGGTCGACCAAATATCAAAGGTCTTCCTTTGTCCTGGTCCATCTCCAAAACTTGGAAATCGGCTGGGATGATTTTCCTTCCAATGACCAATGGTAGGTCTTGAATCATTATTTCTGTTATCTTTTGAGATGAATCACCAAAGATTATCCTAACAGGAGATGAGACAAATGTTCCTATACCAAGTTTCTCAGCAAGTGACATAATATTTACATTAGCACCAGAATCACATAAACAATCTAAAATTAAATTCCAGAATAGAGAAAGTGAAAAAAAAACGCCCTGGATCCTTAGACTTTTTGAGTCTTTGGTCAGGTAAACGTTCTGGTACCTTAACCGGAATGATCTGGCTTCTCTCATACTCGGTTTTTGAATCCTTCATGAGAGGTTCAGGTTTCGACATTTCCTTAGAGTCTGCGACTGGTCCTTCTTCCGGGACTGCTGTCATAGCATTGCAGAACTTCTTTGGATTATCTTCCACTCTTCCTGACAAAACTCTTGGTTGCCTCTTCATTGAATCTGCAGTCTGACCTATCTGTAATTCCAACTTCTTGACATGGATTGTAAGAGATTTAAACTTCCCATTCAAGTCATTGTATATACATTCGATTCTCACTCTCATTTCCCTGATCGACTTCTCATTGCCTTGAGACATCTGCATCACGTTTTGGTCAAGAGATTTAATTTGGCTGCTCAGCTGGGAGAGGGTTGCTTCTAATGAGCTGGTCTGTGTCTGTTGAGGATTGAAAGGTGGTCTTTGTTGGAAATTTCCTCCTCCATAGTTCCCATTTTAGAAATTTTTTGGAAAATTCCTCTAGTTCTGCGGATAAGGTTGGTTCTAGGGGTTCTCAGCTCCCTGGATTATGTATGAGAGATTGTTGAAGTTGGCGTTCCTGAAGTTGTGGTTGAAAGCTGGGCTGAATCAGCTATGATATGCTTGAGCTCCCATGAAATTAACTTCTTCTTCTTGAGAATATATGCCATCATCTTCATATCTTCCATCTTCTTCATTTCTTGCAGCAGTGTCACAGGCATGTATATTCTTATTTTGAGATTTAAGAAGTTGACTTACCATGCTTTTAAGCTCAGCAATCTCCCTTGACTCATGGCTAATGATAGTCTTCTTTGATCTGTCATACTCAAGGTTGTTGTTGCTATTGGCTACAGCTAAGTTTTCGATGAGTGCTCTCCCTTGTGTCACAGTTTTTGAACCGAAATCTCCATTGCTGGCAGTGTCAAGAGAAATTTGATATTTCTGCTGAAGTCCTCTGTAGAAGGTGATTAGCAGATTTGCTCCAGAAAAACCATGATGAGGGCAGTCTCTCTCATATTCCTTGAATCGTTCCCCTCATAGAATGATTCTATTGGGTATTGTTGGAAACTTTGGATATATTTTTTCAGCTGGTTTGATCTCGACTTGGTGTAGAAGTGGTTCAGAAAAGCTTACTTGAATTATTCCCATGAAGTAATAGAACAGATAGCATACATTTTAACCATCTAAAAGCTTTACCACTTAGAGAGAAAGGGAAAAGTTTACACTTCACATAGTCTGCAGTGTCCGGAGTTGTTCTCTCCATTCCACAGATTTCTTCAAAAAGATCTATGTAATCCATTGGATTCTCAGAAGAGATTCCATGGAATTGATTCTGCTTCACCGGAGAGACAATCTGAGGTTTTATCTCGAAATCTCCTTTTGCTCGGGCAGGAACTTGTATAGCTGTTCTATTTTGAAAGTACTGGTGAGGTGCATCGAAATTGGCAATACGTATATTGCGGGGCTGTCTTCTCCCAGAATTGGCAAGCTGTATGGATCGATTGGCTTCTCTACCAATAGGTGGAACAATGTTTTCATCATCCTTTTGTCATTCGGGATTCGCCTGGTCTTGCCTCCTTCGGTTATCAGCGGCTTGAGGAACATTTCTAGGGAGTTGATTTCCCTCTCCATCGAGTTGTGGTTGGCAATCTACTTCATGAGCAGCCTCTTGGTCATCTTCTTGAATGGAATCACGGTCATCATCTCCAATATCATCATCTTGATCACGGTTTTAAATATCTTCTCGATGGGCATTCGGATTGGCCATCTTGAGCGTTCTTCGTCTGAGTCCCCGAAGTTCTCTTTCGTGTTTGTCAATCTCGTCTAAGGGCGGTACAATGTTGGCTAGGATTTCTCCTAGTTTTCATGGACCTGAGAGCAAAGAAAGTAAGATAAAAAGAAAAGTTAGAAAATCTCTAGCAGAACTCGAAAATCTTGTGGTCTAGAATTGGAATTAGATTAAGAAATCAAATCAACAGTGACAAATCCCTGGCAACGGTGCCAAAAACATGATGTGGGTGCAGTGGGCAATACAAGGTTTACCCTAGACAAGCTGCAAGTGCACAGCAAACACAGTAGTACTTAGGGATCGAATCCACAGGAATTTATGTGTTGAGGACTTCTAACTGATGCTAAAGTCAATCGTAGACCTATTCAGATAAAAAGGGAGGTTTGGTTTGTAACTAAATCTAACTAATTAGGGAATTAAAAATCTTGAAATAGAATCGATTAACAACTATATGAAAAAACGGCGTTGGGATTAGGGTTCATCTCTAGGGTTCATGTTCTATGACACAGGGAATTTAGGTAAGGATTTTCTATGAATCTGAAACTAGGATAGACACTTATAAGATTATCCAACTCTTGTTACCCTAATCATCTAATCACTTATTCTTGGCAATTAACTTTCGCTCTCATGCCAGAATAAGATCATGCATTTTAGATCGGAATCCATCTCAGCTTACGTATCCTCTGTAGGTAGCTTTCGTCTCCTACGATGATGAAGTCCATAAGATCCAGTTCAGGTAACCCAGATACAACACTCTCGTGGCTCGGATTCAACCTTGGATCGGACTCTGGGTGATCAATCCAGAGAACCATTTTGAGATTTGGATGAATGGGAGAATCATTTAAAATCGAAATCCTTTAACCTAAAAAACCTAGATGTCAGTTGAACCTGGGATTCCCTTTGATGGTCCTTTCACCCAAGTTGGTGACTACTCAGACATGGCTAAGCTTGACATCATCATCGGTTTAAGAACTAGAAAGCAGAAAAGTAAAGAAACAAAAGTTGTGGAAAAACTTCTCTTATTAAAGACAGGGTTTGGCGATGAGCTTCTACAAATGCATAAATGTAAAACGTAAAACTACAATGAAATTCTCTCTCAAAGATATGAAAGAGGCTTTCTTACAAAAGACATAAAAATGAGTATTTCTAGTGTTTCCTCAAGTATGGGTGTCTATGACTTATAAATTGAGTGCAGGAAGTATCTTGGGCCTTAGTTTGGCTTCTGAGGTTTGGATAGAGCTCCACCGCGGGTGAGGGAGGCTGAGCCACGGTGGGAAAGAGTTTGGCCGCAGGTGAAAACTCCTGTCTCTTCCCGGACTGTGTTGATTGGCCTTCAGTGCATTGATGATATATGGAGATCTAACCGTTGTGTTGTATTGATTTAAAGTGTGTTGGAAAGCTGGACTGTCTCCTCTATAATGTCTCCAAATTTGGGGATGATCAGACGGTGAGAAAGTCTTCTTTGGTTGCCAAAATTCTAACGGCCTGAATTTATCCAAAAATGTAATTTTGCTCCAAAATGCACTCCAAGATTCCAAGTTTTCTGAAAAGCCTTTTCAAACTCCAAAACATGGAAAACACTTATAAAACCTTTAAAACTGAGTGAAAAACATGCATAAGATATTGAAAGTGATCCATAAAAGTAGTCAAAATCAGGTGTTATCAATATATCTAGTAACTATTTCGTCATCAATGGTAACAAGAAATTACAATAACAAAACTGTATCAATTAGAAACTAAAGAAAACGTCTCGACCGTCATATTTTATAACTGTTATAATGTCTCAAATCTGTCACTCATTTTGACTAAATTTTAGTTCTAAATCATCACAAATAATGACTAGAGAATCGTTGCCTATTCGCTATACATACATACTATCAATTATGTCACTTATTTCGACGATCTTAATCTGCAAAACATTTTCGTCCTAATTAACTAATTAAAAAAAAATTCATAAATGAAACCATGAGAAGAAAAATCAGTATTACAAAGTAAACGTACATAATTAAAAAATAAGTTTATACAGCTTTTGAATATAAACTTGTGAATAAAGGATAGGTTGCTCAGCATCGTCCACTGATCTCAAGCTTGACCTTTATCGCCTTGCAGGAAATCTCAAACTTGTTGTTGTCTTTGCCCGAAGAAGCTTTCATCTAGTCTAAAACTTGCAAACCTGGTTCAATACCCATCTCGTAATCCAAGATTGAAGCACCTTCCCACTTATGTTGTGATGTGAAACATGATAGGATATCCAAAGCTGCGAGGCATATGGACCTTAAATATCTATCACTGAAGCAAGATATTAAAATAGAAAAGTTTTTCATTGAACACATAGGCACTGTACTTATGATTGCAGACATATTTACGAAAGCTTTACCTCCAAAGACCTTTAAAGCATGCTGAAATATGGGTTTGGAGGATAGCACTTAATTATGTTGTATGTTTATGTTTTAGCCTATATTTGAGATTTATGTGAGCTCTTTATGACTTTGACATCTTTCATTCATTCTGCTTCTAATGTGTATACACATTATGGTTTGTTAGATCTAATAATAATGATTCCGAGCAAAAGCGGGGTTGTTGTTTTCGTTTTACTATGCTTCAGGTTTTAAATTTATAACCCCTAAATGTCTGCAAGTGCACAGATGTGAGTACTTAGGGTATCGATCCACAGAGACTTAGTTGTTTCAGTACGAATTCACGGCTATGCTTAAATCAGACTAGAACTAAAAAGGTTTTGGTTTTGGTTTTGGGTTTTGATTGTCACTAAATTTAAACTAGAAAGCAAATAAAAAGCAATTGAAAGGAAAGCAAGTGCAAGCAAGTAAAAATCGAATAAACAAGAGCGAATGAAAGCAAGTAAATAGCGATTGAAAAGCAAGACTGTATCGAAGGTTGTAAGCAATTAAAAACAAACGTTGGGCATCAAGGGGAATTCGCAGGGGTTCATGGACTAGGCTATGTCGATTTTAAACAAGTGATAAAGGTAATCAACTACGTATGTTCTAGAACTCGAGGCACGGAAGTATGAATAGCCTACTTTCGCAGCACTAAACAACTATCTCTCGCAACCCTGATCAGTAGGTTTCCACTTTGATCCTGGAAGGGAGAAGATGCAATAGCAAAACAAGACTCATCAACATTCACAACTCAACTATAGGTAGGTTTCCACTCCTATAGAAGAATTGCTCGTTTCACCCTAGTTCAGACAATTAATGAAAACTTTCGCAACATATCATATCATATCGGCTTCTAAGTGGCCAGCAAAGAATCACGCAGTAAGAGTAAAGGTAAACGAAGAACATCTAGAAGATTATAAATCCTAAATCTATCGATTCATAAGAAAAGACACATGAAATTCCCTTTGAACAATCCCATTAAACCCAACTGGGTAACTACTCAAACATATTGTAAACAATCATCACAGAGTATTGAAAGTTGCAGGAAATTAAAGAAAAGAAGGAAGAAAAAAAAGAACGGAGAAGCAGATGGAGGCGCGATGTCTTCCTCCAGCGACGGCTCCTCCTTCAAAAACTGGGGCCTCCCTCTCTAGGGTTTGCGTCTCACACGAATATTTAAGTACAGAAAAGAACACACTCTTTAGAATGACCTAAAGAGGGTATTTATAGCTTCTGGGGTGGTTCTGGACACTTTGGACTTCAAAAATAACGAGAGGAATAGATCTGGGCTGTAATTAAGTCGTCGGGAAAGTGAACGACCAAGTTCCGCGGTCGTGGTGGCTCTACCCGCAGGTAAACAGGTGTTGGCCGCGGTCCTGGCACACGGCTCTCTTCCAGAACTGCATTTTCTGTCCTTCTTGCATCGGGAGTATCTGAAGATCTAACCGTTGGATTGTCTCCAAACCAACTGCATTAGAAACCTGGTTGGATCCTCTATGTTGTCTCAAATTTTGGGGGTGATCAGACGGTGAGAAGGTATTCATCGCTTGTCATACTTCTGACGGTTTGCATTTATCCAAAATGCTCATTTGTTCCAAATTGTATATCTTTTGCCCAAGTTTCCTGTAAAGTATTTTGAAACTCTAAAACATTGAAAACACTTTAAAAACCATTGAAAACAGAGTTCAAACACCTGCATAAGACATAATTATGATCCATAAAAGTGGTCAAAGACGGTGTTATCAACTCCCCCAGACTTACCTTTTTGTTTGTCCTCAAACAAACTTAAGTCAGGAAAGAATTTTAAAAATCTCAGGAACTAAACAATATCTCAGTGACCGTCCTTCTAAACCATAACTTATCATGAAACATCTATTCGGATCTAGTCTAGAAAATTCTCACCAAAATACAAGCAAACTAGTCCGTTAATCCGTCATGCAAAAATCTACGCACTTAGATCTAACTTCCAGTCAACTAGCTCTCTAAATTCATTAAGTATATTGTGAGTTCTCATCAAAGACATCATTCAGGGTTGACGGCGTTTGGCATTAAGGCTATTTAAGTGGTGGAGTTTAAGGGTTTAGGGTTACCTGAAGAATATGGAGGGTGCAAGAATTATGCAAAACCGCAAGAGAGAGAAGGACCTGTTGATAACCGCAGATTTTCAGTCACTTCTCCTTTGCCAAATGTGGTTGCATAATCTTCCTCCTTTGTTTTAAACAGCTGTTCCCCAGACTTAGATCTTTTCCGGGAATCATAAAGATAATTTCCAAAACTCCATGTAATTGGACTCTAGCTTGCCTCAAGTATAAAATTTGATCCTCCTAGACTCTCTAAGGTTTTATATTTCCTCTCCCTTTCATTCATTTTTTTTTTATAGAAGAAACAACCTTTTATAGAGAGAGGGTCTAAGGGACAAAATTTTACCAAGATTTTGAAGTTTTTCCAAAGGCAAACTGAATTTTCTCCTTTTGTTGAATCATTCCAATGAAATCGCAGGCCTTCGTCTTTAGTAACTGAAAACCGCGTTGATCCTCTTTCTCTCCGACGTTTTTGCACATATCTGCATATAGGACAATGGAAAACAAGAATGCATGTGGTTTGAAAGAGGTTAGGTTCGGTGGGGAACTAGCTAAAGATGAACTAGCCATTCAGAATCAACAAAGAGTGGTAAAAGGATAAAAGAGTCCTGAATGTATGATTCGTTTCCCTGATCTAACGCTTTTATGAGAAAATTAAGTCAAAATTAAGTCCAGATAAAATGAGCTAGTATATCCTGTCAGAAAGAATCTCCATGAATAGAAGTTCTCTGGTGGGATTTCGTAATGCAAGTACTTAGCTACCGCCTAGTCTAGGGCTAAATCACAAAAAGAGCAAAAAACGAAGAAATAGCGTAGAAGCACACTGGTCTAAATCATCAACATTTTGAAAAACTCTTTGAAAAATTTTATGTGTCCAAAACAAACTCAAAACAAATCAAAATTCATTGGTAACCAATGAACATCCTCCCCCAGACTTATTTCACACTGTTCTCAGTGTGATAAATCTTGGAAAGAATGGATAAAGAAAATAGAAAAGTTGAAATGTTTAAGTGAACTTATCGTGTTGGAGAGTGCTGCTCGTCTTTTGTGTTTGTTCTTCCTTATTGAAAACCTGAAATTAAATGAAACAGAAACAAAGGAATGGAAATAGAAAATAAAGGTCAAAGGGAAATAGATAAAATACCAAGTGGGTTGCCTACCACTAAGCGCTTGTTTCAAGTCATTAGCTTGACATTGTTGCTCGATTAGACTTAACCGGGGTCGTGACACTCCTTGATCTCATAATTGGCCGATGATGGATCAATCAAAAACATCACTTCTCTTTCGTCTTCGGTTTCTTCAGCCAGATATGGCTTTACACGCTGTCCATTCACTGTAAATGAGTTTCCGGTTCTGTCCTACAGGACAATGGCTCCGTATGGCTTGACTTCCTTTATCGTGAAGGGTCCTGACCATCTTGAACGTAATTTTCCTGGAAAAAGCTTAAGACGAGAATTGAAAAGAAGAACTTTATCGTTAGGAGAAAAATTTCTATGAATAATCTTCTTATCATGATATGCTTTAGTCTTCTCCTTGTAGATCTTCGAGTTTTCGTAAGCATTGTGTTGGATTTCTTCTAACTCGTGAAGTTGAAGTAGTCTTCTTTCTCCAGCTGTTTGTTCATCTCCTTGATAGCCCATTGCGCCTTATACTCGAGTTCTACTGGAAGGTGACATGCTTTTCCATAAACTAGGTTGAATGGTGTTGTTCCTAATGGTGTCTTGAATTCTGTTCTGTATGCCCATAATGCGTCGTCAAGCTTTGTAGACCAATCCTTGCGATGAACTGCAGTAGTTTTCTGCAAAATCGACTTGATTTCTCTGTTTGAGATCACTACTTGACCGCTGGTTTGGGGATGGTATGGGGAAGCAACTTTATGTGTGACTCCATTCTTTCTAAGAAGATTCTCGAAAACTCTGTTGATAAAATGCGATCCTCCGTCGCTTATCACAATTCTAGGAACTCCAAAACGCGGGAATATAACAGATTTAAACAGCTTCATGACGACTTTTGCATCATTGGTGGGGCTAGCGACTGCTTCTACCCACTTAGAGACGTAGTCTACTGCTACTAAGATGTATTGGTTCCCAAAAGAAGTAGGAAAGGGTCCCATAAAATATATTCCCCAGACATGAAAAATTTCGACTTCGAGAATAAAATTTTGAGGCATCTCATTCCTTTTGCTTATGTTACCCATCCTTTGGCATTTATCGCATCGCGATATATAAGCTTGAGTTATTTTGAACAGAGTAGGCCACCAAAAACCAGCTTGCAAGATTTTTGAAGCAGTTTTGAAGGTTGCAAAATGTCCTGCGTAAGTCGAGCTATGGCATCCGAATAAAATTCCTTCCATCTCTTCTTCAGCCACGCATCTTCGGGATAACCCATCAGCACATCTTTTATAGAGATAGAGTATTGGCATTGGTGGGGGTAGTATCTATAGCATAGATGTTTTCTTCTGGCAAACTGTCATTTAAAGGCAATGTTTCTTTAACTCAAATTCGTGAAATATGGTCTGCAACTCCATTATCTGCGCCTTTCGATCTCGAATTTCTATATCGAATTCTTGCAGTAGGAGGATCCATCTTATCAACTGAGGTTTAGCGTATTTCTTAGACATTAAATACTTGATTGCAGCATGATCAGTATGAACTATGACCTTAGATCCTACGAGATAAGAACGGAATTTCTCAAATGCAAATACGACAGCTAGAAGTTCTTTCTCTGTGCTTATCTTCACATCTTTGCAGAACTTTACCAAG
Organism: Eutrema salsugineum; assembly: GCF_000478725.1. Lineage (NCBI taxonomy): Eukaryota > Viridiplantae > Streptophyta > Magnoliopsida > Brassicales > Brassicaceae > Eutrema > Eutrema salsugineum. Next base: position 5,486,763 of record NW_006256858.1, read on the forward strand.
ATTGGCTAAGCATTTTTCAAAAGAAGATCCATAGACGGAGAAATCATCCATGAATATTTCCATGAAATCCTCAATAAAGTCTGTGAAGATCGACATCATTCACCGCGGGAAGGTAGCAGGTGCATTACACAATCCAAAAGGCATACATCGGTAAGCAAACGTGCCATATGGATAAGTGAATGTCTTTTTTTCTTGATCCTCCGGGCGAATATGAATTTGGAAAAATCTGGAGTATCCATCAAGGAAGCAATAGTAAGGGTGATTTGCTAATCTTTCTAGCATTTGATCTATGAAGGGAAGTGGAAAATGATCTTTCCTAGTTGCTGCATTCAGTTTCCGGTAATCGATGCACATACGATGTCCAGTTACTGTTCGTGTAGCGATCATTTCATCTTTATCATTTTTAATGACAATGACTCCTCCTTTCTTTGGAACAACATAAACTGGGCTAACCCAAGTGCTATCTGAGATAGGAAAGATTATTCCAGCTTCTAAAAGCTTCATAATCTCCTTCTTGACAACATCCATGAGATTAGGGTTCAGTCTCCTTTGAATTTTGATTGAGTTTTTAGCATTATCCTCTAGATTAATCTTGTGCATACAAAGATCTGGAGAGATTCCAGGTATGTCATCAAGTGAATATCCTAAGGCTTTTCTATGCTTTCTCAGCTCAGTCAACAGCATTGTGGTTTCTTCTTCCGTTAAACCAGAGTTTATTTTGACAGGATAAGTAGAATTTGGTTCAAGGAAGGCGTACTTAAGTCCAGCGGGAAGAGGTTTAAGCTCGACTTTAGGGGCTTTAAGCTCGCTCCAAGGATCATTAATTGCTGCAGCAGTGTCTTTAGGAGGTGTAGGAATGTTTGTTTGGTCCTTAAGATCTAGATAGTTTAGAGGTTTCCTATAAGTTTCGGATTTATCAAGCATACGTGCGCATTCACTTGAAATTTCTTCAAGGAAATTGCGTTCATCTTTTGCGGGTGAAAGCGTGACACTTAAAGGGTCATCTAGAAGCAGATCTTCATAGACTTCCTCAATAATTCCGTCTAACTCATCAACCCAACAAATTTTGCCATCCAAAGTTGGTTTATCGAAACTTTTGTTCATGTCAAACTGCATAACTAGGCCGGCTAGATGAAGGTCAATTTTTCCTTCCGGGACATTGATTATGGCTCCGGCTGTAGATAGAAATGGTCGTCCAAGAATAAGCGGATCCTTAGGTTCTCTTTCTAGTTCTAGAACTACGAAATCAGTGGGGATGGAATATTTTTCGATTTTGACAGGAACATCAATTAAGATACCTACAGGTTGTCTAACGGAACGATCAGCTAATACTAAATGTTTTGCTACTAATAGAGGCATCATGTTTATGCTAGAACCTAAATCACAGAGAGCACGCTCAAAAGCTATATCATTGATGGTGCATGAAAGTACAAAGCTTCCAGGATCGTTTTTCTTTTCAGGGATTCGGCTTTGCAGGATAGAACTACATTCATGGGTTATCATCATAACGCCTTCTTCAAGAGTTAAAGAATTTGTTAGAATACCCTTTATGTATTTTCTTAAAGCAGGAATCATAGCACAAGCTTCTACGAAAGGTAATCTCACATTTAATTAATCGATTAGCTCTTTCAGCTTAGCTTTTTCTTTCTCTTTCTTAGGGGCTCTTAAGGCTCTAGGATATGGAGGTTTAGTTTTATAGACACGAGTTGGTGGAGGTGGAATCGGGTCTTCTCCGAGAATTTCCCGGGATGAATCTTCTCTTACTTCTTCTCCATCCTTTTCTCCTACCACTTCTTTTTCAACATCTTCAACTGTGATTCTTTCTCTTTCTTTTTCCTTTTCCTTACCCTTTTTCTCATCTTCGGGATCTTTAGGAAATTCAGGCTCTTTGTAAGCTAATCCACTCCTAAGTGTGATAGCTTTCACATGATCGGAGGGATCTGCTTCACTTGAGTTTTTGAAAGAATTTTCACTTGGCTCCTCTTCAGAATTTTCTAAGTCTTTAGAATTAGTTTTGATCATTAGACTAAGGAGGGTGGAAAAATTTTCATTGAAATCCTCTTGCATCGTTTTTAGTTCAGATCTAAGATCACTAATCTCTTGAGACCTAGATTTTTCAAGCTCTAGAATCTTTTTGTTTAGGTTTTCAGCTTCAGAAGAGGGAAAACTAGGATGTGGAACAGGATTAGGTTGAATAGCCAAGATTGATTCGGAAGGTGATTTCCAGGCAAGTTCGGAAGGCATTTTCCCGCGGTCAGAAGGCTCGCGACCACGGTGAAACATGTCTTGGCCGCGGTCAGCAGCATCACGACCGCGGTGAAAGCTTGGTTTGCCGCGGTCCGGATGAATGGACCCGCAGTGATCAGAAACGAAGGGAAAATCTTGAATTTGATAGACTTCTGCAGTGCTAACCATCCCTTGATCATAAGAATCCATTGGGTTGTCCCAACCTTCAAAGTTACACGTATTGTGTGCCTTGTTTGGTTGTTGCACTCCAAGATGACTCATTATGTGATGGAGACACTTTATAACTTCCGAGGTCTCTTCTTTCTTCTCAGGAAGTGCAAAATTACCAAAGGTTGTTTGATTACGGATGCTGTTTCCGAAATTGTTGATGAAAAAATGAGCATCTTCTACAGATCTAGTTGAGAAGTCTCCATTACTTGATGTGTCGAAAGAGTGTCGTAACTCTGGAGTAATACCTCGATAGAAAATACCCAGCAGGTATTGTTCGGTATATCCATGGTGTGGAGAATCTCTTTGGTATTCCCTAAATCTTTCCCAAGTATCTAAAAGATCTTCATCTTTTTTTTGTTTATAAGTTCTTATCTTGTTTCTTAAGAGATTTGAACGATTTCTAGTGTAAAAACGATTTAGGAAAGCAGTTCTACACGCTGCCCACGTTTTTAGTGAAGCAGGTGGCAAAGATTTTAGCCATTTGCTGGCATTATCTCTAAGAGAGAATGGGAAAAGACTACACTTGTGGTAATCCCCATTTTCTGTAATGGTTGCACATAATTCTTCGAACGTCTCGATATGGTCTATCGGGTTTTCGAATGAATAACCAGAGAATTGATTTTGTTGAACTAAATGGATATAGGGTACCTTAATTTCGGTTTTTCCATCCTCTGGTAAGGCTGGTTGAATAGCACTTCGATCTCCCATGAACTTCTCGAGTGAATCGAAACTTCCAATCAGTTCATCATCATCTTCACGTTTTGTCGATCCGATCAGTTCATTGTCATCATAGATCAGTTCTTCAAACTCATCATCAGTCAGGTCATCATCGTTTGGATTACCATCCACACGATTTGGTGGATCACCAAGAGTCCCGGGAACGTGTTCCCAATCTCTCATCGCAGAGAAACCTGAAAAATTCAAAATAAAAAGTAAAAGTAAACAAGTGTTCTAATGGATTTAAGCTGGGATTCGCAGCGAAACAAATCAAAGTCTCCGGCAACAGCGCCAAAAACTTGATTGCGAGCAAAAGCGGGGTTGTTGTTTTCGTTTTACTAAGCTTCAGGTTTTAAATATAACCCCTAAATGTCTGCAAGTGCACAGATGTGCGATGTAGTACTTAGGGTATCGATCCACAGAGACTTATTTGTTTCAGTACGAATTCACGGCTATGCTTAAATCAGACTAAGACTAAAAAGGTTTTGGTTTTGGTTTTGGGTTTTGATTGTCACTAAATTTAAACTAGAAAGCAAATAAAAAGCAATTGAAAGGAAAGCAAGTGCAAGCAAGTAAAAATCGAATAAACAAGAGCGAATGAAAGCAAGTAAATAGCGATTGAAAAGCAAGACTGTATCGAAGGTTGTAAGCACTTAAAAACAAACGTTGGGCATCAAGGGGAATTCGCAGGGGTTCATGGACTAGGCTATGTCGATTTTAAACAAGTGATAAAGGTAATCAACTAAGTATGTTCTAGAACTCGAGGCACGGAAGTATGAATAGCCTACTTTCGCAGCACTAAACAACTATCTCTCGCAACCCTGATCAGTAGGTTTCCACTCTGATCTTGGAAGGGAGAAGATGTAATAGCAGAACAAGACTCATCAACATTTACAACTCAACTATAGGTAGGTTTCCACTCCTATAGAAGAATTGCTCGTTTCACCCTAGTTCAGACAATCAATGAAAACTTTCGCAACATATCATATCAGATCGGCTTCTAAGTGGCCAGCAAAGAATCACACAGTAAGATTAAAGGTAAATGAAGAACATCTAGAAGATTATAAATCCTAAATCTATCGATTCATAAACAAAGACACATGAAATTCCCTTTGAACAATCCCTTTAAACCCAACTGGGTAACTACTCATACATATTGTAAACAATCATCACAGAGTATTGAAAGTTAAGGGAAATTAAAGAAAACAAGGAAGAAAAACGAAGAACGGAGAAGCAGATGGAGGCGCGATGTCTTCCTCCAGCGGCGGCTCCTCCTTCAAAAACGGCGGCCTCCCTCTCTAGGGTTTGAGTCTCACACGAAAATTTAAGTACAGAAAAGAACACACCCTTTAGAATGACCTAAATGAGGTATTTAAAGCTTCTGGGGTGGTTCTGGACACATAGGGCTTCAAAAATAATGAGAGGAATCGATCTGGGCTTTAATTAAGTCGTCGGGAAAGTGAACGACCAAGTTCCACGGTCGCGGTGGCTCTACCCGCGGGACAACAGGTGTTGGCCGCGGTCCCGGCACACGGCTCTTTTCCGGAACTGCATTTTCTATCATTCTTGCATCGGGAGTATCTGAAGATCGAACCGTTGGATTGTCTCCAAACCAAGTGCATTAGAAAGCTGGTTGGATCCTCTATGTTGTCTCAAAGTTTGGGGTGATCAGACGGTGAGAAGTTTTTCATCGCTTTTCATACTTCTGACGGTCTGCATTTATCCAAAAATGCTCATTTTTTCCAAATTGCATATCTTTTGCCCAAGTTTCCTGTAAAGTCTTTTGAAACTCTAAAACATTGAAAACAATTTAAAAACCATTGAAAACAGAGTTAAAACACCTGCATAAGACATAATTATGATCCATAAAAGTGGTCAAAATACGGTGTTATCACATAACAGAATGTGTCTTTATTTAAAGACATTAAAGAGACCATTATGATAACTTCAACTTATGTTTACGGTCTTATAGTTACATGTTTTCTTTTGGGATTGGTATTCTTTAAATATGTTTTGCTAATGACCTTGATGAACGGTTGAGATAAAAACTTAGCTATGAAGTAATGATGAATGGTTGAGATTAAAACTTAACCATGAAGCTAACGAAACTTCATGTGTAAGCTAAAAACAAAGCTTGGTGACAAAGCTAAAGAAACTTGTTCCCAAAGCTAAAAGGAAAACTTAGTGAGGAAGTTTGGTCCTCTCTGTAGAAATCTATGCATAATAGTTTTAAAAAGAAGAGAGAATTGTATGACAGAGAGAATAGAGAGAATCTGTATATAATTTCTCTTAATCTGATTTGTACAAGAAGATACAAATATATAGAGACTAAACTAGGATTACAATAATAAATGATAAGAGGTGCATGGAGGAGAGAGAGGAGCCTTTATTTTCATCCATAATAAGTCGAAGATGAAGAAGAGCTGTTGTAGTTAATGCTGGGCGGCAGATTAACTCAAACAGGAAGACTAACGGTCATATTGGAATAGTTGCCTTATTAAACTTTATCAAAAAACCCAGTTGGAAAACCCATGGATAAGGGAAAAAGAGTGCAACATTCACATTCCAACATTCCTCCTCAAGCTTGGCTGGTGAAGATCAATTAAGACAAGCTTGCACACCTTTGAATTAGCTGCCTTGGTGAAGAAATCAACAAGTTGATCAGAACTCTTAGCGTAAGCTGGAAAAATGATCCCGAGTTCAACTTTCTCACAAATATGATGGCAGTCCACTTTGATGTGTTCGGTGCGCTCATTGAACACAGAGTTGGAGGCAATGTTAATCGCAGTTTGGTTGTCGCAATGCATAATGATAGGCTGCGGTGTCTTGACTCCAAGATCCAATAACAATGCCTTAAGCCAAATGAGTTCATCCGTAGTGTCAGCCATAGACTGACACTACCTTCTGCTTCTTGCTTCTCCAAGTGACCATGTTACCACCAACAAATGTGCAATAACCTCAGGTTGATTTCCTGTGTGTCTTGTCTCCAGTACAATCAGCATCACAATAGCCAACAATCTCAGTGTGATCATTCTTCTGCATCCAGATGCCTTTGCCCGGAGTTCCCTTCAAGACCTGAGGATCCGTTCCACCATATTCTAGTGGTATATTGTTGGAGCTTGCATGTGTTGACTGACCTGGTTCACAGCAAAACATAAATCATGACGAATAATTGTGAGATAAATGAGCTTACCCACAATTATTTGGTATTGTCTGATGTTGTCATATGGCTCCCCTTCAGGTTCCCCCTCACGAGAGTCTTTGTACTTTTCTTCAATCGGCGTATGTACTTCCTTTGTGATAGAAATAGTCCTTCATCAGAGCGACATACTTCTATGCTAAGAAAGTACTTTAGTTCATCCAAATCTGTAATATCAAAAGCATATTTAAGAGAAGACTTCGTATTTTGGATACCTTCATTGTCATTACCCGAGATAGTATTATCATCAACATAAATAAGGACAACGGCAATACCTGATTCCCCCTGAATTGTGAAAAGCGAATGATCGGCTTCTAGTCTTTTAAAGCTATGTCCAATGAGGGTTTGGCTGAGTTTGTGATACCAAGTACGTAGAAATTGATTTAGACCATAGATCGCCTTTTTGAGCTTGAGAACATTTTCTTCTTCAATCTCAATTCCAGGAGGAGGTCTCATATAAAATTCTTCGAGTTCGCCTTGGAGGAATGCATTTTTGACATCCATCTGCCATAAATCCCAAGAGAGGTTAGTAGCAAGGGAAAGAACGAATTTTACCGTATGGAGTTAGGCAACAGGCGCAAAGGTGTCTTTATAGTCTTCTCCATATGTTTGTGTGAACCTTTTACCCACCAAGCGAGCTTTGTGCCTTTCGATTTCTCCATTACTGTAAAATTTGATTGTGAAAACCCATTTGGAGCCAACTGGTTTCTTTCCTTTGGTAAGATCCACCACTTCCCACGTGTTATTTCTTTTAATGGCTCCATGTTCTTCATTTACGGCCTCCGTCCATACCTCACTATCCTTTGCTTCTTCATATGTCTGAGGGATCGCAACCTGATCAATTTTGCTAAAAAAAGCTTGATGATCATCAGGAAGGTTATCCAAAAAACAATAAGCTTGAATAGGATGTGCAGCAATAGAGGCAAGATTATTCTCGTAAACACGAGTACTAACCCAGTTTGAGGGATTCTTCTTGATCCTTGTGCTTCTTCGAAGTGGAAGAGGAGAGTCATTTTCATGAATGGATGTCTCCACGTTATCATCATATGCATCAGAATCCTGCTCAATGTTGTCACCATTGTCTTCTTGATCGTCAGGATCAGTCAAAGTTTCATTGTCTTCTTGAGTGTTGGCATCATCAGAGGAGTCTTTGGAGGAATCCTCATTCTGGTTCTGGATGTCATGATGATCTTGAACCGCTGCTTGTTCCCCCTTTCCTGATTCATCATGATCAGCTTTGACCTTTGTTGCACTATGTTGATGTTCCTCTTCAGATTGTGGTGCAGGCGTAGGCTGAACAGCTTCTGCTTCCTGTGGCATGTTGAGATTGTCGAGGAGATTTTTCAGACTGACAGCAAGATCAGAGTGAGAAGAAGCCAAATCCTTCAGCTTGCTCCAATTCTTTTCTTCATAAAAACCTTTATCCTCATCAAATTTGACATCTCTATGTACGTAGGTCTTCCTGGTTTCTGGATTGTAACATTTGTAACCTTTCTGAGTTGTGGAGTACCCAACAAATATGCACTTAATACTCTTCGGCTGAAGTTTGTTTCTTTGATCATCTGAAACATGAACATAGCAAACACAACCAAAAACTTTTAGATAATCTACAGGTGGTTTAATTTTGTTGAGTACCTTATATGGTGAAATGTCCTTAAGACATTTGGTTGGAAAACGGTTGATTAGATAGCAGGCGGTTGAAACAGTATCACCCCAGAAGTGTTTTGGAACATTTTTGTGAAACATCATAGTCCTTGCTACTTCCATAAGATGGCAATTTTTGCACTCAGCTACATCATTCTGGTTGGAAGTGTAGGGACAGGAAGTCTGGTGCACGATTCCATGCTTAGCTGTGAAGGCTTTGAACTCATTGCTGGTGTATTCGCCTCCATTGTCAGTCCGAAAGGTCTTGATCTTAACATTGTGTTGGGTTGAAATAAAGCTGTAAAAGCTTGAGAAAGCCTAAAAAACACGGCCTTTAGAAGGTAAGAGAGTTAGCCATGTGTATTAGACTTTTCATCAATGAAAGTGACGAAATACTTGAACTGATCCCTTGCAGCACAAGGAGCAGTCCACACATCAGAATGAATAAGATCAAAGCAATTCTCATAAGTAGTAGAATTGGAAAAAACAATTTACAATGCTTTCCTAGGATACAAACCTCTCACTTATCATTCTCAAAAGAAACACTAGAATCTTGAGAGCTTTAGTGTGAGGATACCCTAGTCGAGCATGCCAAATTACATTATTCGCAACACTAGAAACTAAAGAAGTAGAGTTTGCAGAAACATAAGTAGAAACATTATTAAGATATTCAAGAACATGGAGACCATTCTTCACAGATCCGTCTCCAAAGATCTTTCCTGATTTAGTATCCTGAAACCAAAGATCATTAGGACAGAAAATAGCCAAACAATCAAGATCTTTAGTAACCTTTTGAACAGATAATAGATTTGAATTTAAATCAGGCATATAGAATGCTCTAGAATCTTTGTTGAACAGATTCAAATTACCAACTCCTTTTATAGGAACAGGGCCTGCTCAATAGTTTGTGGCGCCTAAAGCCCATAAAAAAAATTTAGCCTAAGAATAATATAACTTCACAAAATTCTGCCCCTGAGACTCGAAACCGCTACCTGAAACCTGATGTTAAGAGCATAAAACCACTGCACTACAACACATTTTTGATAATTGATACCCTTAATTTATATATATTTTGGCGCCCAAAGCAAGGACTTCACCAGCTTTAGCCCAGGGTCGGTCTTGTATAGGAACACGATTACCATTTGCAACAATGACATCACCAATTGCAGGTTTAATGTCGTTAATTAGATTTGAACTAAAAATCATACGATGAGATGCACCAGAATCAACAAAAATAGGTTTATGCGATTAAAGGGAATTTGAGGAAATACCAGATTTCTTGTGAGCTTTTGAGAAGGGACTCAAGATCAGACTTTCTCACCATGTCATCTTCAATAGCGGATGCAGATAAAGCTTTTCCCGAGCTCTGCATCTTAGAAGGCTTTAGATGTGGGTTGAGGATCCAGCATTTGTCTTTGGTGTGCCCTTTTCTTTTGCAAGGCTCACACAGGAATTTGTTGCAATCGACCCTTTGATAAACACCTTTGTTGATCGAGACGAGGTCACTCTTCTGGCCAAACAAACCTACAGATGCTTCTTCCTTTTGGATCTGGATACACACATCATTGAGACTTGAGAGCATGTCGGATCTGAGAATATGACAAATGAAACCATTAAATGAGCTGTTGAGAGTGAAGAGAAGCCCAAACACTTGATCTTGCTCCCGCCTTTCATTAAGAGTTGCAGGATCTGTTGTCGGAGGATGAAGGGTTTCGAGTTCAGACTAGAGAGCCATGTATTTACCAAAATGTTGCTTGAAAGGCTTCTCCTCTTGTTGGAGAGCATTCAGCGCCTTCTTACCTTCAAAGATGCGGCTGAGATTTGATATATTTCCATAGACACCTTTAAGGGTGTCCCATAATTCCTTTGCTGTTTCAGAGAATGAGTAAGTAGCAAGGATGGACTGCTCAAGAGAGCTCTGGAGAATAGAAAGCACCATCTGATCCTCTTGAAACCATTTATATTCTTATGGGCTCATATTTTCGAGGATGACAGAATCTGACCCTTCACCTTCCACCACGTTTTTGCCCTTGTCTTGGCACTTTGAGGACACTGTTTGGTTGCCAGTAACGTGATTCCATAGACCATGGCTGCAGAAGACTGTTTTAGTGGTTCTAGACCACAATAGATAGTTATCACCTTTGAGAATAACAAGGAGAGTGATTTGTTTTAAGTTTTCCATTTCAGATCGGTATAGTGAAGAGAGATAAGCGAAATAAGAGAATGAAAAAAGAGAATCACGGATCTATAGCTCTGATACCATTAGAAATCTATGCGGAAGAGTATAAGAAAGAAGAGAGAATTGTAGAACAGAGAGAAAAGTGAGAAACTGTATATTATTTCTCTTAATCTGATTTGTACAAGAAGATACAAATATATAGAGACTAAACTAGGGTTACAATAATAAATGATAAGAGGTGCATGGAGGAGAGAGAAGAGCCTCCATTTTCATCCATAATAAGTCAAAGAAGAAGAAGATCTGTTGTAGTTAATGCTGGGCGGCAGATTAACTCAAACAGGAAGACTAACGGTCATATTGGAATAGTTGCCTCATTAAAAATTTTATCGGAAAAACCCAGTGGAAAAAAACCACGGATGAGGAAGAAAGAGTGCAACAGTCACATTCCAACAGTCTCTCCTCTTATAAATAGATGTCTTTAGCTCCATCTTAAAGCATCCTAATGAGATCCTACGGTGATCATAAGAGAAACAGAACATAAAGAAAAAGTGATAGGAAAAGAGAGAGAAACCACACCTCACATCTAAAGATCGATCTTCTATCTTCGGTTCAAGAAACTGTTCAAGAAGATCTCTCCGCTGCAATGGGTGGAGGTACTCATATTACTCTTATTATGATTCTATTGTGTGATTAGTCTTGATGTTCAAAAGATCTTAGGGTTCATGTAAATTATGCTTACACTGGGAAGAAGAAGACGACTAGAGGGAGCAGAAAGCTCTCTCCCGTAGGAGAAGACGAAGCTCTTTGGAGCATTGAAAGTTAAATACACCGGCTTGCTTACAATTATTTGGTTCCTTCTTCGTTTTGTATTCCTCAAATGCACGCGCAAACCTTTGTTATTTTTTAGATCCGGCCCGATATGCCTTTTGTCGACAAGATACAATTTTTAAAACTTACAGATACAAGTTCGGTGGTTCTTTAACCAAATTTTTTTTTTTCCATACTTGCCTTTTCCTTAAAAAGCACAAAAACCTAAGTTGTTTTTTTTTGGATTTTGAATCCTTTTTATGAGCAATTAGGGAAATTTCCTCTATTTCAACCATTTAGAGTGAAAAAAGGAGGATCGGGCGCGTGGTTACACGTGCGGTGATTCTTTTCTCTCTTATCCTTTCTTGGTCTCCTTTAAGGTCTCATTAGCTCGGCTTTCCTCTCACAATTATGGTGCTGTGAGTGAACCCGCGTTTCTTTTGGCCCCGACTACTCTTCAATCGTGGGAAGGAAAGTGATAACACCGGATTTTGACCATTTTTATGGATCACTTTAATATCTTTTACAGGTGTTTTTACTCCATTTTCAAATATTTTCAAAGGATTTCTATGTTTTCGGATTTTAAAAGACTTTTCAGGTAATTTGGGATAAAGAGGCACAAATTGGAACAAAAAGACTCTTTTGGATAAATGCAGACCGTCAGAACTCTCATGGAGAGACGAAGGCCTTCTCACCGTCTGATCACCCTCAAAATTGGACAACTTATAGAAGAATCAACCAGCTTTCAAATGCACTTGGTTTGGAGACATTCCAACAGTTGGATCTCAAGATACTCCATTAGCCCTGGAGCCACTCGAAGACGGCCAGCAAGTCACGCGACCGCGGCCAACAGCCCATTCCCCGCGGTCACAAGCCTCCCCACCGCGGCCAACAACTTATTTCCCGCGGTCACGTCACTCCCGACCGCGGTCGTCAAACTCCGAACTAAAGCCCATTTTTCTGAAGCCCAAAGTCATTCTCAGCCTCAATTCCGGAACCCTAGAGACCATGGAGTATTGAAGACTATAAATACTTGTCATTTAGGTCATTTTTAGACCCAACCCTTCATACTTTACAGAAACCATTTTTCCTTTAGCCATTTTTATGCGATTTTTGTAGAAGATTGTTCAAGTCTGAGTTCTTCAATAGAGAAGCTTTCTTCATCTCTTTTCTTTAATGTTTTTGATTACTTTTATCAAAACCAATGATGATGTCGACCTCAGCCATGTCTGAGTAGATCTCGAGTTGAGCTTAGGGTTCCCGAAAGGGGCTCTCATAATCGATTAAGACATCTAGGTTTATAGATCTGGGATTTCAACTTTGTTCTCTGTTTATTTTTGTTCTTATTGCATGTATGCTTGATTGATCACCTAGTATCTGATCTAGATAGTTAGTGTTGCGAAAGTTTTCATTAAGTATCAGCCCTAGAATGAAACAGGCGATTTTTCCGTAGGAGTGGAAACCTACCTGTGGCGAGATCGTGAGTATTGACGAGTCTTGTGCAGCTCTTACGTTCTCTCCCTTCTAGGGCCAGAGTGGAAACCTACTGGTCAGGGTTGCGAGAAACAGTTGGTTATGATCACGACAGTGACGTAGTCATACCGCCGTACTCTAGCTCTAGAACCCTATATATCGATATCCGTCAATCCCAATCTATCTACCCTAGTGTCAAAACCGATTATGATCCCTTAGAGTTCCCAAAAGCTCAGCGTTTTTAGCCATAGTTTACAAACCAATCGATTTTTATTTGTTTATTTAGATCTGCATTTCAATTGCCTTAGTTCGATATTTTACTTGCTTTACTTGCTTTCCATTCGATTTTTCTACTTGCTTTCTAGGATAGATTTATTTGCTTTCTTTAAGTTTTAGTTTAATTCGTGATAAACAACCAACCTTTAAAACCAATCTAGTCTAGACATATAGTTAAAAACCGTAGAAGAATACTAGACACACAAATCTCTGTGGATTCAATCCCTAAATACTAAAACTGATTAGCTATGCACTTGCGGCTTTCATTTGTTTTTGTTAAGGGTAAAATTTGTTCCCTCACGCAGTTGACACGCAATCAAGTTTTTGGCGCCGTTGTCGGGGATTTGTTTCGCTGCCTTTTGCTATTTTTCTTGTTTTAACTTCTATTCTAGACACCTGATCTCTAGTTCTTTCTTAAATTTTTGCTGAATTATCTTTCCCTTCTTTTGTTTTTCTCTGAATTGCATGAATACCAGGCGCAGACCTGTAGAAAACATTCCAATTCTAGACGAGATAGACAGACACGAAAGAGAAATTTGAAGACTTAGATGAATGCAAGGAATGGCCAACGACAACCATCCTGGAGATCCTATTAACCGAGCTTTAAATATGGACCAAGACGGGTCCGAACATGGAGAAGAGAATGATCACAGAGGAGGTGATCATGCTCGACAAGATGGAGAGGAGGATGAGGTTCCTCCAAGAAACCAACAGAACCGCGAGAGAGAAGAGTTTGAAGACCTTGATGCACCCATCAATGCAGTCGATGGTGACCACCAAGGAATGCAGCCGAATGGGCGCGTTAACCGCCCTGTACAGCCAGCAAATCAACACCGAAGACAAGCCAGGAACCATTGCATAGCTGATTTCGATGCACCTACTCAAAACTTTCAAAACCGATCTGCAATTCAAGTTCCATTTCCGAACCGGAATGAGTTTGAAGTCAAGCCTCAAATCATCTCATTGGTGAAACAAAACCAATTCCATGGAGTTCCTTCCAAACACCCAATGGACCATATCGAGCTCTTTGAAGAAATCTGCAGCATGATGAGAACAAACCAAGTTCCAGCAGACTATTTAAAGTGTAAGTTGCTCCCTTTTTCATTAGCAGACAAAGCTCACCGTTGGTTGAAATCTTTGCCTGCAGGATCGATTACTAATTGGGAAGAATGTAAAACTGCTTTCCTGAATCACTTCTATACTAAGTCAAGATCGAATTGTTGAGAACAAAGATCTCAAGCTTTCAACAAGGCCCGACTGAATCTTTCTATGAAGCCTGGGAACGTTTTAAGGAGTATGAACGTGATTGCCCTCACCATGGATTTCCTGGATCAAGCTTGCTGAGCACATTTTACCGAGGTTTGCAACCAAAATACAAACTTTCACTTGATACAGCTAGCAATGAAGATTATGGACAAAAGACAATAGCCCAAGGAAGAGCCCTCATCGAAAATTTGGCTCAAGCCAATAGCAATGATTGTCCTGAATACGATCGATCGACGAAGCAAACCAGAACAGACAACAAGGAGATAACCGAGTTGAAGAACATGATGAGCCAGCTTCTGAAGAGCAACAATCGCCCAATCCATGCTTGTGAGACCAACAATGGCGCAGAAGATGAAGGACCTAGTGACATTGATCACATTAATCAAGCCTTTCAAGAAGAAGATGTGAACTATGTAGGAGCGCTAGTACCATATCAAAATCGCTTCAACAATGGCTTCAACAACAACTTCCGGAATGCAAATTACAACAATCTCTCTTACCGCAATCCAAATGTGGAGAATCCACAAGATCAGTACTACCCACCTCAGCAAAAATCCTTGCAAAACAAGTTCCAAGTTGGAAACTTCGGAGGAACAGGACCATATCAGCCGCGACAGCCATATAACTACCAAGGTACGGGTTTTAACAATCAATTTGTACAGCAGCAGGGAGTCACGACAAACAAGCTAGCTTCACAAATCGGTAGACTTGAACAGTCCATCCAACAGCTCGTTAAAACGAACAAAAAAGCATCTAAAGACGTGAACGTGAAAGTTGACTGCATGTACAATGATCTGAACGGGAAGTTTGAAGCTTTATCTTCGCACGTCAAAAAGCTAGACGTGCAAGTCGCCCAAACAGCTGACTCTATGAAGAGGGAAAGTGGAGTTCTTCCAGGAAGAGTTGAAGATAATCCTAAGAGGTTTTGCAACGCCATAACCACATTGCCCGAAGAAGAGGCCAGAACCGATGGAAAGAAAGAAGAAACCCCAATCTTTGTACCATTGTACAAGGATGTCGATGCCAAGCAGCCACCATTTAAGGTACCTGAACGATCACCGTTTCAAAGGCTTACAAAAGCCGACGATCCGGGACGTTTTGTTTTCCAATGTTTCATTTCAGGAATCAAATTTACAGACTGCCTGTGCGATTCCGGAGCCAATGTCAACATCATGTCAAAGACATTTGCCGAAAAATTGGGCATAAAAACCTTAAGGACATCGGCGGTTAAGGTTATTTTTGGAGATTCATCTAAAAAAGATACTGAAGGGGCGATTCATGATCTACAAGTTCTAGTGGGATACAAGCTTGTTCCAGCAGATTTCCAAGTCCTGGAGATGGATAAAGACAAGGAGAGGCCACTCATTTTCGGGAGACCATTCCTAGCTACCGTAGGAGCAGTAATCGATCACGCAAACCGGCATGCTGTTTTCCTCAATGTGAATCGCAGAAGGTACTACCCGACTATCTTAGACGATTTTCCAAGCAAGGGAAACTGGCCCAAAGAGAAAGAAAAAGAGAAGCTGAAAGCTTTTGTGAAGATCAAGATCATCATTCCACCAGATGCAACAGAAACTAGTGAGGACCAAATCCAGGAGCTAATCGAAAACACAAAAAGGGTTTTAAATAATGTTAAAGTCTGAAAGAAGAGTAAAGGAAAGAAGACGGCTCCTCAAGGAGAAGAAGTAAAACCTCCAGCGACCGGGAATGATAAGGGCACATCAAGTGGAGTGCCATTCAAATCAGCCTGATTTTTCATGCTTACGTCGAGCTAACGACTTAAAACAAAAGCGCTTAATGGGAGGCAACCCATTTAGGTACTTTTTCTTTTAGTTTCCTTCTCCTTTTTACAATTTATGCTTTCTTTTTCTTTTAAGTTTCAGGTATTTTATAAGACAAAAAAAAACACACACAAAAAAAAAATCAGAAAATTAGAAAAACCAAGAAGAAAATGGTAGGTTTTTAGCTGCTCGGTCCGGCAAAGACCAGAAAATTGGACAAAGGCTGCAGGAAAAAGAGCTGCGGACCGACCCGCGGCCAAAGGTGCATCGACCGCGGCACCGAGAATGTGACCGCGGTCGAGCCTTCAATCACCGCGGCCGTTGGTCGTTGAGGTGACGATGCGGATTTCCACCGCATTTCAAAAGTTCCCGAAATTCCCGGTGATTTCCGGAGCATTCCTGGTAAAGCACGTTAAGATTTTCCATAAGTTTTAAACCTCCTTTGCATGCAAGACAAGAAAGGTAAGTTCCCGTAAACTTATAAATTTTCCGGAAATTTTCCGTTTTTGCTACAAAAACGCTTTTTAAAGAAAGGAAATGCACTTTTTGGATCAAAACTCATTTTTCTCTTCTCTTCCAAAAGACTTGGAGATTTAGGAGATAGAACACCTTTTTCAGTTCTTAAGCTTTTTAAGAGATTCTTGGCCCAAACCTCACTCTTTTTCAAAGCTGATTTCAATTCTGTCATAAAATCTCTCTTTCCAGCAAGGTATGAAGCTCAAACTCGCCATTTTTAATTGATTTTAGAACTTAGAGTTTTCTTTAAAAGCCCAAATCTTGGTTTATTGATGGTGGAAATAGCTTAAGAACAATAGATTATCCTTTTAGGTTATCTAAAAATCGATTTTAACACCTAGCTTAAGAGGAATTGAGATTTTTGAAATCTCGATTCTACATGCTTTATAAAACTCGAATTTGGAACAGCAAAATTGATGAATCTGATTAAGGCTTGTGTGATTAGTGATTAGTATTAGGTAACCTATAGGTTTGACATGGAAATTGCTCATTAAAACCAATTTTAGAAGATTTCTATGTTGAGAACATCAAAAATCCGAATCTAGTCATGAACTACTCGATTTCTTTTATTTAATGTCAATTCTGCTTGCTCATGGTTTTAATTAATCTCTTTATACTAGTATTAGTATAACTGATCTTAATGTGTTAAAATCAGCATCCATATTCACAATTTTTCCAAGAATCATTTCGTTTTGCAGAAAAAAATGGAACAAATCAGATCCCGAAGAAGCCGTCGCACTGGTGACAGCTCTGAGGTCATTCCCGATGATGCTACTCTAGGAGAGTACATGCTGAACCAAGCCAGACCGAGAAGAAGAAACTATGTGATGAGATTGCTCCAGCACTCAAGACAAAACACGAGCAGCTCCTGAGCCACCACAGATTCGATACATTGGCAAGGAGATAAACCCAAGAGTGGACTATGCAAGACGTTTCAAGAAGCTGAACATCAAACCCACGCCTTGCATTGATTATCATACACTTGAGATGCTTGGAATCAGAGAAGATGTAATCTGGTACATCGATGCACTTAAGCTGAGACCTTACATGGAGCTGAACCTTCCGACTTATCCTGAGATAGTCCGCGAGTTCTTAGCAACTATTACACTCCACCACACAAAGAGGAGGAACCCCAGAGCATCAGATGACATCTTGTCATTCTCTATCCGCGGACAGCCTTACTCGCTCACCATTTCTGAACTTTGTGAGGCTCTTAAGCTTCCATATACCGATGGCATTTATCTTGAAGATGAACCCGATTTTAACTTGTGGAGAGAGATGGGTCATGGAGTCTATGATAGCGGGAGATCCAAGTCAGCCCTTCTTACTCATCCAGCAGTGAGAGTTGTGCACAAACTCTTAGCACACACGATTTTCTCTAGAGCCAACATGGGATGTGTTTTGAAGACCGAGCTCATTACACTTCATATGCCATTTATGGACGACCCACGACTTGCCTGCTTTGCCTGGATCATAGCACAGAACATGATAAAGATGAAGCATGATTTACATGGTTGCGAAGACGCTACTCCAGCTTACGGGAGTGCTATTACAGCGATACTACAGGCTGTAGGATTCGATTTTTCATCTGATGATCCACTTCCCGATGTCTGGTATGACCTACTTTATCTCTCTCGCGATCACACTATCTCTCGTGCCGCTTTCGATCCAGACAGGTTTGGTTACAAGTATTGCACTGGCACTGAGGAGCACCGAGTCAGCTTGCCTTCACCATCAGTCCCGAGATTGTGTAACGGAGGACGTCCGCGATGGACTCCGGAATCCGATGATTTTCTGCCATCTGTACCTCGTCTACCATTCACCATTGGCCAATACATAGTGGCCAAGGCAAAACGCGATGCAGCTGCGGCCCGTGCTCACTTTCAGCCATCTGTTTCGACCGGCCACACCTCATCATCGACATCATCGCACACACATTCTGATCTAGAGCGCAGAGTTGAGAGACAGGGACGACGCTTTGAGCGCATTGTCACCTTCCTACAGGAGCAGCACCAGTTCGCAGCAGATACATCGGAGGATGAGTGATTGATCAGCACTTCACTACCATCACGGTTCTATCATCATTTTCTTTTCTTTTATCTTATTTTATTTTGCTTTTATTCACAATTTTCTCACCAACTTTTTCACACTTGGGACAGTGTGATTTAAGTCTGGGGGAGGATGTCTATCCGTACTAATCATTTTCTTGCTTTTGCTTTTAAATTTGAAGCACTTTTTAAATTTTAATATGTAACTTATTCGACATTAAGTATTTTTCAGGAATGTTTGACACAAAACTATGATGATTTAGACCTGCACACTTCTACACTATGCATGATAGCTCATTTGTGGTTAGCACTAGACTAGGCGGTAGCTAGAGTACTTACACTACGAACTCCCACCAGAGGACTTCTATTCATAGAGATTCTTTCTGACAGGATATACTAGCTCATTTTATTTGACCTTAATACTGATATCTAATTTTCTCATCATTGATTTTAGGCAGGCATCGACATACACATCTAGGACTTCTTTTACCCTCACTTTTACCACTCTTCGTCGTCCTAGATGACCAGTTTATCTTTATCTGGTACCATACCCTAAACCCAAACCCTTTTTTTCAATCCTCATGCATTCTCTCTTTAGTTTATATCAGCAGATATGTGCAAAAACGTCGGAGAGAAGAGGAGCGACGCAGTTTTCAGTCACTCACAAAGGAGACTGAATGGAATTGGGAAGGAAGAGTATCAGAAACCTCATAAAGCTTTACAAGACAGATATTAACTGGTAATTTCGTGCTCTCTAAGACTCTATATCTAAAGGTGTTCCCTCTCTTCAAAAAAAACCGAATGAAAAGAGAGAGGGAAACAAAAAGCCTAATGAGTCTTAGATTGTCAAAATTTGTGGAGCAAGAAGCATCTACTAAGCGTTTATAGAGCTATGTTTTTGAAAGATTTACAAAAATCTAAGTCTGGGGGAGCTAGGAGCCTGAAGAAGAAGACCAGTAATCTATGGCAAGAAGAAAGTGACTGGAAACTGTGGATACCAACAGCTTCACTCTCTCTTGCGGTTTTGCATAATATCTTACATTCTCCAGATCTTCAGGTAACCCGTAAACACTTTAAGCCTTACCCCTAGAATAACCCTTTTGACACCTAGCCTAGATTGCCTTGCCTAGACTTTATTTGATGAGAACCACCGAGATTTTTAATGAATGTTAAGAGCTAGTTGACTGGAAGTTAGATCTTAGTGCATAGATTTCCGCATGACGGATCAACGGACTAGTTATGCCTGTATTGCTAGTGAGAATTTTCTATGTTATTCCCGATTGATCATACTGATTGATATTGATCTAGAAGTCTGGTCTCTGAGATTTTTTTAGTTCCTGCGTTTTCAAACCTCTCGACGAGATTTAGCCCTCATTTTGTTTGAGAACAAACAAAAGACTAAGTTTGGTGGAGTTGATAACACCGGATCTTGACCATTTTTATGGATCACTTTAATATCTTTTACAGGTGTTTTTACTCCATTTTCAAAGGTTTTCAAAGGATTTCTATGTTTTCGGATTTTAAAAGACTTTTCAGGTAATTTGGAATAAAGATGCACAAATTGGAACAAAATGACTCTTTTGGATAAATGCAGACCGTCAGAACTCTCATGAAGAGACGAAGGCCTTCTCACCGTCTGATCACCCTCAAAATTGGACAACTTATAGAAGAATCAACCAGCTTTCAAATGCACTTGGTTTGGAGACATTTCAACGGTTGGATCTTAAGATATTCCATTAGCCCCGGAGCCACTTGAAGACGGCCAGAAAGTCACGCGACCGCGGCCAACAGCCCATTCCCCGCGGTCACAAGCCTCCCCACCGCGGCCAACAACCTATTTCCCGCGGTCACGTCACTCCCGACCGCGACCGTCAAACTCTGAACTAAAGCCCATATTTCTGAAGCCCAAAGTCATTCTCAGCCTCAATTACGGAACCCTAGAGACCATGGAGTATTGAAGACTATAAATACTTGTCATTTAGGTCGTTTTTAGACACAACCCTTCATACTTTACAGAAACCCTTTTTCCTTTAGCCGTTTTTATGGGAGTTTTGTAGAAGATTGTTCAAGTCCAAGTTCTTCAATAGAGAAGCTTTCTTCATCTCTTTTCTTTACTGTTTTTGATTACTTTTATTAAAACCAATGATGATGTCGACCTCAGCCATGTCTGAGTAGATCCCGAGTTGGGCTTAGGGTTCCCGAAAGGGGCTCTCATAATCGATTAAGACATCTAGGTCTATAGATCTGGGATTTCAACTTTGTTCTCTGTTTATTCTTGTTCTTATTGCATGTAAGCTTGATTGATCACCTAGTATCTGATCTAGATAGTTAGTGTTACGAAAGTTTTCATTAAGTATCAGCCCTAGAATGAAACAGGCGATTTTTCCGTAGGAGTGGAAACCTACCTGCGGCGAGATCGTGAGTATTGATGAGTTTTGTGCAGCTCTTGCGTTCTCTCCCTTCCAGGGCCAGAGTGGAAACCTACTGGTCAGGGTTGCGAGAAACAGTTGGTTATGATCACGACAGTGACGTAGTCATACCGCCGTACTCTAACTTTAGAACCCTAACGGTGGTCCTGAGCCCAAAACGGCTAGATCGGAGGTAACATGCTAGCATCAGAAGTTTTCTGTTCCGTTTGCTCTACGCTGGAGGTCCTGATATGGTGGAATGGAGTGTTGACGGCAGTGGTTATCCCTTTTGGCGCATGTGTCCTTTTTAGGGTTTTTTAATCATTTGATTTGTCTCTGGTTTGTTGATTCGGTTTGGTTCGCTTTCTTCAATTCTTTTGTATCAGGTTAGCCCGATTTCCCAAATTCATTCATGTTTGGTTCAGATTTAGTTCGGGTTTGTAATCCGGTTATTAATATAATATTTAAAAAATTCTTTTATTTCTTTTATCTTTCTCTAACTTTTTTAATTATATCTTTTTATTTATTTTTGCTTTGGTTTCTATCATCATGTGTGACTAGCTTTTATTTATTTTATGATTACGGGTTAGATAGATTTGGTAGTGTGTTTATTGCTAGGATTAACTTTGCTAATCAAAACCAGATCTTTAACATATTATGCATTGAAAGTGTTTTAGAAAATGTCTAAACCAACTCTATGTCCTGTATTTCATTCTTAGCCAATGAAAGTTGATGACTAAAATGGATTGTAGATGATATCACTCTATTTAACATGCTTTTCATAGTGTTTTTTTTTTCCTTTTACCTCGTTTTCTATTGGTTGTATGCCTATTAGGTAGTTTTAATGCATTTATAGAGTTTCAGGTTAAAATAAGGTCAACTAAGCACATGGAAGCAAAAAAAGAAACAAATTGTGCTTTATCCTGCGATGCAGACGCGTTAGAAGGAAACAAATGAGTTCCTGTGATTAAATTGAGCTCAAATTTGGAGTTCGGATAGTCAAAGATGTTAGCTTTCTAATTCAATTAGAATCAAGTCATTTGAACGAGTGGTCTTGAAGATATGAAGATTTTAGTGACGGCTGGCCAATAAGATCAGCAATACACATCAACTAAGAAGTGCATCGACCACATCATATCGATTCTACAATGGATATTGGGCCATAAAAACTTGAAAATGTGAAGTCTTAAAAAAGAATATTGATCATTTTTTTTTCGAAAGTACGATCGATATGCTTTTCTTGCTTTGGACAATTTTTGCATTTTTTTTTTCTGGACTTTTCTTTTTCCTATTAGGGTTTCTAATATTTTCGACTTAAGATTTGATTTATGCCTATAAATACATGTTTTTAGCCTCTTAGAAAGAGAGACCCACCTTAGAAATCGACATATACTCTATACTTTCGAGAGGGAGAAGTTTTCTTCTCAGTTTTTTTTTTTTTTTTTTATCTAGAAAAGATTTTTGGATCCTATCTCTTTTATTTTATTAAAAAGATGTCTTCTTCTACTTCTTGCTTGTTGTTTACTTGCACGATGTGTGAGTAGGTCTCCTACGTAGGTTTTAGAGTTTTCAAAGAGTTCATGCTAAGTTTATTATTGATTGCAAACTTAGAAATCACCACTAAATCTAATCAATCATGAATTTGACACTATTACTATTACAGTATATTATTATTATCATCTTTGGACACCCACCGAAAATAATAAATTTCATATATAAATTATATTAAATTTTGAAAAACAAAATTAATACTTACTCATTTTAATAATCCATTGGTTATGTGAATTAAGCAACATTTAATTTTTAGAGTTAAAAAAAAAAATTGTAGTTTTTCATTTAATTTCGTTTATTAGATAGTTTTTTATTTTTTGTTTATAATCAGATTTTGCTCGCTTGTTAGTTTTTAAATATACTTAATAACAATGTTTCTTTTGAATTTAGCTCTCTGATCCTAGAAGACAATCATTTTTATTTATAGATGATAATTTATTATTCTTGAACATTATTGTTATTACACACGTTAAGAATAATGTAATTTACTAGGTATATTACATTAATTTACATTATAATATTTTTTTAATACTTTCTTGTTTTAAAATCCATCTTATATACTAAATGTGAATATCATTTAATAAATTTTTTAACTTGATTGGACAATTGCTGATATCAATGATGCCGTTTTTGTAACATGATAAAGCTGTCTGCATCAAAAATTTGTATTGGATCCTATTTAATAAGTGAGAAACAATCAAAGGAATTATTAAGATAATATGATTAATTAAATTTTTATAACTTAATATAAAGAGACAATTGCAAAACTAGGATCACTTTGCCAAATTACAGACGCTAGCAATTTTCAAGTACACTTTAATTTGTGTTAAAAGAAAATGTTTAATTTTAAACGACATAAAACGGTACGAAATAATAGCTGCAATACAAACAGTTTTTTTTATAAAATATTAAAACTCTCATATTTTAGAATTTTAAAAAAAAAATACTAAAATTTTACTATATTATAAATATATTTAGGTATAAAATATAACTTTTTTCTAATATAGTTAACATGTCTTAGGAGTGGGTAGGTGGTTGACACTTGACCAACATGCATATAAAGATCAACCACATAACCATTCTCAAAATATGAAGGTGTTAAAGTTTCAAATGACACAAAAAGATACGAAGCAACACAAAATATTTATGTGATTGTTGCTAAATGCTAAAAATACAACCATCTGCAAACATAGCGTTGCGGGTAATAACAAAAACACTAATTAACACCTAAAATATTTCAATTAATTTTTTTCATCAAAATATCATGTTTGCACATATGTGCAGACCAATATCATAGTTGATTCTTTAAATATATATATATATATATATATATATATATTTAAACTGCAAAAAGAACTAAAATTATGGTAAATTTTCATAAAATTAATTTTGTGCGGTAATTTTCCATCTTGTCTTTAATCAAATTTTTCTCACTCATTAGTCGTATCATATAATCATCAAAAAAACAAAACATTTCCTTGTAAATTAGCTTTCTTTTATTATTAAAAACTTTGACATATATTATTAGTATTATTTTTATTAATATTATTATAATAATAATTTTTAAAAAGTTTTAGTTATTAAATTTTAATAGAATTAATTACAAAATTGTAGAAGCTAATCCTTTGAATAATTAAACTATTTTAGATTTTTGCACTGTAAAAATTTGATGTTTGTTGAGTTTAAACTATGGATTTTTAAAATGGAAAACTTATAGATTTTTAGTTATGAAAATTTAATGAAAATTAATTATAAAATCAATAATATTTTGATGCGTGTTAAAACTCTAATAATGATATTAGAGAATCATAATGATTTCTTTAAAATATGTGTTTTTACATTATTGATTATTGACATCTTATCAAAAAATTTGATTTGTGGTCAAGAAACAGATAAAATCAAAATACTATTAATATCCAGAAAAGATAACAATGTGTGTATGAAAACTATTATATTTTCTAGAAAAATATGAGGAATATAAAATTGTAAGTAGTGATATTGCATCTTATCTATGAAAAATGCACCCATAATATGATATGATAGACAACTAAAAATATAGCGGAAACACTTAAATTGAAAACTAGCCTGCAAACACATCATTATCTTTTTTCAGATATTATTAATATGATTTTATCTGTTTTTTTACCACAAATCAATTTCTTTTTATAAGATTAATAATGTACAATTTCATATTTGTAAGAAATTATTATGAATCTAATTATTAGAGTTTTAACATGCATCACAATATTATTGGTTTATAAATTAATTTCCATTAAATTTTCATAACTAAAAATTTAAAATTGTGTCATTTTGAAAATCAATAGGTTGTTTAAACTCAACATATATTAAATTTTTGGAGTGCCAAAAATCTAAATGTTTTAATTATTTAAAGAGGTAGCTAATAAAATTTTGTATATCATTGGTTTTGTAAGCACCCATCAACTCCTATAAGAGGCCTACAATGCTCCTTCCATGACCGTCTAAGGTTCTCAAAACAGACATAGAACCTTTGGAAGACATGTTGTCCTTTCTCATTGATGATACAATCAACCTCAACCGAAGATCTTGGATTTGAAACCTCCATCTCTGCTTTGTAGTCACGCAGTCATGTAAACTGCTCTTCGTACTCTCTCTCAATCCACCTTAGAGCTTTATTCCTCCCATGCTGACATTGAGCTCTAGTCACTGATATTTTCAACTTCTCCATAATCATTTCTTCAATCTTCATAGGCATGAAGTATTCTGGTTCTGCACGGATCTTATCGATGAACAAACGGGCAATTTGCGGAACTTTAAGCATCTCACAAGTCCCAGTTGGTACACAAGTATGATTTGACTGAAAGATTGTAATCTGCCACTTTTTCGTTTTAGATGAAACTGAACTATAGACACGCCAAGAACACCCTTTACCCTCACATGTAAAGTTTATTGCCGTTTTGTCATACCTTCTCTGCCTAATATTCAGACCAGTTCGCAGAGCATAGTCCAGCACGGCTTCCTTAAACGCAATACCGCTGATGAAGACTTTGTGCAGGTACAAGTGACCATCGCCTCTTCTCATGTTGTGGCGCCTTTTAGACCTCTGTTGCTCTTCATCATCATCAGTATCAGGATAGATATTATGCCTTATCGGAGACTCATCACGAAACTGGGATAAAGCTTCTTCAATGTCGAACTCACGACGCTCCCTTTGATCCTCGCCATCAGAATCAACATCTGGAGGTACATTGTCGTCGAAATCAGGCACATTATGCCACTCCACTATCGATATTGAAGAGAAAGGAAGATACCTCGTCGAACTCCAAAATCTTTTTTTCTCCTCTTCTTCTACTTCTTCATTTTCCATTTTTTTCTTCTACTTTGTCTTCTATATTTTCATCATCTTTGTACCCTCCGACTTCATCGCTCATCTTCATCTTTTTATTAGATTTTATAAGAAATACTAATTTTCAGAGCATAGTTAAACAATCCCAGAATATACATTGTTTACTTTGATCATAATATATGCATATATTATATAATAATAATCATTTTCACAGCTTAGGTACAATCATAATCATATCTAACAAAACCATAGACATATTAGAAATCATAAACCCCACAAAAAAACCAATGAATAAATATATGACATCTTTTAAAAAATAAATTATCGTAAATAGAAAAAAGAGAATCTTGACTAAAAACCACAGTACGACTATATATATAAATATATATATATATATAATATATATATATATATATACATGATAGTGTAATAATTAAAAAATAAAATATATAACCAACACGCACAAAATCTCAATCTAACCGACCCAAAAAATAATATAAAACCAAATTCAAATACCCAAACAAAAAATTACCATCCAAACCACTAAGGACACAAATCCTTAGCTATTGAATATAAGCGTGAGCACCAAGACTAACAACTTCCAATAAAAATACCTAACAACATCCTTCAAAAATCTCAAATAGTAAACCTCTCAACCGAAACCAGGCAGAACAGAACGAAAGATCTAATAAATTGTTAAAATAATATAATTAATTAAAAAAAATAAAATCAAAGAAAATGCAAAAAACTGATGAAACTTATACTAAAAGACATTGAATGGATTTCCATACATGAAAGGAATTTATCATAGCACCCGCACATAACAAAGCAGTGAACCTCATTTGAAGAGAGCAGCAGGAACCCCATTGACTTGCCTTATACAAAGCTTATACATACTCGGTATCATCATGAATTAAACCTAAAACGTAACATGCATCTTTAAAAATAGGGTGGACAACACTATTTAATTGTTCTTATATCAATATAAGAACATGGACTGCGAACGACATGGAATAAAACCCTTAAGTAGTAAGCTTCACCAGTATTAGGGTTATAGTTGGATATAATACTCTGTGTGAAGATGCCGCAGAGACGGGAATGCCATGACAGTTTTTACAATCGCAAATCCAACGTGTCAGAAATTCAAAATACATGTACGATATACACTTCAACTAACTGGTAAATTTATCGTTGTAAACACCAGCAGAAGAATTTTCATCTTGTGGAAAAATGATTTGAGATGGAGGCCGATTATATGGAAAAATCTGAGGATCATAAAGGGGATGATGGCCAGTCTGTACAGAAAATTCATAAAAGTTTTAAAGCAAATAACTATTAGGCAATGGATTTACAATAGAAAAACTTTTAGAATCTGGAAAAATATTTAAAGCACGAACTAAAATAAAAACATAAATTTATATTTACCTGATGATTTCATTGTAAGGCGAGAGATGAATCACAGAACCAGCGAAGTATCAATTATACATAAAAAAGTAGGTACGTGTCATTAGGAATAAGCATAAATAATAGTAGAGATTGTGTTTTTTTTAAAGAGTTGGACGACTTTTTAAAAAAAAAATGCTATGATTGTTTTTTTAAAAGAGGTGAACGTTTTAAAAAAAAATTATGATTGTTTTTGTAAAAAAGAGGTGAACAAATTTTTTTTGAAAAATGCTTAAACTTAGTAGACGGATGTTATATGTAAGAAAATATAAAAATCGATATGGGTATATATAGCACGATGGATACGCTAGGGTTTACTTTAGAACCGATTTCTATATCGGTGGCCCATAAATCGGTGGTTAGGACGAACTTCAAGATCGGTAGTCCATGAATAAATTTGTTGGCTCATAATCGAGAAAAAATCATGTCACATATATTTACACGTAAGATTAATGATAGACTTATCAGAATTAATTAATACGCCACGTAATTATTTTTAATATTGATACATAAACAAATTGTTATAGAGACGACACATAAAATATTTGAGTTCGCAAATAATAGTATAGATTCCCTTCATTTTTTTAACAGAAAAAAGAATCTACTCCAACTCTCCCTTTAGATACGTTTGCTCTAGTTTGTATTTGCTTCCTCTTGATTGAATCATCTTTATCGTCATCTTGTGTTACTTTTTCGTTTTTCATCTTCATTACTTTATAGGCATGTTTTTTACTATTTTTTGACGAAAAAGTGAATTTTAGTCATACATATGTAACATCTAAACAGGAAAGAAAAAATAGAAAATTAATTAAGAAAAAATAAAAATATTCCAGTGGCTGAGAAAATTTTCAGCAGTACTAATCTTCTTTATAGATATTATAGCCAGTTTCAAACACGCATTTTAATAATTCCTTGGACATTGTTATTATATTTTCATATGTTTATTGACCATTAATCAAACTTTGGGCCGTTAAAAAAAAATTCAAAATTTTGTAAAGACTTGACATAACTGATAATGTATAATTGTATTTTTGTAAGGAAAAAAAAAATATAAAACTGTTCTATAAGATAACAAAGAATATAACAATGTTCTATAAGATAACACTGTGAAAAAGAAAATAGTTAGTCGTATCCACTAGTAAGTCTATAAATTCATATCATTTTCTCTATAAGATAACAAAATATATCACTGTTCTATAAGATAACAAAATTTCAAAAAATATTATTTATTATAAATCTCAATAATATTATAAATTAATAATTACTATCTGTAAAACTTCAATTTATAATCATAGCTAAAACATGTTTGTAAGGGTTTATAAGATATCTTATAATTATAAAACCTTACAATATTCTTATTAAACCTTTTAAAACTTCATAAAGCCTGTTTTATAAACTCTTATATATAGGTTTTCTAAAACCTTATAAATTAGTTTTTATAAAAAAACAAAAACACTTTATGATGCATGTTTATAAACAGTTATTTTTGAAAATGGACATCAATATATAGTTGTACTTTCGAAAAGTGATGAAAATTGTATTTTTTTTTAAATTTTCTTAGTTTGTTTTTCAGAGTGAGTTCGGTTTCTAATTTTTCTTATTGTTTCAGTTTTTTGTGGTCTCATCCTGTTGAATTGAATCTAAAAAGTAAGTCCATACTCTAGAGCATGTAAATAAATAGCAAAAAAAATACGTTTTCCAAAAAACTTTATGTTTAGAAAACTCATAGAGAGAAGAAAGCCAAATCTGTTTAGTTTTATCAATATGTAAAAATATGAAAGAAATTTAAAAATATTCTATAAATTAATATAACTATTAAGTTTTTAAGTTAAACAATCTTGTATTATAAACTATTAATTCGCCTATTACAAAAAGAAAAAAATCATTATATCACTATATATTATAAACCCTAAACAATAATCATTTCTATCCTCTATTTCCTGTGGGTTGGTTTTGTTAAGCTTGATCCCTAAGCGTTCATTTTGTTCAGTTTAATCCCAAAGCTAACATATATTATTCTGCGCCTCCATCGATTGACTAATCTTCTCTTGTTGTATCCCTAAGCGTTCATTTTATTTAATTTAACAGCCATGGAAGCCGATGGGCAGAGACTCTACATTGTTCTTACGAGCAAAGAGGTTTGTGAGAAAATGATGAAAGAATCAAAATGAAGTCCAACGCTTCTTCTGCAAATCTTGAGATAGGGATAATCTTATCTCCATGCCTTTTTGTTCACACAACTATTATATATGCTTTATTTGTCGATGTCTCCGTTTCTTTGCATGCACATCTTCTTTTTTTTTCCATGTGAATTTTCAATTTATGTTTTTGTCGGTAGTAAAATTATCCGAATTATATGAAAATCAATGAAATTGTGAAGGTGCACGTTTTTTATTCCTTGTTGGATAAGGTTATGGTCCGTGTGAATAAATAGAGATTGGTCCGCTCTCTAAAAATCCTTCTGTTTTCTTTACTAATGATGATTGTGTCCCGAGCACATGACACACGTAGTTTTAGGGTAAAAATGGTGGGGCATAATAGGAATAGTGATCAGTGGAATAGGAACGAGTGAAATAATGGTTGTTAGATGAATAAAATGAATGAGAAAAATAGCTGCAGAGAAATAAATTATAAGGATAAATGGCAACCACAGTGGAGGCCTCTTTGACCCAATGTTTGATCAAGGATAGTGCGATTTATTGTTTTTATAACAAGATAAGGCGATTTATTATCATTTATGTAAATTAACAGAGACAACTTTATAAGAAACCTTTAGCATGGCGTAGGTGAAACATTTGGTGTGGATGCTTATAAAGTGATAGAATTATCCGTTGTAAAATTATCGATATAATTGTTCTCATAATTGATAATTGAATAATAATCAGTGTTTAAGACAGTAAAATAGGAGAAAGACAAAAGTTAACAATGTCGTTTTGTGTGATAATTTTTTGTATTAAAAATGCAGTCATTTCATATGTGTCATCCATGGAATTACCGTATACTATAAGTTAACATAGAATTTATAATTGCGGTCTTTTGCAAGTTAGTTTGTCAAAACATGCAAGATAGTAAGCTGATTTAGCTCAGATTAAAAAAAAGGCTTCCCCATTTTATTACTTATAAATATATATATTGGTTTTACAGTAATTTAAATTTACATAATAACAAAGTTTTTTTAAGATAACATTGATAATTACACAATTAGCTATTCTAATTCCACTAATATAAAATATAGTAATTTCATATATATATATATATATATATATATATATACTAATAAAAGAGAAACACATTTTATGTCCAGATATTTTTATAATTTATCTGGATAGTTATATATGTTAACAAACATCTCATATTCTATTAAATATTTTAGTTTTTCTATTATCATTAGTTGACAAAAAACATTCTCAATTAATATTCAGGTATTAAAATTATATTTTTAATAAAAATATAGAACTGAGAATATTCAGGTCAAAAATTTTGGGTAGCTAAAGTTACTAATTTTGAATCTCACATGTCATACAAAAAAATATATTTCCCATAGAAAATAAAAGACATAAAATAAAGACACATAAAAAAATCGGCACCACTTTATTGTACATTAAAATTTTAGCAAACTACATAATATATTTTATACAAAAAATAATTTTTTTAACACATTTCAAACTTTTATTCTGTCAAAAAAATAGAATGAAACATTAGAAAACAAATATTAAAGCTTACCTCCATTCAACGGTGGACTAGAAAAAAAATTATGTGTAAAAATTTCCATTACATTTTATATTGATTTCCTGTTCTAGAACAGATTTTTAAAAATTCATGTCCACGTAATGAACTTTGTTTAAAATATAATTTTAAGATATTAAATTTATAAAAAAAATTATCCATGTAAGCACGCCGATGAATCTAGTCTATACTATTAAAATGGATGTACTTTTAAACTCTGCATCCAAACATCATTTATTTTTTTGTTAAACAATTATGTTTGAAAACTATTTTAATATTTATCCAATTTGATGTAATATTTAAAAAAAACATACATTTTAACTTAAATTTAAAATCCCGAAAAATAGATATTAATTTGATTATTTTGGATTTATTTAAATATAGCATAGTTATTTAGGTAAAATCACAAAAACTTATTTTTTATTATATATTTACAAAAAAAATAAAAACCAGATAGTAATTTAGATAAATAATATTTTTATAATAGCACAAATAATAAATAAATATGTTACTAGCTTTTTTACTTATAATAAATCAACCTAAAATTTTAATTATTGAAAATTAGTAAATAGATATATATATTATACAGTAATATGATAAAACGGATTAGAGTTATGTTTTTATAATTTCATTCCTATGCATATTAGTTTATCAACAGCATGTAAGATAATAAACTAATTTGAACACTCATATATATATTTGTACATTTAATATTATATCGATATGTACTTAACTAACTCATAGTTTTATTCTACTAATATACAAATTTATACTATTAAAATATAATAAAATAATTTTGATTAAAAGAAATAAAATCTACAGAAATAAATTATCATGTATATTTATATCAATAAAGCTGAAACAAGATCTTCTTTTTTAATTTCACATGTATATTAGAAAATTTAGTATACAAAATCCCAGCAGAAAAGCGTCTTTCAAATCCATTGTGTCTTTGTTGCTTAAACCCAAGTTATCTGTTAGTTTTGGAATACCATTCGCCTAAATGGGTTTGAGAAAATATTTTGGGTCTGATACCATTTATCTTTGTAAATTCCATGTATTTTAAATTGAGATAAATATTATTATAGATATTTTTTGAGATTTTTATGACCACAATAGACATCAAAGTGTTTTTTTTTGTTTCCTATACTCAACTATTACATCACATGTGGTTAATTAGAGAGATGGTCCGAGAATCATCCTCAACCGGCTAGGTATGATTGATTTGGGAAAAAAATAACTCATTTTGCTCTAGCTCCCTTTGCAAGACTATTGATGTGATTGTAAATGGGGTATTGGTTCGTTCTACTAAGCTTCAGGTTTTAAATTTATAACCCCTAAATGTCTGCAAGTGCACAGATGTGCGCTGTAGTATTTAGGGTATCAATCCAGAAAGACTTAGTTGTTTCAGTACGAATTCACGGCAATGCTTAAATCAGATTAGAACTAAACAATTTGGGTTTTGGTTTTGGGTTTTGGTTGTCACTAAATCTAAACTAGAAAGCTAAACAAGTAAAGGAATTAAAAACAAGAGCAAACAAAAGCAAGTAAGAAGCGATTAAAGAAGCGAATGGAAGCAGGTAATAAGCGAATGGAAGCAGGTAATAAGCGAATGAAAAGAAAATAAAATCGAAAGTTGTAAGCAATGAAAAACAAACGTTGGGGCTCAAGGGGTTTCGCAGGGATTCATGGACTAGGCTATGTCGATTTTAAACAAGTGATAAAAGTAATCAACTACGTATGTTCTAGAACTCGAGGCACGGAAGTATGAATAGCCTACTTTCGCAGCACTAAACAACTATCTCTCACAACCCTGATCAGTAGGTTTCCACTCTGATCATGGAAGGGAGAAGATGCAATAGCAGAACAAGACTCATGAACATTCACAACTCAACTATAGGTAGGTTTTCACTCCTATAGAAGAATTGCTCGTTTCACCCTATATCAAACAATCAATGAAAGCTTTCGCAACATATCATATCAGATCGGCTTCTAAGTGGCCAGCAAAGAATCACGCAGTAAGATTAAAGGCAAACGAAGAACATCTAGAAGATTATTAATCTTAAATCTATCGATTCATAAGCAAAGACACATGAAATTTCCTTTGAAAAATCCCTTTAAACCCAACTGGATAACTACTCAAACATATTGTAAACAACCATCACAGAGTATTGAAAGTTACAGGAAATTAAAGAAAATAGTGAAGAAAAACGAAGAACAGAGTTGCAGGTGGAGGCACGATGATGCTCTCCAGCGGCGGCACCTTCTTCTGGATCAACGGCTTCTCTAGGGTTCTTCTAAAATTGAGGCACAAAAACGAACACACCCTTTAGAATGACCTAAAGGGGGTATTTATAGCTTCTGGAGTTGTCATGGACACTTAGGACTTCAAAAATAAGGAAAGGAATTGATTTGGGCTTTAATTAGGTCGGCTGGAAAGTGAACGACTAATGTCCGCGGTCGCGGCGCTTCTACCCGTGGGAAAATAGGTGTTGGCCGTGGTCCCGGCTCGTGGCTCTCTTCCGAGACTGCATTTTCTGTTCTTGCATCGGGAGTGTCTGAAGATCTAACCGTTGGATTGTCTCCAAACCAAATGCATTAGAAAGCTGGTTGGATCCTCTATGTTGTCTCAAATTTTGGGGGTGATCAGACGGTGAGAAGGTCTTCATCGTTTGTCATACTTCTGACGGTTTGCATTTATCCAAAATTGCTCATTTGTTCCAAATTGCATATCTTTTGCCCAAGTTTCCTGAAAAATCTTTTGAAACTATAAAATATTGAAAACACTTTAAAAACCAGTGAAAACAGAGTTAAAACACCTGCATAAGACATAATTGTGATCCATAAAAGTGGTCAAAATACGGTGTTATCAACTCCCCCAGACTTACCTTTTTGTTTGCCCTCAAACAAAATCAGATCAAGCCAGAAAAGAATTTTAAAAATCGCATGAACTAAACAATATCTCAGTGACCGTCCTTCTAAACCATCACTTATCGTGAAACATCTATTTGGATATAGTCTAGAAAATTCTCACCAAAATACAAGCAAAACTAGTCCGTTAATCCGTCATGCGAAAATATACATACTTAGATCTAACTTCCAGTCAACTAGATCTCTACATTCATTAAGTGTAGTAGTGAATCCTCATCAAAGGCATTATTCAGGGTAGACGGCGTTTGGCATTAAGGCTATTTAAGTGGTGGAGTTTAAGTGTTTCGGATTACCTGAAGAATACTAGAGGATGCAAGATATTATGCAAAACTGCAAGAGAGAGAAGGACCTGTTGATGACCGCAGATTTTTCAGTCACTTCTCCTTTGTCAAATGTTGTTGCATAATCTTCCTCCCTTGTTGTAAACAGCTGTTCCCCCCAGACTTAGATCTTTTCCGGGAATCAAAAATAGAATCTCCAAAACTCAAATAATCAGACTCTAGCTTGCCTCAAGGATAAAATTCAATCCTCCTAGACTTTCTAAGGTTTTTATTTCCTTTCCTTTCTAGTTTTTTTTTTCATTTTTTTTTTGAAAAGAGGAAACAACCTTTTATAGAGAGAGAGTTTAAAGAACGAAACTGTACCAAGATTTTGAAGTTTTTCCAAGACAAACTGAGTTTTCTCCTTTTGTTGAATCATTCCAATGAAATCGAGGTCTTCGTCTTCAGTGACTGAAAACCGCGTTGATCCTCTTTCTCTCCGACGTTTTTGCATATATCTGCATATAGGGAAATGAAAAACAAGAATGCACGTGGTTTGAAAGAGGTTAGGTTCGGTGGGGAACTAGCTAAAGATGAACTAGCCATTCAGGATCAACAAAGAGTGGTAAAAGGATAAAGGAGTCCTGAATGTATGATTCGTTTCCCTGATCTAACGCTTTAATGAGAAAATTAAGTCAAAACTAAGTCCAGATAAATGAGCTAGTATATCCTGTCAGAAAGAATCTCCATGAATAGAGCTCCTCTGGTGGGAGTTCGTAATGCAAGTATTCTAGCTACCTGATGTGGTGTACTGTCGGTGTTGAGGGTTGTCAAGTTTTACCCTAAATGAAATCAATAGCCGCAAGTGCACAGCTGATCGATTGTAGTACTTAGGGATCGAATCCACAGGGAAGGAGGATCTTTTCCTGCAAAAGCCTTTGAAAGAAATATAAAGTAAGGAAGTCTAGAACCAAACGGTATTGTGGGGGTTTTGGTGGTGTGTTTAAAATGTAAAAACGAATCTAAAAAGAAACTACGTGAATTAAAATGACCTAATAACTAAACTTAACGAAAATGAATAAAAACGAGAAAAACGGATATTCTAATTGCTTAAATGAAAATCGACTAAAAAGGAATGAGAATATTGAACTAAAGCTTAAAATAAAAACGGTGTGAAACTATAAGGAAGAAGGCGTTGGGCTTCAGGGAAGTTTTCTCAGGGGTACGAACGATTCAAAACATTGCTAGAGAGTAAAATTGATAAGATCTTAGCTTAAAATTTTTGAACTGGAGTCACGGACGTATGAATACGCCACTGTCGTGATCATAGACAACTATCTCTCTCAACCCTGACCAGTAGGTTTCCACTCTGGCCCTGGAAAAGAAGAGATGCATTATGTTTAAGACTCGTCAGCATTCACAAATCGCCCATAGGTAGGTTTCCACTCCTATGTTTGTTTTGCTCTCCCAAACTAGATCTGACACCGGATGAACACTTTCGTGTCACCAAACATCTGGATCAGATTGTAGTTCATGACGCTACTCTCATGCAGTAAAAACGAATTCAGAAGAAAAAGTTCTAAGATTCGGCTCAAAAGCTCATGGAATCCTCATCAAACATATAAATCCCCATCGAAAATCCCTTAATCCCAACAATAAAACAACTCAGACATGATGAACGAAATCAAAAACATAGTATTAATAAGTAGAATAGAAACCGAAATTGAAAAAGAAAGAACAAGGGTTCAAGAGACAAATCTCTCTCTCCCTAAATGCTAAAGTAAAAACTATAAGAAAAATATGAGGTAATGATTTGGTTCTATCTTTTAGGATTCCTAAAACATGTATTTATAGTGCTGAAGACATCTCTGGACGTCACTAAGGGTTTCTCCAAATGAGGGAATCATTGTGGGCTTCAGAAATGGGCCTTTGGACTCGGAGTTGGCTGGCCGCGGTCGGGATGGCTGTGACCGCAGGGAATGGATGGCTGGCCGCGGTCGCGGTGCTTCTGACCGCGGGAAATTGCTTGTTGGCCGCAGGTGGAAACGTTTGCCGGCTGGTTTACGGGAAATCTTGCTCTTCGCGTATCTTTTGATTGAACCGTTGGATTGCCAAGCTGTAAAGTGTGCTGGAAAGCTGATACTTCCATCTTTAAGGTCTCCAAATTTTAGTTGGATCAGATGGTGAGAAGGCCTTCAATCAGGGGTGAACTTCTGATGGTTTGACTCTGAGCTGAAATCTGGTTTTCTATCCATTTTGTTAAGTTTTTCCCTAAGTTACCTCAAAAGAGTCTTGGAACTACAAATACTAGAAAAACGTAATAAAATTACTTGAAAGAAATTAAAACCATAGAAAAAGTATTTCAAAATGATCCATAAAAGTGGTCAAAATACAGTGTTATCACTACTGCTTAGTGAAAACTTTTATGAAAAAGTTGCTGGGAAAAATTTTATGTAAAACCTTTTGAAAAAAAATTTTGAAAAATTTTATGTGTCCAAAAAAACTCAAAACAAATCAAATTTCATTAGTAATGGATGAACATCCTC
The DNA here is from genome assembly GCF_000478725.1 of Eutrema salsugineum. Classification (NCBI taxonomy): domain Eukaryota; kingdom Viridiplantae; phylum Streptophyta; class Magnoliopsida; order Brassicales; family Brassicaceae; genus Eutrema; species Eutrema salsugineum. Next base: position 5,523,316 of record NW_006256858.1, read on the forward strand.
CCCCAGACTTATTTCACACTGCCCCCATTGTGATAAATCTTGGAAAAAATGGTAAAGAAAATAGAAAAATTGAAATGTTTAAGAGTACTAGTGCTGCTCGTCTTTTGTGTTTGTTCTTCCTTATTAAAAACCTGAAATTAAATGAAACAAAAACGAAGCAATGGAAATAGAAAATAAAGGTCAAAGGGAAATAAATAAAATACCAAGTGGATTGCCTCCCACTAAGCGCTTGTTTCAAGTCATTAGCTTGACATTGCTGCTCGATTAGACTGAACCAGGGTCGTGACACTTCTTGATCTCATCATTTGCCGATGATGAATCAATCAAAAACATCACTTCTCTCTCGTCTTCTCTTTCTTCAGCCAGATATGGCTTTACACGCTGTCCATTCACTGTATAAGAGTTTCTGGTTTTGTCCCATAGGACAATGGCTCCGTATGGTTTGACTTCCTTTATCGTGAAGGGTCCTGACCATCTTGAACGTAATTTTCCTGGAAAAAGCTTAAGACGAGAATTGAAAAGAAGAACTTTATCGTTAGGAGCAAAAGTTCTATGAATAATATTCTTATCATGATATGCTTTAGTCTTCTCCTTGTAGATCTTCGAGTTTTCGTAAGCATTGTGTCGGATTTCTTCTAACTCGTGAAGTTGAAGTAGTCTTCTTTCTCAAGCTGTTTTCAGGTTCATGTTCATCTCCTTGATAGCCCATTGCGCTTTATTCTCAAGTTCTACTGGAAGGTGACATGCTTTTCGTAAACTAGATTGAATGGTGTTGTTCCTAATGGCATCTTAAATGCTGTTCGGTATGCCCATAATGCGTCGTCAAGCTTTGTAGACCAATCCTTGCGATGAACTGCAGTTGTTTTCTGCAAAATCGACTTGATTTCTCTGTTTAAGTTTTCTACTTGACCACTGGTTTGGGGATGGTATGGAGAAGCATTTTTATGTGTAACTTCATTCTTTCTAAGAAGATTCTCGAAAACTCTGTTGATGAAATGTGATCCTCTGTCGCTTATCACAATTCTGGGAACTCCAAAACGCGGGAATATAACTGATTTAAACAGCTTTATGACGACCTTTGCATCGTTGGTGGGGCTAGCGACTGCTTCAACCCACTTAGAGACGTAGTCTACTGCTACTAAGATGTATTGGTTTCCGAAAGAAGTCGGAAATGGTCCCATAAAATCTATTCCCCAGACATCGAAAATTTCGACTTCGAGAATAAAATTTTGAGGCATCTCATTCCTTTTGCTTATGTTAACCATGCTTTGGCATTTATCGCATCGCAATATATAAGCTTGAGTATCTTTGAACAAAGTAGGCCAACAGAAACCTGTTTGTAAGATCTTTGAAGCGGTTTTAAAAGTTCCAAAATGTCCTGCGTAAGACGAGCTATGGCATCCGAATAAAATTCTTTCCATTTCTTTTTCAGCCACGCATCTTCGGAATAACCCATCAGCACATCTCTTATAGAGATAGGGTTCATCCCATAAATAATGTCTTACGTCTTTCAGAAACTTTTTCTTCCTATACCCAAAGAATTATGGTGGTTCTAGGTCAGCTGCTAGGTAATTCGCTATATGCCTAAACCATGGGGTGTTGAAAGCATCTGATCGTCGCATGAGTTGACGTGGTGGGGCTGCATTGGTGGGAACTGTGTCCATTGCATAGATGTTTTCTTCTGGCAAACTATCATTTAAAGGCAATATTTCTTCAACTCGAATTCATGAAAGATGGTCTGCAACTCCATTATCTGCTCCTTTTCGATCATGAATTTCGATGTCGAATTCTTGTAGTAGGAGGATCCATCTTATCAACCTCAGTTTAGCGTCTTTCTTAGACATTAAATACTTGATTGCAGCATGATCAGTATAAACTATGACCTTAGATCCTACGAGATAAGAACGGAATTTCTCAAATACAAATACTACAGCTATAAGTTCTTTCTCGGTTTTTGCAAAATTTCATTGAGCTTTGTCTAAAGTTTTGCTTGCGTAGTAGATTACGTGCAGTTTCTTATCTTTTTGTTGGCCAAGAACTGCTCTGACTGCGTAGTCATTTGCATCGCACATGATGTCGAATGGGAGTTTCCAATCAGGTGCTTGCACGACTGGAGCGGAGACAAAGGCTTTTTTGATTTTCTGAAACGCGGCTAACCACTCATCATCGAACTCGAAGTTCGTTTTTTTGAAAAGCAAACGCGTAAGAGGTCTAGCTATTTGAGAAAAATCTTTTCTGAAGCGCCTATAGAATATTGCGTGTCCTAAGAAACTACGGATGCCTTTTACGTTTGTGGGTGGTTGTAGGCTTGTCATGACTTTGATTTTTGCTTTGTCAACTTCAATTCTTTTTCTCGAGATTTTGTGCCCAAGCACGATTCCGTCTCGTACCATGAAGTGACATTTTCCCAATTTAATACTAAGTGCTTATCTTCACATCTTTGCAGAACTTTACCAAGGTTGGCTAGAAATTTTTCAAAAGAAGATCCATAGACCGAGAAATCGCCCATGAATACTTCCATGAAATCTTCAATAAAGTATGTAAAGATCGACATCATACACCGCTGGAAGGTAACATGTGCATTACACAATCCAAAAGGCATACGTCGGTAAGCGAACGTGCCATATGGACAGGTAAATGTCGTTTTTTCTTGATCCTCCGGGCGAATAGGAATTTGGAAAAATCCGGAGTATCTATCAAGGAAGCAATAGTAGGCGTGATTAGCTAACCTTTCTAGCATTTGATCTATGAAGGGAAGTGGAAAATGATCTTTCCTAGTTGCTGCGTTCAGTTTCCGGTAATCGATGCACATGCGATGTCCAGTGACTGTTCTTGTAGCGATCATTTCATCTTTATCGTTTTTAATGACAGTGACTCCTCCTTTCTTCAGGACAACATGAACTGGGCTAACCCAAGTGCTGTCTGAGATAGGAAAGATTACTCCACCTTCTAAAAGCTTCATAATCTCCTTCTTGACAATATCCATGAGATTAGGGTTCAGTCTCCTTTGAATTTCGATTGAGTTTTTAGCATTATTCTCTAGATAAATCTTATGCATACAAAGATCTGGAGAGGTTCCAGGTCTGTCATCAAGTGAATATCCTAAGGCTTTTCTATGCTTTCTCAGCTCAGACAACAGCATTGTGGTTTCTTCTTCTGTCAAACCAGAGTTCATAATGACAGGATAAGTAGAATTTGGTCTAAGGAAAGCGTACTTAAGTCCGACGGGAAGAGGTTTAAGCTCGACTTTAGGGGCTTTTAGCTCGCTCCAAGGATCATTGATTGCTGCGGCAGTGTCTTTTGGAGGTGTATGAATATTTGGTTGGTCTTTAAGATCTAGATAGTTCAGAGGTTTCCTATAAGTTTCAGACTTATCAAGTATACGCGCGCATTCACTCGAAATTTCTTCAAGGAAATTGCGTTCGTCTTTTGCGGGTGAAAGCGTGACACTTAAGGGGTCGTCGAGAACTAGATCTTCATAGACTTCCTCAATAATTCCTTCTCAGGAAGCGCAGAATTGCCAAAGGTTGCTTTATTACGGATGCTGTTTGCGAAATTGTTGATGAAAACACGAGCATTTTCTACAGATCTAGTTGAGAAGTCTCCATTACTTTCTGTGTCGAAAGAGTGTCGTAACTCTAGAGTAATACCTCGATAGAAGATACCCATTAGGTATTCGTTGGTATATCCGTGATGTGGACAATCTCTTTGGTATTCCCTAAATCTTTCCCAAGTATCTAAAAGATCTTCATCTTCTTTTTGTTTAAAAGTACTTATCTTGTTCCTTAAGAGATTTGAACGATTTCTAGTGTAAAAACGATTTAGGACAGCCTTTCTACACGCTTTCCACGTTTTTAGTGAAGCAGGTTCTAAAGATTTTAGCCATTTGCTGGCATTGTCTCTCAAAGAGAATGGGAAAAGACTACACTTGTGGTAACCCCCATTTGCTGTAATGGTTGCACATAATTCTTCGAACGTCTCGATATGGTCTATCGGGTGTTCAAATGAATAACCATAAAATTGATTTTGTTGAACTAAATGGATATAGGGTACCTTAATTTCGGTTTTTCCATCCTCTGGTAAGGCTGATTGAATAGCTCTTTGATCTCCCAAAAACTTCTCGAGTGAATCAAAACTTCCAATTAGTTCATCATCATCTTCATGTTTTGCCGATCCGATTAGCACATTGTCATCATAGATCGATTCTTCAAACTCATCGTCGGTCAGGTCATCATCATCGATCGGATCACCATCAAAACGATATGGTGGATCACCAAGAATCCCGGGAACATGTTCCCGGTCTTTCATTGTAGAGAAACCTGAAAAATTCAAAAGAAAAACTAAAATAAACAAGTGTTCTAATGGATTTAATCTGGGATTCGCAACGAAACAAATCAAAGTACCCGGCAACGGGGCCAAAAACTTGATTGCGATTGTAAATGGGGTATTGGTTCGTTTTACTAAGCTTCAGGTTTTAAATTTATAACCCCTAATTGTCTGCAAGTGCACAAATGTGCGCTGTAGTACTTAGGGTATCGATCCACAAAGACTTAGTTGTTTCAGTACGAATTCACGGCAATGATTAAATCAGATTAGAACTAAACAATTTGGGTTTTGGTTTTGGGTTTTGGTTGTCACTAAATCTAAACTAGAAAGCTAAACAACTAAAAGCAATTAAAAACAAGAGCAAACAAAAGCAATTAAAAACAAGAGCAAACAAAAGCAAGTAAAAAGCGATTAAAGAAGCGAATGGAAGCAGGTAATAAGCGAATGAAAAGCAAATAAAATCGAAAGTTGTAAGCAATGAAAAACAAACGTTGGGGCTCAAGGGGTTTCGCAGGGATTCATGGACTAGGCTATGTCGATTTTAAACAAGTGATAAAAGTAATCAACTACGTATGTTCTAGAACTCGAGGCACGGAAGTATGAATAGCCTACTTTTGCAGCACTAAACAACTATCCCTCATAACCCTGATCAGTAGGTTTCAACTCTGATCATGGAAGGGAGAAGATGCAATAGCAGAACAAGACTCATGAACATTCACAACTCAACTATAGGTAGGTTTTCACTCCTATAGAAGAATTGCTCGTTTCACCCTATATCAAACAATCAATGAAAGCTTTCACAACATATCATATCAGATCGGCTTCTAAGTGGCCAGCAAAGAATCACGCAGTAAGATTAAAGGCAAACGAAGAACATCTAGAAGATTATTAATCTTAAATCTATCGATTCATAAGCAAAGACACATGAAATTTCCTTTGAAAATTCCCTTTAAACCCAACTGGATAACTACTCAAACATATTGTAAACAACCATCACAGAGTATTAAAAGTTACAGGAAATTAAAGAAAATAGTGAAGAAAAACGAAGAACAGAGTTGCAGGTGGAGGCACGATGATGCTCTCCAGCGGCGGCACCTTCTTCGGGATCATCGGCTTCTCTAGGGTTCTTTTAAAATTGAGGCACAAAAACGAACACACCCTTTAGAATGACCTAAAGGGGGTATTTATAGCTTCTGAAGTTGTCATGGACACTTAGGACTTCAAAAATAAGGAAAGGAATTGATTTGGGCTTTAATTAGGTCGGCTGGAAAGTGAACGACTAATGTCCGCGGTCGCGGAGCTTCTACCCGCGGGAAAATAGGTGTTGGCCGTGGTCCCGGCTCGTGGCTCTCTTCCGAGACTGCATTTTCTGTTCTTGCATCGGGAGTGTCTGAAGATCTAACCGTTGGATTGTCTCCAAACCAAATGCATTAGAAAGCTGGTTGGATCCTCTATGTTGTCTCAAATTTTGGGGGTGATCAGACGGTGAGAAGGTCTTCATCGTTTGTCATACTTCTGACGGTTTGCATTTATCCAAAACAAATTGCATATCTTTTGCCCAAGTTTCCTGAAAAATCTTTTGAAACTATAAAATAATGAAAACACTTTAAAAACCAGTGAAAACAGAGTTAAAACACCTGCATAAGACATAATTGTGATCCATAAAAGTGGTCAAAATACGGTGTTATCAACTCTCCCAGACTTACCTTTTTGTTTGCCCTCAAACAAAATCAGATCAAGCCAGAAAAGAATTTTAAAATCGCATGAACTAAACAATATTTTTTTTATTTGGGAAAAAAATAACTTATTTTGCTCTAGCTCCCTTTGCAAGACTATTGATGTGATTGTAAATGGGGTATTGGTTCGTTCTACTAAGCTTCAGGTTTTAAATTTATAACCCCTAAATGTCTGCAAGTGCACAGATGTGCACTGTAGTATTTAGGGTATCAATCCAGAAAGACTTAGTTGTTTCAGTACGAATTCACGGCAATGCTTAAATCAGATTAGAACTAAACAATTTGGGTTTTGGTTTTGGGTTTTGGTTGTCACTAAATCTAAACTAGAAAGCTAAACAACTAAAAGCAATTAAAAACAAGAGCAAACAAAAGCAAGTAAGAAGCGATTAAAGAAGCGAATGGAAGCAGGTAATAAGCGAATGAAAAGAAATAAAATCGAAAGTTGTAAGCAATGAAAAACAAACGTTGGGGCTCAAGGGGTTTCGCAGGGATTCATGGACTAGGCTATGTCGATTTTAAACAAGTGATAAAAGTAATCAACTACGTATGTTCTAGAACTCGAGGCACGGAAGTATGAATAGCCTACTTTCGCAGCACTAAACAACTATCCCTCACAACCCTGATCAGTAGATTTCCACTCTGATCATGGAAGGGAGAAGATGCAATAACAGAACAAGACTCATGAACATTCACAACTCAACTATAGGTAGGTTTTCACTCCTATAGAAGAATTGCTCGTTTCACCCTATATCAAACAATCAATGAAAGCTTTCACAACATATCATATCAGATCGGCTTCTAAGTGGCCAGCAAAGAATCACGCAGTAAGATTAAAGGCAAACGAAGAACATCTAGAAGATTATTAATCCTAAATCTATCGATTCATAAGCAAGACACATGAAATTCCCTTTAAAAAATCCCTTTAAACCCAACTGGGTAACTACTCAAACATATTTTAAACAATCATCACAGAGTATTGAAAGTTGCAGGAAATTAAAGAAAAAAGGGAAGAAAAACGAAGAACAGAGTTGCAGCTGGAGGCGCGATGATGCTCTCCAGCGGCGGCTCCTTCTTCAGGATCAACAGTTTCTCTAGGGTTCTTCTAAAATTGAGGCACAAAAACGAACACACCCTTTAGAATGACCTAAACGGGGTATTTATAGTTTCTGGAGTTGTCCTGGACACTTAGGGCTTCAAAAATAACAAAAGGAATTGATTTGGGCTTTAATTAGGTCGGCTGGGAAGTAAACAACTAATGTCCGTGGTCGAGGCGCTTCTACCTGTGGGAAAATAGGTGTTGGCCGCGGTCCCGGCTCGTGGCTCTCTTCCGGACTGCAATTTCTGTCATTCTTGCGTCAGGAGTACCTGAAGATCTAACCGTTGGATTGTCTCCAAACCAAGTGCATTAGAAAGCTGGTTGAATCTTCTGTGTTGTCTCAAATTTTGGGGGTGATCAGACAGTGAGAAAGTTTCATCGCTTGTCATACTTCTGATGGTCTCCATTTATCCATAATTGCTCATTTGTTCTAAATTGCATATCTTTTGCCCAAGTTTCCTGAAAAGTCTTTTGAAACTCTAAAACAGTGAAAACACTTTAAAAACCAGTGAAAACAAAGTTAAAACACCTGCATAAGACATGATTATGATCCATAAAAGTTGTCAAAATACGGTTATCAACTATCCGCTCAGACATTTAGACTTCTGAGGATATAAGTCAAAGTGAATTTCGAGAAATTCTCTTCAAAGATATGGAAAGATTTCAGCTCTGTCATAAAGGAAGGCCAATCTTCAGGAGATTCATTCATGTTCACAAGGTCCTAACAATCAGTCTGGAAATAAACCGAAATAATATGTATCTCTCTCAAGCATGACATAGCCCATAGGAGGCTGTCCATCTCGGCATGAAGGACTGAGAGGCTTCTGTGGCATCCCCGGTGTCCGAAAATCTCATTTTCCCTGCTATCCTCGAAGTTCCATCCGAGGCCACTAACCGGTCCGTGATTGATCCAAGAAGCATCAATCCAACATATCAGAAAACGCTGGTCCTAGGGAAGAGATATCGGAGGAGGAGGGGGGACAATCGTTCCACCTTCTGTGACATCACCGTCTTCGGGTTGGTTCGCGATTCTCCAACTTTCTGCTTCCACTTTTGCATGGAGCAAGGTATCTGCCGGGGAAATTCTCCAAATTGAATAGACACCAAAGTGTTTTGGCACACTTATTTTTTACTTCTCCTTATTTTAGTAATTATTTTTTACTATTACCCTCGTCTATTCAATTTCTAAGTACTCTTTACCTTTTTTCTCTCTATTCTTTTCCACTTTATCTTTAAATTCATTTTTCATTGGTATATATTTTTTTATCTCATCGATTTTTCTCAGATAAAACTTTTTTTAAAAAAAAAAAAATTCCAGATGTATAAACTAATTCACAACAGATACATACATATCTATATAGTTACGTATATATGTACCATAAATACGTAAATATACATGTGTATCCATATAGTTATATCCACGTATGTCATAAGCACGTAGATAAGCATACATATTTATATAATAGTGTTCATGTGTACACAACTATATGGATACGTACGTATGTAAATTTTCATGTGTATCTATATATATAGTTATATCCACATATGCTATATGCACGTGGATATGCATACATATCTATATATTTGTGTTCATATGTACACAACTATATGGATACGCATGTGTTCTATCCATAAACGATAAATTCTTTTTAAATAAAAAATTATAAAATGGGTATCAATGTATTAAGAAAAAAGAAATATAATTCATATTGTAGAAATAATTGTTCGATTGTTTTTGTAATAAGAAATAAATAAGGAAAACAAAACATATAGGGTGTGTGATATTAATGTAATCACAAATAAAGAGAAAATAAAGGTATGTAATTATGTGTTGATGAGAGAAGTTTTTTTGGGGATTTTCTTTTGTATAAAGTATCAAAAGTGTCTATGATGGACATTAATAGACAAACATGTCTATGAAGGACATTAATACACAAAAAGTGTGTCAAATGGTAACACACTCTTATAAACTTATACAAGAACTTAGATATAATTTTATAAGAAATTTTTAAAGTTTGATTAAAAAAAAGAATTATGATTAAAACTTACTTATTAAACTTGATTTGTATACAAGAAGGGAAATACAAAGATTAAAAAATACAATGATGAAAACTTTAGAGAGTATAGAAATGTACAGAGAATTTGTAAGTCATGTCTCACCAAAAAATCACTATGCACTCTTCTCCAAGATTTCTCTCTTACTTATACAAAGAAGTTGCTAAAACTTTCGTAAACTAAATGATGATATATGTATCTTGATATTGTGTTTGAGAATGCTGAGTAATCTTGATATTTTTTGTCTTGAGGGTTCTTTTGATCAGACTTATCTCTGCCTTGATGTTGCTGTGATTGAAGATGCTATCTCTTTCTGGATTATCGATGTTGTCTTCTTTCTTCTTGGCTGATGATGTTGTCTTGATTAATAATCTTGTTTTCTTCTTCTTTTCTATGATTCTTCTACCAACTTGATTGTTGATTTTGTTTCTTCTTTGAATATTTCTGCAGACTTTTGAGACTCGTTTCTTTGTTTTCTTCCTTTTTGGTTTTTTTTTCTTCACATTTTACATTTTATATTTTACAATAGATGTTTACATATTAAAGGGGGTTGTGGGATAGTAAACTGCCGCATGGGTCTTCGTTTTGTGTAGTGTCTTATGTAATATCGTCTTCATCATCGGAGGAAGATATTTGCATAGCGATCTCTTCTATTATTTTCTCGATTTTCTCTTTTCCTTTGCTTTTCTTGGATCCTAAGGATAAAGTTGTTGACTCCGGTGGACTGTTTGGTTTTTTAGAGGTGGAGTTGATGAGTTTTTTTTGACCAGGTGGTAGTGCTCGGGATCTTATTGCAACAAATTGCTTAATTTGGTAATGGGTTGTATCCATTTTTCAAGGTTGGTAACAGATCAACTGTTTTGTCCCACCATTTTACTCGATATTCTCAAACTAATGAGTATCGATCCACAAAGAGATTGTCTATTCTACAAAAACTTTAAACCAAGATTAATATACGGTGTGTGAACCAAAACTCGCACAACCAAAAATTTGTTAAGGAAAACTTAAGGGATCGGAAACTTCTAGGGTTGATCGCAAGAACAGTAAGATCGAAGGAAAGTTTTTGTTGCTGAGAAAGTATTTTGCTCTTATTGCTTAGGGTTGCAAAAGTTACATAATGAATCGTAGGAATCTTCTTATTTATACTAACTTCTTAAACCGCCTCTCCGAGAATCTCGGGAGAGATTTTAGGCATATTTTCTTATCGCTTCGTGCGGCCACCGTCATAATACTTCTCCTAGGACTTCTGTGGGCTTTTGACTTCCAAAGCCTTGGTTCGGGCCATCTTGGAAAACCGGCTCGGCCTAACACCTAGGGAAACGATTTGGCCCATGCCTCTTCTTGCACTGCTAAGCCCGCTCACTGTTCTTCTCACAGCTCGGCCCATTTAACCTTCTCCACGGCTCAGCCCATTCGCCACTCGAGTTGAGATGTGACTTGGTCCACCTCGCCGAGGCGCGGCTCGGCCCAAGCGTATTGAAGCGCGTCTTGGTCTAGCTTACCGAGGCGCGGCTCGGCCCAACTATGTTGAAGTGCGGCTCGGCCCACTCTGTGTCCTTCTTACGGCTCTCCCCGCTGATCTGTCTCCACGGCTCCCCCCACTTGTCTTGGTGAGCACAGCTCGGCCCACTAACTTCGTAGGGCAGCTCGGCCCATGTTTTGTGGACGGCTCGGCCAATTTGTCTTTCTTCCATACTTAGTCATTTTGAGATGGTTTTATCCGCTTGGGGTGGAAACCGACCCCAACAGTTAGCCCCCCAGCTCGTCAGTTTCGGAGGCGAGAGTGACGAGGTCCATTACTCCTGACCGTAGGATAAACCATCGAGTCAAGCTGTTGCGGCATAAGCCCAGGTGAGGTGTTTTGGAAATAAAGATGCCGAGGCGTCCCCAAAGAGTGCCGAGGATGCCGAGGCGTTCCCAAAAGGTACCGAGGATGCCGAGGCGTTTCAAGAAGGTGCTGAGGATGCCGAGGCGTTTTAAGAAGGTGCTGAGGACGAGGCGATTCTGTTTAGTATTGCCGAGCCGTGATTCGAATTTAATGACGAGGCGTTCTGTGAAGACTATGCCGAGCCGAATAAACGGCAAGGCGTTTTGAGAAGGTTGTGCCGAGCCGAATCGTTAACGACGAGGCGTTTCAAGAGAAAGTTAATGCCGAGCCGTTTCTTAAACGACGAGGCGTTTCGAGAGAAAGTTATTGCCGAGCCGTTTCGCTAACGACGAGGCGTTTACCGTGGCGAGATATTGGCTGAAAACTCAGGTATCCCAACCGTTGGTCTCCGAAAGAAAGTTCCTGATTTATTGGCGCGTGTAACCGACACAGTTCGAATTAGTTAATACGCTGCGGATCCCACGCGCCGTGAGACGGTTTCCGAGGTTCACACGGAACTCACGCGCTTCGGTTTTCCTATAAATGGGTGAGCTCCTTCATTCTTCCTCATTATCTTCAGACTTACTCGTTTTCACTAAAAGGTAGCTCTCCCTTCTCTCTTCTTTCTCTCTCTAGTTTATTTATTTTCCGGCTAGGGTTCCGAGGTCTCCGCCGTTCCAAATCTTTTTCCGGCGGAGGTTCGCCGCGTCGTGCTGTAATTCTTGTATAAGTTGTAAATTATGTCGAGCCGCTCTGACGATTCGCTGGATTCGCTTTTTCATTATGAGCCGAGCCGCGTAGATGCCGAGGCGAGAGGTACAACAGAATCTTCTGAGGCGTCTGCCTTGCCGAGCCCTTCCAATCGTTCACCTGGGAGTGACAAGGCGTCGAATCATACAAATCCGCCAGACGTCGGCTCTCCGGATGACGAGCCGTCGGTTTCGACGAGCCGTCCCCAGGTTCCTACTCCTGACAAAGATATTAACCGTGCCGCAGTCAAAGCCGAGGAGGAGGCATTTCCCTTTGATTTACTCGAGGCGAAGCGTGAATTAGAACGTCTCATGGCGTCCCGAGGCGCTTCTTCATCTAGGCGGGAACAGCGAGTAAAAAGACAAAAACCTGACCCGCCCAGTTCTACGCTCTCCTCCTCTGACTCACTCGAGGCGTTGAGGCGTCGCTTCGGGATATCCGAGGTGGTGGAGTTTATCGTTCCAGAGAAGAACGACTGAGCCGACAAGCCTCCCGAGAATCACTTCACTCTATACGAGGTGTTCTTCGAGCTCTGTTTTCTCTGGTTCCCGATCCCTGAAATTATCCTTGAATACCTCTGGAAACATGGGATCTCGATCGGGCAGATCATGCCGAGGGGACTGCGGCATATGATCGGTATTTTAGTTCGAAGCTTTGAGTGCGGGCTCGATATCGAGCTGAATCACCTGCTGAACTTGCTGGAAATCAGGAAAGCTCCGAAGGGAGATATGTTTTATATTTCCAACAAGTCCAATCGCCGGATTATAGGCAGTTTTCCAAGCAAAGATCAATTTTGGACTGAACGTTTCTTCTACGTCTTGGTGAACGAGGCATCGGTCGGCGAGGATTACGTTCGAAGAACCAAGACCACCTGGGGACCAACTTCCTTTGCTGAATCTCTTTTTTTTTTGCGTTGTTTTGCAGTTTGGAACGTTCTTCCCCCGATTCCCGACGACCTTTTTATCGTTCGAAACTCCCTTTCGGCTCGGAAGGTTAACTGGAGAAAGAATTTTACCCTCGAGAGAGAAGAAAAGGCGCGAGCTATTCTTGCCGGAGTCCCTGTCAGCTCTTCATCTTCCAGCTCCTCAAGAGATACACGAGAAAAGATGGTGATAATCGCTCTGAGAGATAGGAAGAGGCGTGAAGAAGAAGAAGCCACGAGGCGAGCCGCCGAAGCGGCTAGAACAGAGTCCGAGGCGATTCCTCAGACCGATCTGCCGAGCCGTGAAGGTGACGACACGGTTCGGGTCGCAGAGGTAAACGTTGCCGAGGCGGCTGAGAAAGTAGCAGCGCCCGAGCTGGAACCGGGCGAAATTATCCCCGAGGCGTCTAAGGACGACTCGGCGGCGCGGAGTAAAACTCCTTCAAACTCTGCAATCCTAACTCTTCTGAAGCCATCAAGGCCGCCGACTTTGGTTGTACAGAAACACGGCCCTAGCTGAAAACGTTCGGCCGCTGACAAGGGGAAAGGCATCGTCGCTCAAAAAGACGAGCCGTCGAAAAAGAAGCGCAAGCCGACACCCGGGGATCCTGCTGCGCGCAAACTGGTCGTTGACGACCCCGACGCCTCGGCAGTGATGTTTGCGCGTGTTAATAACGCGACCACGCGTCTTCCTCCTCCGGAGAAGCTGAGGAGGCCGAGGTCGTACGGCGCGATGGCGCAGCGCGGTACCAAGGTATATTCTATTCGATCTCCTCTACTTTCGTGAATTCTTACTAAGTGTTTAATGAGGATTATCCCTTGCAGTTTGTTGCGGCCATTAACGAGCTAATAACTGAGTACGAGGCAGACCTGTCTAAGGTCGAACATCGCTTGGACGAGGCCTGGAACGAGACCGCGGCGTCAAAGGTGAAGCTGGACGAGGCGATGGCCAGGGCGTCCAGGCTGGAAGAGGAGAAGATTGTTCTGCGCGCCAATATTGACAAGGTCTCCGCCTCGACCATTCGCCTCGAGGAGGCGAGGAGAGCCAAAAGCGCCGAGGTGGCGATGCTCAAGAGGCGTATCGAAGCCAAGGACGCCTTGTTTGACACCAAGGTCAAGCGGGCGAAAAAGGAGGCGAGGCGGGAGCTTACGGCTAAGTTTCAGGAGCGCCTCCCCAAAGTAGAGGAAGGTTTGGCCAAGCTCGAGAAGGCCAAAAATGATGAGAACGATCTGGGGCAGATCAAAGGCAATCTCGCGATGATTTCCGACCTGGAGAAGCCGGACGCCCCAACGCTCGATGACGAGGAGGCGAAGCTGAAGAGCTGGGAGAGCGAGTACGCCGACGATGAGGCGTATGAGCGCATTGCCTCCGAGATTCAAGGCGAGCTGGTTTTCTCTCCTGTATCCCGGACTCGGTAGACACCAGCATTGGAAACGAGCCGCTCGAAGTGACAGCGGCCAACCTGGGTGTCCTTGATCCGACCGGATCGAACGCGGGGACACCGGCCCTCTCGAACCTCCTTGCTGAGCGCGAGACGCAGTCTGCGACCTGATACTCTCTGCTTTCCCTTACCGTTCGTCGCGTATGTTTTTGTACTTAGGCTTTTGGATGATTTGCTTTTGAACTTTTTGGTGTAACCGGTGCCTGGATGGCTTTATCCACTTGACTCTTATTTTTGCTTATGGATATATTTTCTTTTCCTTAGCCTTGCACTTATCTTTGACGATCTGCAAAAATATCTATGAAAACTGTTGGCTTAGAGAAAGTTGTCAAGGATGAAAACTGTTGTGTCGAGAATGATTTTGATTACTTCTTTAGCCGAGTTCTTCGAAATCGATAGAAATACGGGCTAAGAGGTGAGTTGTTAAGGATCTTGTTTGGGTTCTAAATCCTGAGATGGGAGTTAGTTTTGTGGAGTGTCTTTCCTTTTTAGGTGACGCTGGAAAGTTTTAAATGATAATATCAAGGCAACTTTTGCTGGCAATGCCGAGCCGTGTTTAACGACGAGGCGTTTTCTCTTTGCATGTTTTGTTTTGGTCAACCAAGGATGATCTGGTAGTCTCGTTGAATTTGACTGTAGACCGGCGTTTTCCAAGAGGATGAGTGTGTTTTGTCGAGTTCTAAGAGTTCACTTCGGTTTTAGAGAAAGCGATGTAGTCTCGACTTATAATCTCGTGTGCGATAATGAACTGTGGCGACCGATACGTTTTTGGTCTGATATTTGTATAGCGCGCTTTAATTTTTATCCATAGAGGATGTAACTTGCACCCTCGTTCTAGGAAAGGTGGTAAAAGTCCGTTTAGAGAACTTTGTATTTGTTGCCCCGTTGTGGCCAGCAACGAGACGAGGCGTTCGGAGGTTTAGTTTGCCGAACTGAAACTGAGGACTAATAAAGGTCCGAGGCAATCAGGTCATGATATCACGTCGAAGTGGTATGATTACTCGCCGAAGTTATGAGTGAAAGAATTTAAAAATCCGAGGCGAAATATAACATAAGTTGCTGATTCAAAAAGAATGAGAAACTAGCCGAAGCGATACTGAACGAACTAGAAATCCGAGGTGAACATGAAATAAGTAGATGAAAAACGAACTGAAAATGGGCCGAAGTGGCGATGTTCCTAAGTGGGCGAGCTAAAATTGTAGAGTTAAAGAAGGTATGTGTATACGTACCCACTCCCCCCCCCCTTTTTAGGAGGGGGGACAGCTGAACCCGTCCGAGGACGGGCTGCCTACGTACCCTTTGCCGGGATCAAGCCGTCCCGTAGTTCATGCTAACCGTGCTGTAACTTTAGTGATAATACTTCTTTAGATGCATTGCGTTCCATGATCTTGGAATCACTTCGTCAGCTAGCGTCGCGAGTTCGTAGACTCCTGGACGAACCACTTTTGTAACCTTGTAAGGGCCTTCCCAATTTGCTCCGAGCTTTCCTGCGTTCTTCTCGGCAGTGTTTTGGAAGACCTTTCGGAGGACGAGCTCCCCTTCTTTGAATCTTCGACTACGAACGTTTTAGTTGTAGTATCTCGCCGTTGCTTGTTGATAATTCTGGATTCGGATTAAAGCGTGGTCGCGCTTTTCGTTGATTATATCGAGCTCATCTAGCAACATTAAGTGGTTCAAGCCCTCCTGTCCTGGTAGAAGTCTTCGTCGAATACCTGGGAAATCCACCTCGGGGGGGAATTACGCACTCTGTTCCGTAGACCAAGGCGAATGGAGTTCCCCCGGTGGCTCGGCGTAGAGTCGTCCGATGAGACCAAATGACTCCTTCGAGTTCGTCTGCCCATCGTCATTTCTTGGCGTCGAGCCTCTTTTTTAGACCGTCGAGGATCATCTTGTTGGGCGCTTCGGCTTGCCCGTTCCCTTGAGGGTATCTTGGCGTAGATTTGCTTAGACGGATTTCCCACTTCTCGCAGAAGGCTTCAAAGCGTGTTGAGATGAACTGGGATCCGTTGTTGATGACTATCTCGTAGGGGACCCTGTGTCTGCAGATGATATTCTTCCAGACGAAGTGTTCGACTTGAACATCCTTTATGCTTGCGTAGGAATCGGCCTCGACCCACTTGGAGAAGTAATCCGTGAGAACGAGTAGAAAACGCTTCTGCTTCGAGCGATGTAGAGGTCCGACGATGTCCATCGACCATCTCATGAACGGATAAGGTGACGAAATTAACGCGAGCAGCTCGGTAGGTTGATGAATTGTTGAAGCGTTCCAATGACACTTCTCGCATTAATGGTTCCCGCACGCGCCGCTGTGCACTTCGTGCATGATCTTTCTTGCTTCCGGTCCTTTTACGCATGTCATGAGAGGTCTTGAAAATCTCCATTTAAACACCTCGCCATCGACGAGGACATACCGTGCAGCCTAGGCTTTTAATTTGCGGGCTTCCCATTTGTCGGTTGGCACCTCTCCATCAGCGATATACACTCGGATAGCTCCGAGCCATTCTTTGTCGCAGCCGTACTCTGGCTCGGCTGGTAAGGCGTCTTTGTCCATAGGAATGGCTTCGTAATCCTCTGGTTCTTGTTCAGGAGGATTTATCAGTTGAACTCCTTCTACTTCTTCGATGCTAGGTCGTTCGATGAATTCGACTGGGATCGTCCGTCGGAGATCTGGGTCTGAGGTCGAAGCGAGTGCTGCCAAGGCGTCGGCCAAGGTTTTTTCTCCTCGGGGAATTTGCGTGAGTTCGAACTCGTCGAACTTTTGTACCAACTCTCGGACCACCTTGAGGTAAGCTCCCATTCGTCCTTTGCCTCATATTCTCCATTGAACTGGCATGCTACGAGCTGTGAATCACAAAAAGTCTTATCTTTCGAACCCCGATTCCTTGCGCTAGTCGTATACCGGTGATTAGTGCTTCGTATTCTTCTTTGTTGTTCGAGGCGTGGAAGTTTAGGCGAAACGACTGCTCCAGTATTTCTCCTGTGGGAGAGGTGAGGCGGACCCCTATTCCTGAGCCGTGTTTGGATGACGAGCCGTCAACATGCAGCGTCTATACTTCATCTAGGGTCGGCTGGAAGTTCAATGAGAAAATCTGCGAGCACCTGTGACTTTGCAGACAACCTGTTCCGATACTCGATGTCGTATTCGCTCAGCTCTATGGCCCACTTGGCAAGCCGACCGGATTGGCTCGGGCTGTGTAGGATCGAGCGCAGCGGAAGTGTAGCGAGCACAACAATCGAATGTGATTGAAAATACGGGCGCAGTTTGCGAGCCGAGACTACGACGGCTAGGGCGACCTTCTCGATCTGGGGGTAGCGGGTCTCGGCCAGAGTCTGGCTGATGTAGACAATGGTTTTTTTGCTTGGATTGTTCTTCTCTGATAAGCACTCCGCTCACAGCTGTGGTAGACACGGCGATGTAGAGGAAGAGCGGCTCTCCTTCGACTGGTTTTGCTAAGACTGGTGGGCTTGCCAGATAATTCTTCAACTCTTGGAAAGCTGCTTCGCATCGCTCGTCCCACTCGAATTTCTTGTTTCCTCGGAGGGTGTCGTAGAAGGGCAAGCACTTATCAGTGGAACGGGAAATAAACCTGTTTAGCGCGGCGACTCTTCCTGTAAGCCTTTGCACTTTGCGCTTCGTCCTTGGAGAGGGCATCTCAATTAATGCCTTGATCTGGTTGGGGTTTGCTTCTATGTCTCGGTGAGTTACCAGATAGCCGAGGAATTCTCCCGAGGTGACCGCAAATCTGCACTTCGCTGGGTTTACTTTTATGTTGTGCTTGTTCAATCGCTCGAAGCATTCCCGTAGATGCGCGACGTGGTCTTCCTCCTTGAGTGATTTGACCAGCATGTCGTCGATGTATACTTCCATGGTTTTTCCGAGCTGAGTCGCGAACATTTTATTGACGAGCCGTTGATATGTTGCTCCTGCGTTCTTGAGCCCGAACGGCATGACTTTGTAGCAGTATATCCTGCGATCAGTTATGAATGCCATTTTTTCCCGATCATCAGGATGCATCAGGATCTGATTGTAGCCAGAGAACGCGTCCATAAATGTCAACAGTCTATTTCCTGCAGTGGCTTCGACGAGCCGGTTGATATGTGGCAAGGGAAAGCTGTCTTTTGGGCACGTCTTGTTGAGGTAAGTGAAATCCACAAAGATCCGACACTTGCCGTTCTTCTTCTTCACAACCACCGGATTCGCGAGCCAGTCCGGATATTTGGCCTCGGCGATTGATCCTACTTTGAGTAACCTCTCGACTTCGTCGTTAACTGCTTTAGCTCGTTCGAGGCCGAGCTTCCTTCTTTTCTGCTTGACTGGTTTAAAGGTCGGGTCCACATTCAGCTCGTGACAGGTCACGTCGATGCTTATGCCTGGTATATCTTCCGCTGTGCAGGCAAAAGTGTTGGCGTTCTCCTTAAGGAGGGAAAGCAGTTCGTTACTCAGAGGCTCTTCTAGTTTTGTTCCAATTTCGATGCATCGCTCCGGACGCGCCTCGTCTATGCACACCGAGTCCACCGCATCACATACCGGCTCGGCGCGTGTTTCGCGACTCTCCGCAATCTGTAATTGCTATAAGAGTTTCGAGAGCTCGTTTGCCGGCTCTCGGTCTGTCTTCATCTTTTGGCGGTCTATGTCTGCTCGTGCGTCGGTGACGGGGTTCCTTAGCTTGTGTTCTGCTAGGCAGCATATTCGTGACTCCTTCTGACTCCCCCAGATCGTTTTGACACCCGCTGGAGTTGGGAATTTAAGGCAGAGATGATAGGTGGAGGGTACCGCCCCCCATCCCGTTGATCCATGGAGTTCCCATAATCACATTGTAGATTGCCGGGTGATCGGTGACGCAGAATTCGACGATCTTAGTGACTCCGCCAGCTACCACGGGGAGCCTGATCGTTCCCATGGTCATCGTCGTTTCTCCTGAAAATCCGGTTAGAGGTTTGGGGATTGCTTCCACTTCAGAGAGGTCGATTCCCATTCTTCTGAGTGTCTCCCTGAATATGACGTTCACCGAACTCACAGTATCGATGAGCACCCTCGCTACGTCATGATCCCTGATTGTTAACTCAATTACCAACGGATCGTTGTGGGGTCTATCGATTCCTGCCGTTTCCTCCTCGGCGAAGGAGATCACTGTATTTGGGATGTCGGTCGGTTCTGTCCAATTCTCTTTCGCTTCGGCTCGGCGCTGATAGGCTTTGATAGAGGACACGATATCTTGGTAGTATTGAGATCTACCCATGATCATATTGATCATTTGCCTCGGCTCGGGTCGCTCTTCGGGTTCGCCTCTCTTGTCACGCTTGGAGTTATCGCCTCGTCAGGGAGGATTCGCGGGTTCAGTCGCCCCGCTCAGCTCGGCTCTTTCTTGTGGTTCATTAGGGACGAGGTTGAGGTTGACCACGTTTTGAAGCTCTCCCGCTGCCATCTTAGCCACGAGTTTTGCTCCTAAAGTTCGGCATTGTGCCGTTGAGTACCCGTAGGTCTGGTGATACTCGCAGAAAGCCTTCTCGTCGTAGTTGGCGGACTTTCTCACCCAAGTGTTGTTGCGCGGCTTTCCTCTTCCGCGCCCGGTGCCTACCTGATAGTTATGGGCACCTCCGTTTCTAGGTTCATCCGAGCTCTGCGTTGTTGTGTTGTTCGATGGGTTGCCCTTCTTCGAGGGGCGCGGCAAAATTGAGCTTCGGATTGCTGCTTTCGTTGCTTCGTACTGCTCGTCCAAACTCTTACGACGAAGTCCGATGACCGGTGTAAAGCGCCTTGAATTGTTTGTGGCGTGTTGAGTGCCATCTCCCCTCAGAACTCAGATTTGTACCACAAAGATCGTTTCAAAGCTTCGAGCGCGGCCTTGTCACTTATCTCTTCTATTTTGGACACGGCTGCCTTGAATCTTGCCATGTAATCCCGAAGCGGTTCGTTTGGTCCTTGGGACAGTGTCCACAGGTCATCATCAGATGTGCCTCTGTCCATAAACATCGAGTATTGTTTAAGGAACAAGGCGGAGAGCTTTTGAAAACTACCGAATGAATTGCGTTCCTGTCTTGAAAACCACTCGAGTGCGGCCCCCTTAAGATGCTCCACAAAGAGCAGGCAGTATCCGGCATCTACTTCCCGCTCGGTCAGTTTGGCGGCGTTCTTTGTGAAGGCTCGTCCTATTGCTATCCGAAATGCTGTGATGTGTGCTTTCGGGTCGGTTGTTCCTTCGTAAAATGGATTCTCACCTTCCCCGACTTCGGAATCCTGGCCACCGTGATTCTTGCAGTGAATGGAGTTCTCTGAGTTTCTTCAAGCATTCGGTCAATTTCGGGTGCGGCGCTTGTTGCGTTGTGCACTTGGGACTTCATGGCGCGTATTTCAGCTACTGTCCGAGCCATTGAGGCTCGCAGCTCTTTGAATTCGAGAGTTTGTGCGTGAGTCATTCCCTTTGATTGGGGGGGTCGCTCGATCCATTGGAGGTTTTCTTCTTCCTTGGTTTGGTTGTCGCCGCGAGTTGGATCAGAGACTTTGTCAGTTCGAACACCGTTTAGTACCGAGGCGAGCTCTTCTTGACTTATTCGCCGAGCCGAGCCGGTTTGTTGTGGATTCGTGGTTCCGTCGTTCTGCTGGGCGTCCACGTCGATCGCATCATTCTCTTCCTCACCGGCTTGTCGCCTTGAGTTCCGGCGGAGTGGAGGCGGCTCGGTCATGTTGACCCGCGGGAGTCTGTTCGTCGAGGGGACAAAACATTGGAGGAGCCGAGGGGTATCTTGCGCCGCTCCCTGAGGCTTCTGCAGGTGTTGAGAAATCAAAGCGTCTCCGGATTCCATCCATCGGGTCGGGAATTCCGGCTCTCCAAGTTGGGTGTAGTCGCTCAGCCGCCATCGCGTCGAGCCTCTCCGTAATCGCCTCGTTTCTTTTGTCCTGTTCGTCGATATTCTTCATCAACGCAGCCATCATGTTTCGCATCTCCTGTTGGGTTTCGATAGTTGCCGTCGTCGTGCCCGATGCCGGAGCGTCCTTCTCCGCGCCTTTACCGTTGTTGTTGTTATCATCGTGGGTGTTGCTCGCCATGTTCTTCGGATCTTAAAGTCTTGTTGATTTAGAGTAAGAAAGTTTCGTGTCCCCACAGACGGCGCCAAATTGTGTGAGCCAAAACTCGCACAACCAAAAATTTGTTAAGGAAAACTTAAGGGATCGGAAACTTCTAGGGTAGATCGCAAGAACAGTAAGATCGAAGGAAAGTTTTTGTTGCTGAGAAAGTATTTTGCTCTTATTCCTTAGGGTTGCAAAAGTTACATAATGAATCGTAGGAATCTTCTTATTTATACTAACTTCTTAAACCGCCTCTCCGAGAATCTCGGGAGAGATTTTAGGCATATTTCCTTATAGCTTCGTGCGGCCACCGTCATAATACTTCTCCTAGAACTTCTGTGGGCTTTTGACTTCCAAAGCCTTGGTTCGGCCCATCTTGGAAAACCGGCTCGGCCTAACACCTAGGGAAACGATTTGGCCCATGCCTCTTCTTGCGCTGCTAAGCCCGCTCACCGTTATTCTCACAGCTCGGCCCATCTAACCTTCTCCACGGCTCGGCCCATTCGCCACTCGAGTTGAGATGTGACTTGGTCCACCTCGCCGAGGCGCTGCTCGGCCCAAGCGTATTGAAGCGCGTCTTGGTCTAGCTTACCGAGGCGCGGCTCGGCCCAACTACGTTGAAGTGCGGCTCAGCCCACTCTGCGTCCTTCTTACGGCTCTCCCCGCTGATCTGTCTCCACGGCTCCCCCCACTTGTCTTGGTGAGCACAGCTCGGCCCACTAACTTCGTAGGGCTGCTCGGCCCATGTTTTGTGGACGGCTCGGCCAATTTGTCTTTCTTCAATACTTAGTCATTTTGAGATTGTTTTATCCGCTTGGGGTGGAAACCGACCCCAACATACGGATTAATATACCAATGGAGTTTTTATTGGTTTTTTGTGTCACAGAAAAGGAAAAGTAAAATAAAAAATAGTAAAACTTCCTAGACCTAATTGATATGGGCTTAAAAATAAAAGAGTAGTTGGGCCGACAAGAATATCTCAGGGGATGCTCAATTCATGCTAGGGTTCTAAAGCTCATAGGATGATTAGCCAACTTTTGAATGTCCTAATCGATATCTAAGTATCTTATAATTAGCCTACAGTTGTATATCCTAAGCAATTTCTAAGTATCTACATAGAACTAGAATAGAAAGTGATTTGGTGGATTAACAAAACTGAATTCATTCTTGCTCATATCTTCGTTGTAGGTAGTTTATGTCTCCTACAACGACTATGTTATTCTGAAGCTTTGTATGGCAATCTGATACAGCACTTTTGTGGCTCTGATTAAACCTAGATTCAGAGATTAGTTCATGACTCTAACTTCATGCATTAAGTACAACTTAGAAAAGATGAGATCTAGAATATGGCTAAGAAAATAACAATCTTTATTGAACATGTTAATCCCCATCGATGGATTCTTTAAAATCCAACTACTGAATTACTCTAACATGATGCAAGAAAAGAAAGCCTAGTAGATAGATGCATAAACTGAAATAGATAGATAAAAATATAATATATATATATATATATATAACAAAGGTTCAAGGGAAAAATCCCTATCTCCCTGATAGGGACCGCGGCCAGCAGCCCATCCACCGCGGCCAGAGCCATGTGACCGCGGCCAAGCCTTCATCCCCACGGTCACACCTCACGCGACCGCGGCCAGACATCTCCGACTTAAACAGCCCATTTCTGAAGTCCAAGTCATTTCTCAGCCTCAATTTTGGAACCCTAGAGACCTTGGAGTATTCAAGACTATAAATACTTGTCATTTAGGTCGTTTTTAGAGAGCACCTTTCATACTTTTACAGAAACCTTTTTTTCCAGCCGTTTTATGTGATTTTTAGAGAAGATTGTTCAACTCTGAGTTCATCAATAGAGAAGCTTTCTTTCATCTCTTTTCTTTACTGTTTTTGATTGTTTTCATTAAAACCAGTGATAATGTCGGCTTCAGCCATGGCTGAGTAGATCCCGAGTTAGGCATAGGATTCCCGAAAGGGGCTCTCATAATCGATTAAGACATCTAGGTTTTTCGTTCTGGGAATTTAACTATGTTCTCTGTTTATTCTCATCTTTAATGCATGTATGCTTGATTGATCACCTTGTATCTGATTGATCACCTCGTATCTGATCTAGATAGTTAGTGTTGCAAAAATTTTCATTAAGTATCCGACCTAGAATGAAACAGGCAATTTTTCCATAGGAGTGGAAACCTACCTGCGGCAAAATCGTAACAATTGACGAGTCCTGTGCAGCTCTTGCGTTTTCTCCCCTCTAGGGCCAGAGTGGAAACCTACTGGTCAGGGTTGCGAGAAACAGTTGGTTATGATCACGACGGTAACGTAGTCATACCGCCGAACTCTAGCTCTAGAACCCTAATATTTCGATATCCGTCAATCCCAATCTAAAATCCCAAGTGTTGAAACCACTTATGATCCCTGTAGAGTTACCAAAAGTCCAGCATTTTTAGACATAGTTTACAAACCAATCGATATTTACTTGCTTTCTTAAATCTGCATTTTATTTGTTTTAGTTCGATTCCCTACTTGTTTGATCTTGCTTCCATTCGATTTTCTACTTGCTTTTTAGGATAGATTCATTTGCTTTCTTTAGTTTTAGTTTAATCAGTGACAAACAACAACCCCCTTAAAATTGATTTAGTCTAGACACAAACTTAGAAACCGTAGAAAAATACTAGGCACACAAATCTCTGTGGATTCGATCCCTATGTACTAGAACTGATTAGCTGTGCACTTGTTCTCTCACCTGGTAGCACATCATTTACCATGGGTCAGCTGAATGTCGGGCTGGTTGATTTTCATGTATCTTTTGATTGAATTGTACTGGATTATCCTCAAGTAAAGTGCAATGGAAAGTCAGCTGCATCCTCTATGGTGAGAAGGTCTTCATTTGAGACTGAACTTCTGACGGTTTGACGCTAAGCTTAAATATGGTTTTTCTCCACTTTGCAATATTTTTGCCTAAGTAATCTAAAAATAATCTTGAAACTACAAATATAGGAAAATTATAACAAAACAGTTAAAACTAAATAAAACTTTTAAAATAGCATAAGAAATACTTATTGAAAATGGGTAAAAATATGGTGTTATCAGCTTGTGAAGGTCTTAGTAGCTTGAATGAGAAGGGAGTTTACAGAGAAGGGTCCAGCAGCGGAAGATAGTATTGTCTCCATGGAAAAAGAACAATGAACAAAGACGAGAACAAAGCAAGGAATCTAAGGGGCATGCAAGTTGCAATGTCAAGTGAAGAGATTGTTGGTCCAGCCACCCATTTATCTCCTGCCACACAGCCTAAATCGTAGTTTGGAAGGCCAGATTAGCTAAGAGAGTATTGTTGCTCCAGATTCAATTCTAGATCAGCGACTGTAAGTTTCCATACCAATCCGGAGTAATCTGATTGCCAAGTAGCTGATAACACCGTATTTTGACCACTTTTATGGATCGATTTGAAATATTTTTTCTATGAATTTTATTGCTTTCAAGTACTTTTATCACGCTTTTTCTAGTATTTGTAGTTCCAAAACTCTTGTCAGGAAACTTAGGGAAAAGCTTAACAAAATGGATAGAAGACCAAATTTTCAGCTCAGAGTCAAACCATCAAAAGTTCACCCCCGATTGCAGGCCTTCTCACCGTTTAATCCAGCTCAAATTTGGAGATCTCAAAGATGGAAGTATCAGCTTTCCAGCACACTTTACAGCTTGGCAATCCAACGGCTCAATCAAAAGATACGCGAAGAGCAATATGTCCCGTAAACCAGACGGCAAGCATTTTCACCCGCGGCCAACAGCCATTTCACCACGGTCAGACGCTTCTTGACCGCGGCCAGCCATCCATTCCCCGCGGTCATGCACATCCCGACTGCCGCCAGCCAACTCCGAGTTCGAAGGCCCATTTCTGAAGCCCATATCATTTTCTCAGCCTCAATTCTGGAAACTATAAATACTTATCATTTAGGTCATTTTTAAGGAGAGAAGAGGAGAGACGAAATACTTTAGAAGAATTTTACTTTAAGCTTTTGTTTTTAGGTTTTAGGGAGAGAGAGAGAGATTTGTCTCTTGAACCCTTGTTCTTTCTTTTTCAATTTCGGTTTCTGTTCTACTTTTGAATACTATGTTTTTGATTTCGTTCATCATGTCTGAGTAGTTTTATTTTCGGGTGTAAGGGATTTTCGATGGGGACACATATATCCGATGAGGATTCCATGAGCTATTGAAGCCGAATCTTAGAACTTTTTCTTCTGAATTTATTTTTACTGCATGAGAGTAACGTCATGAACTACAATTTGATCCAGATGCTTGGTGACACGAAAGTGTTCATACGGTGTCAGATCTAGTTTGGGAGAGCAAAACAAACATAGGAGTGGAAACCTACCTATGGGCGATTTGTGAATGCTGACGAGTCTTAAACATAATGCATTTTTTCTCTTCCAGGGCCAGAGTGGAAACCTACTGGTCAGGGTTGAGAGAGATAGTTGTCTATGATCACGACAGTGGCGTATTCATACGTCTGTGACTCTAGTTCGAAAAGTTTAAGCTAAGATCTTATCAAATTTACTCTCTAGCAATGTTTTGAATCGTTCATACCCCTGAGAAAACTTCCCTGAAACCCAACACCTCTTTTCTATAGATTTACACCGATTTTCATTCAAGTTTTCATCTAGTATTTTCATTCTCTTAATCGATTTTCACTTAAGCAATTAGGTTTAACCATTTTTCTCGTTTTTAGTCGTTTTCGTTAAGTTTAGTTATAGGTCATTTTAATTCTCGTATTTTCTCTTTAAGATTAGTTTTTACGTTTTAAAGACACCACCAAAATCCTCACAAAAATTGCCTGGTTCTAGACTTCCTTACTTTATATTTCTTTCGAAGGCTTTTGCAGGAAAGATCCTCCTTCCCTGTTGATTTGATCCCTAAGTACTACAATCGATCAGCTGTGCACTTGCGGCTATTGATTTCATTTAGGGTAAAACTTGACACCCTCACAACACGACACATCAAGTTTTTGGCGCCGTTGCCGGGGAAGGCACGCATTTTCTTTTCCGTAAAACCCTAAGAAAGGTTGGTAAATCGACTCTAGAACCCTTTTTCTGCATAATTCCAATTTTTGGTTCTTTTTTTTCCATTCCCAAAGCAACGGATCCTATAAATCAAAATCCCTACTATGAGGGAGGTTTTTACAACACTCCTCAAGCCACCAGACGCAGAGAAAAGCAATACCTACGCGATCTCTATGAATAAGTTCGAAACCTCAGACTACCGAACGTTCCTGAACGAGCCCTACGTGCCTCCAGTGGTAAACCCTAGACCACCTATGCATCACCTACCTCACCAGATTCTCCAGCAAGATGAGAACGTCCAGCTCAGTAACCGATTGAGTCAGCTCGAAGCTGTGATCAAGCAGTTCATAGAAGCTCAAGCAGTTACTAAAGCTGCTCTAAATGAAAGAATTGATGGAATGTCAAAGATTTTCAATGAGAAGATCGATAACCTTGCTTCCCAGGTCAAATCAATAGAAGAACGAGCAACCAAGGACGCAGCCATGATCGCTAACAGGTTCAACAGCATGGAGGAAGAGCAAGCAAAGCACACCTACGAGCTTCGCAACACTAAAACAAAGTCATGGACCTGGATTTCAAACTCGATGATGTGGACAAAGCCCTCAACGAAGCTAAGAACGAGTCGTACGACTTCACAGTCGAAGTTTCAGAGAAGGTATACAAAGTCATTGACAAAACCGAAGAGCTTGACTCAACCATGGACAAAGTGGTCTATGCTCTTGCTGAAGTTGAAGAAAAGGTTGAGGAGATCATACAAGGACTTGGAGAGCAGATTCCAGCACCCAAAACTAAAGACTTAAGTCCAGAGAGGAAGTACACCAAGCCAGAAGACCCAGGAGATCATCCAGGAAGCAAAGGAGCAAGCAACAGCAGACAATCAACTCGGAGACACTTTCCTGCGGTCGCGTCACCTGTGACTGCGGCCAAGAAGCCCTTTCCCGCGGTCGTGCTCGGCCTACCCGTGGCCCATGGATGTTTTCCCGCGGTCGCGTCTCCTGCAGTTAAGGCCAACCGAAAAAACATTCCAAAACAGCCCCGTTTAGCTCATACAAGCAGTTGTGCGTCTGATACACCTCCTGGAATGACTAAATCCCTCTATCAGCAACTAGTTTGCTCTATCAGCACCCAAGGATCTGATGACGAAGACAAGCCATTGCCCTACAACATGGCCTTGTCTTGTGAAGATGAGTATGAAGAACAATACTCTGAAGATGAAGAGTATGAATTGTTTGTAGAAGATCCAAACGCAGGATGTTCCTCAGAAGACAGTACGGGGGAAATTTAATGGATCACCAACAACATCAGTAGGGAGAAGCTCATAGAGTTTAACAATATGGTCAGGACATTCCCTGCTCACCTAAGCTTTGATGAAATCTGGAAGCTTTGTTGTTTGCAAGTTTTTTTCAGGTACTGCAAGGAGTATAAAGAGGATATAAATAGATACTTTATGCGAGCTCGATACATGACATCACCGGAAGCAGCTGTCTATGCGATCCACCTTCAAAAACCTGAAGAATGTAGCCACTACACCAACAAAATCAGCAAAGAGAAGCTCGATGAGTTCAATGAAGTGGTTTGAAATTTACCTGAAGGAATCACCTTTGCCCGAGCTTGCAAGGACTTCATGATAGACCACTACTTCTGTAAGAGCAAGGAATCAATCCCTGAAATAGAAGACTTGTTCAATCATGCCAGAAGAGGTAAACCTGTTCGAACACTTCACAAAATCGAAGGTGCATGTCAGTTTCTCATCTCTTGTTCCATTAGAGGTGAAATATTTAAAAACGTACTTTGTGATTCTGGAGCTTGTCTTAACATGATGTCCAAGGCAATTCCTTTGAGACTTGGTATTAAGCACCTGCGCAGGACTAGAGCAAGTATTAGTCTAGCTGATGATTCCAATGCAACACCTCAAGGAGTAGCTCATGACATTCCTTTAAGAATAGGAGATTGCATCGTGCCTGTCGACTTCTACATTATCAAAACAAGAGACGCAACACATCCAGTGATTCTCGGATGGTTTTTTCTAGCAACTTCCAGAGCTACAATGGACTGGCCAAACCGGAGGATTTCATTTGCTAATATCGACAAGGATGTCTTCACAGAAGCTGTCCCATACAACAGCAAAACAGGAAAACGTTCTGCAACAGAAGAGTTTAAAGAAGAAATTTGGAGTGACGAAGAACCTGCTAGGCAAAGCAAGGAGATGTCGAAAAAGACTTATCTCAGGATAAGATCTTCTTCATTGGACTAAGCCATGTCCAACACCAAAGTCGAGCTAAACGACTTAAAACAAAAGCGCTTAATGGGAGGTAACCCATTTAGGTATTGTTTTCTTTAAGATCTTTTTCTTAGTTTCAGGTGTTTCATATAAAACAAAAAAGCCAAAAAAATCAAAAAATTGAAAAAACCAAAAAGAAGGGTGGTCCCTGACTGCTCGACCCATCAGGAACCAATGAGAAGCAGGAATAGGCTGCATATTAAGACCCAGCGGTCGCAGGTGTTCTGACTGCGGAAAACACCTTTTCGACCGCGGCCGCGTCTTTCTGACCGCGGCCGAGCAACATTTCACTGCAGTCGCGTGACCTCTGACCGCGGCAAATGGTCGTTGAGATAATATCCGACCCCAAATCACTTACTTCACCTCATTCCACCTCACCAAGCCCCAAGCCACCTCATTCATCACTTCCCACCACCTTCCATCACCACCTATCACCTTCCCAAACCTCTTCGAATGAATCCGGTCCATCTCCACCAGCATCCCGGATCCAGGTAAGTTCTCTTTGGCCTTACCAATTCAATTATCTATGCATTTTTCTCATCCAATCTCGACTTGTTTCACACTGAGGGCAGTGTGATTTAAGTCTAGGGGAGGATTTCATCCTTTTCTAACCACTTTTCTTACATGAGTCTTGCATTATCTACACTTTTTTCATTTTCTGTAAAGTTTTTCAAAATCGGTTTTCAAAACAAAATATGTTTTTAAGAGAATTGTGAACATGAATCAATGATAGTTGACTATGTGCTTTTAGACTATTCCTAGTGACATGCTCATTCATAATTTAGGACTAAACTAGGCGGTATCTAAGCACATTTGAAATGAAGTACCCCAGAGAAATTTGAATGATTTCGATTTAGATGAAGGAATACACTAGCTCTGTTTTATTTGGACTTAACTTGGACTTAATTCTCTCATTGAAGCATTAGACCAGGGAAACGAATCATACATTCAGGACTTCTTTACCTGTTTTACCACTCTCTGTTGATCCTGAATGGCTAGTTCATCTTTAGCTAGTTCCCCACCTTAACAAATCCTCTTTCAAACCACATGCACTCTTGTTTTCTATTGTCTTATATGCAGATATTTGTAAAAACGTTGGAGAGAAAGAGGAACGACGCATTTTTCAGTCACCAAAGACAGAGACCTCGATTTGCCGGAAAGTTCCTGGAAGGATTCAACACATGAGAAAGCTCAGTTAGCCTTAGAAAAATCTCAAATATTGGTACAATCTCGTCCTCTAGTCTCTCTCTCTTTAAAAGACATTCCCTTTCCAAACAAAAAAATAAATAAATAAAAAATCTGAAAATAGGAAAGGAAAGGAAATAAAAGCCTTAGAGAGTCTAGAGAGGTCAAAATTTTAAGTCCCAAGGCAGCTAGAGTTCGATTTTATGGAGTTTTGGAGATCATTTTCTGATTCCCGGAAAGAATCTAAGTCCGGGGGAATAGCTGTTCACAACAAAGGAGGATGGATTATGCAACAACTTTGGCAAGAAGAAGTGACTGAAAATTGCGGTCATCAACAGGTCCTTATCTCTCTTGCGGTTTTGCATATTATATTGCATCCTCCAGATTCATCAGGTAACCCGAAACACTTTAACTCCACCACTTAAACAGCCCTTTAATGCAAAATGCCGTCTACCCTGGATGATGTCTTTAATGAGAATTCACTATTGCACTTAATGAATGTAGAGGACTAGTTGACTGGAATCAAGATTTAGATTATTTAAGTTTTGCATGACGAAAAAGTGGACTAGTATCTTTTGTGTCTTGGTGAGAATTTTCTAGACTAAGTTGTGGATTGATGCACGATTTTTGGTCCTAGTTTAGGAGTTCATGTCTCTGAGATTTGTGCATTTCCTAATTTTGTTTTCACTTAACCAGTTTAGACTTTTGCTTTGTTTGAGGACAAACAAAAGTTTAAGTCTGGGGGAGTTGATAACACCGTATTTTGACCACTTTTATGGATCGATTTGAAATACTTTTCTATGTTTTTTATTGCTTTCAAGTATTTTTATTACGTTTTTCTAGTATTTGTAGTTCCAAGACTCTTTTCAGGGAACTTAGGGAAAAACTTAACAAAATGGATAGAAGACCAGATTTTCAGCTCAGAGTCAAACCGTCAAAAGTTCACTCCCGATTGAAAGCCTTCTCACCGTCTAATCCAGCTCAAATTTGGAGATCTCAAAGATGGAAGTATCAGCTTTCCAACACACTTTACATCTTGGCAATCCAACGTTTCAATTAAAAGATACGCGAAGAGCAAGATGTCCCGTAAACAAGCCGGCAAGCATTTCCACCCGCGGCCAACAGCCATTTCACCATGGTCAGAGGCTTCCCGACTGCGGCCAGCCATCCATTCCCTGCGGTCACGACCGCACATCCCGACCACAGCCAGCCAACTCCGAGTTTGAAGGCCCATTTCTGAAGCTCATATCATTTTCTCAGCCTGAATTCCGGAACCCTAGACACCAGAGAGCATTGGAGACTATAAATACTTATCATTTAGGTCGTTTTTAAGGAGAGAAGAGGAGAGACGAAATACTTTATAAGAATTTTACTTTAAGCTTTTGTTTTTTGGTTTTAGGGAGAGAGATTTGTCTCTTAAACCTTTGTTCTTTCTCTTAAACCCTTGTCTCTTAAACCCTTATTCTACTTTTTAATACTATGTTTTTGATTTCGTTCATCATGTCTGAGTAGTTTTATTGTCGGGTCTAAGGGATTTTCGATGGGGACACATATGTTCGATGAGGATTCCATGAGCTATTGAAGCCGAATCTTAGAACTTTTCTTCTGAATTTATTTTTACTGCATGAGAGTAGCGTCATGAACTACAATCTAATCCAGATGCTTGGTGACACGAAAGTGTTCATCCGGTGTAAGATCTAGTTTGGGAGAGCAAAACAAACATAGGAGTGGAAACCTACCTATGGGCGATTTGTGAATGTTGACGAGTCTTAAACATAATGCATCTTTTCTCTTCAAGGGCCAGAGTGGAAACCTACTGGTCAGGGTTTAGAGAGATAGTTGTCTATGATCACGACAGTGGCGTATTCATACGTCTGTGACTCTAGTTCGAAAAGTTTAAGCTAAGATCTTATCAAATTTACTCTCTAGCAATGTTTTGAATCGTTCATACCCCTGAGAAAACTTCCCTGAAACCCAGCGCCTCTTTTCTATAGATTTACACCGATTTTCATTCAAGTTTTAGTCTAGTATTTTCATTCTCTTAATCGGTTTTCACTTAAGCAATTAGGTTTAGCCATTTTTCTCGTTTTTAGTCGTTTTCGTTAAGTTTAGTTATTAGGTCATTTTAATTCCCGTATTTTCTCTTTAAGATTAGTTTTTACGTTTTAAAGACACCACCAAAACCCTCACAAAAATCGTCTGGTTCTAGACTTCCTTACTTTATATTTCTTTTGAAGGCTTTTGCAGGAAATATCCTCCTTCCCTGTGGATTGGTAAATAATCTCCATAGTAGCTTCAATGAGAAAACCCGAGAAAAGTCATAAATACGCTGAATACTGAAACCGTCTTCTATTTTGGGAACTTTCTCTTTTGACAATGTATGAGAGGAGCCGAAACCCGTAATCCTTCCAGGCCTGAAACCACAGCATGTAGTATTAGTTTCGTCCCAAGAGTCATTCGAACCATACTTTCAATAGTCTCATAGAAACATTTTGGCATGCGAAAAATCAACCTCCAAAAGTTAGTGATGCTAACAATTACAGCTTGAATGAGTTGTAATCTCCTAGCAAACGAAAGAGTTTTACTCGCCCAGCTAACCAAACGGGTCAATAACTGGCTGATAATCGATCTTCTTCGTTAGTTGTGAGAGGGAGACCAAAGTAAAGAATGTAAAGCTTCTCTCTAAGAATACCACCTGTTCTAGTGGTAAGCAAGGTTAAACTCGTCCTACCAGCTGTATAGAGGGAAGACTTCAAGTATTAATTGCCAAACGTGATTCGTCGGCAAATTCATTTCAAACCTGAATAGTAGCATGAAGAGAGTTCAACAAGCCATCCATAAAATCATCATATAGATGATGCTAGGGTTGGAGGTTGCAATGAAGTTTTAAATTTGTAAAACCTTAGTATCTGCAAGTGCACAGCTGTGCATAGTAGTACTTAGGGTGTCGATCCACAGGGAGAGTTGTCTTTTCTGCAAAATTTCAAAGATTAGTAAAGGAATTCAAAGACTCAAAGGGGTTTTTATAGGGTTTGATGTCACAAGAATAAGTAAATTCAGTAGGAAAAAAGAAAGCTATAAACCTAATATCGATATGGGCTAGAAAATAAACGAATGGTGGGCCAGCACCGATATCTTAGGGGATGTATGATTCATGCTAAGGTTCTAAGCTCCTAAAAATTGGTTTCTAGTAATCTACATGGAACTCGAAAACACAAAGGTATGAGCAGCTCGCTGTCGCGTAACTAATCAACTAATTACTCAAACTCGACCAATAGCTTTTTTCTCTGGCCATCATGCACTGTCATACAAGTTTCATCTTTGCTCATGATACTATGTAGGTAGCTTTCGTCTCCTATAGTGATTTTGTTCTCCTAAAGCTATGTTTGGATGAATAATACAACACTCTCATGGCTTAATCTTCCTAGGATCAGTTGCTAGTTCATGACTCTAACTTCATGCAATATAAATAATCTTAGAAGAGATGAGATCTAAAATATGGCTAATTAAGAAAGCAACAATCCTAATCGAACATGGAGTCCCCTTCGATGGATGCCTTAAACCCAACAATTAATCTATTCATACATAATTAAAGAAAGCAAGAAGAAGATTGCATAAACTGAATAAATAGATAACAAAGAGTAAAAAGGGTTCAAGAGAAAGAACTCTATCTCCCTAGCCTAAAAATTAAAAAAGAAAACTTTGGTGGCTCAATAAACAAAGGTACACGAGCACACACGAAATTAGGTCTTCTAAAACATAGATTTATAGGTCTTCAAGTCTTCTAGGTTGTCCTTAGGGTTTTCTTTAAAGAGAATGCGGAATGGGCTTGAAGTTGGGCCTCCGGACCGAGTATAGGTTGGCGGTGGGTTGAGACTTTCCAGGACCGGCCAAATGATGGTCCACTGCGGCTGCAAGCTCGGAGGTGCGGCCAGTGATATATTGTGGTTTTTACAGGTTTTAGACCTTGATATTCATAGTTTTTATCGAGTATTTTTGGTATTTTTCGAGTCTTTTAGAGTCTTTGCAGGTTGTTGTACGAGTTTGGCTATTCTAGAGATTTTGGAAGCTTTTGGAGTCAAACAGATTGAAGTGGAATTGAAGCTAAGTTGGACAAGGGAGATTACCCATGTTTTTATCTGATGACTAGCGACACCTCATTTTCTTAAAGCTTTCAGGATTACCCCAGCTCGTATTTTAGGATATAAAAAGGATTTTAAGCCACTTGTTTTGGCTAGACGCAACTTTTCTTTTTCTAAATTTAGAGAGGTTAGTTCCCAGGCTTTTAGGGAGATAATTCAGAGACTCCTTTAGAAAAGAGTTCGAACCCCTTTGTTCTTTACTGATTTCTAATATGCAGTTCTATTCATCTATTATTTTTGTTTGATTGATCATGTCTGAGTCGTTTGCTAGTTAAGTTTAGGGTTTTCAAAAGCTCTTCATGATTTGCTAATTGGTTAAGCAATCTAGGGATTTATCTTATTGTGTTCTTCATCTATAGTAGTTCTTAAAGCTTGTTCTAGATTGGCCACCTAGAATTAAGATCATGGTTGATTCTCGCAGCAAAATTTGGTTAATTAACTTGAAAGACTTATATGAGCAATTCTGTTTTGTGCAAATAAATTTGACTAGGAAGAGTTTTAAACAAATCAGTCCTGAGATTAATGCAATTTTTTGTTGTCTATGTTTCTCAAAGAAATTTGGTTTCTTAGCTCCTTAAGCATAGTAATTAGCACACGAAAGTTAGTTGGTTTAGTTTAGTGTTTTGAGTTCTAGAAAACTGTGTTTAATAAGGATCTCTAGTAATTATCCATAGGCTTTTCTTGAATCTCTATGAATTTCTCTAAGTTTAACGTTTTGTTCAATTGATTTAAACCAGTTTTACTTAGCTCTATTTGCTGCCACGTTTTTCTTATATTATTACTTTGCTTAGCTTCATTTGATATGATAAATCTGTAGTGTAACATTGGTCTCTGTGGGATTCGGTACCCTCTATATACTGCTTCTACTTTTATGCGTACTGGTAGGGTATTTTTAGGGATAAACTAGAAGCTATCAGCCAGGTCTGTGTTTACCGTAACTCGGATGCAGGTCGGAATGGTTGACAGGACATCTTGGTCTTTATGTATCTTTTGATTGAACCATTGGATTATCTTCAAGTTAAGTGCAATGGAAAGTCAGCTGGTTCCTCTTAAATGTTTTCAAATTTGAGCTAGTTTGGACGGTGATAAAGTTTTCATTTGAGACTGAACTTCTGACGGGTTGACACTGAGTTAAAAGTATGGCTTTTCTCTATTTTGCAATGCTTTTTCCTTAGGTAACCTGAAAACCATAATAAAATTACTTAAAACTAAAGAAACACTTGAAATAACATAAGAAATCTTTAATGAAAATGGGTTAAAACACAGTGTTATCACATATCATCTGAAAAACTGAGGTGATTCAAATTTAAATCCGACAAAATGGATGATAATCAATCTTATTCTCTAAAGAACATTGTTAAAACGCTGAGGGAGCACGTTAATTACGATAAAAAAAAAACATGTATAGAGAAAGAGAACAGCCTTGTCGTAGACCTTGATAGCTTGGAAAGAAACCCTCAAGCTACCCGTTAATACAAACCGAGAAATAAATCATAGAAATACAACTTTGGATCCAAAAGATGTACAGAATCCAGAAGACCCATCACTATTATAAAATCCCACCTCACGGTATCAAAACCTTTTGAGATATCCACTTTCAAGGCACATCTAGGAGGGATTGAGTCTTTGTGGTAGTCTTTTACCAGCTTTGTGGCAAGTAACACATTTTCAAGTAAAAGACAACCTTGAATAAAGGCAACCATTTCCAGAAGCACTTATTTCAGCCGTTTTGCAAGAAGCTTGGAGATGATTTTGAAGAGAATGTTACAGCAGGCTATGGGTCTAAAAATTTTGCGTTTGTTGTGCATCCGTAATCTTTGGAACCAAAGCAAAAAATAGTTGTGTTAACTCTGTGAGGCATGTAACCATTCATAAAAAAAGATTAGACTGCCACCGTAACATCCTATATAACAGGCCAAGCAGCAATGAAAAATTCTTTCGTAAATCCATCTGGGTCTAGAGTTTTATTAGAGAGAATAGAAGCAAGAATCTTGCAGATATCTTCTTCGTTGACCGGATTAACAAGAGTGTGAGCCAAATCCAGAGGACATGGGTAAGGAATAAGTTCCGAAAGGAAATCAGTAAATGGGGAAGCTTGTTGAGACTGAGCTTGGAGAAAATGTTTGAAATGATTTGCTGCCTCTGCTTTAATTTCAGTAGCATCAGTGAGGATGAGATTAACTTCTTTTATAATTCTTCTAATAGCATTCCTTGAGTTCCTAGTTTGTGTTGTGCGATGATAGAAAGTTGTATTCTGATCACCATACTTAAGCCATGTGATACGAGATTTTTGTTGACAAAGTTTTTCTTCCATTATTCCACCAAATGATTCCAGTGTAAGGCAGCTTCCCTCTGTTTCAAATTTTTCCGACTAAGGGTTAGAGAGCATCCATGGAATTTCATTAAAATCCCTTAAGAGAATCCATGGAACCCTCCCTGCATCTTGACGTTGGAAGATTGTCTCTACCTAGCTCCAACTCTCTTCGACTTCCTGCTCACTTACACACATCAGACGTCTTCAACATTAAGCATGTGTATCGTTATCATGGTGAAAACGCAGATCCCGATTCAGGGATGAATCTTTTCCTACCTGGGGAGACCTGATGCAGCGCATCATTACTTTTTCTTACACATATTCGGCTTTGTGCTAGACAATGATTCGGTTTTCTATTTCTTTTGAGCTTTTTCCTTATCCATTGTTTTTCCTTTTCTCTCAAAAGTTATATTTCCTATTTACATTAGGTTAGATGTTAACCTAATCACTGAACCATTATTATAAATAGGTCTCTAGGTGTTTATAAGACATGATCCATCTTTGAATTGAATTTATAAAAGAGTTTTCTCTTGTTTTGAGCTTTTGCAAGAAGAGTATTCTTCAAAGCTCAACCCTAGTTTTGATCTATCGATGATACATCAAAAAATATTCCCCTTGTTCTTGAGCTTCTCGGGAAACTCTTAGATCAAGTTATCGTTACTAGCTTCCGCCTCTCCATCAGTTGGTATCAGAGACTCGCCATTCCTGAACCCAATCATGCCGCAAAACCTAAAGACAAAGAGGTTAGAGATGATGAAGTCAGTCTGATGATTGGGTAGAATTAAGAAGAACGATGCATGAGATGCAGCTGAATTTACACAAAGAAATTCAGCGTTCTTCTGATGCTTTACACAACTCATTGCGAGATGTCGTGGAGACGCTCCTTGAGAACCGACCTCAACACAAACCCCTTGGAGGTAATGTTAACTTACATGAGGTAAATCCTTTTGCCAGAGATTTTAATCAACAAACCCGCCATGGTGATTGCGACCAAGCCATTATCGAGAGGACAGATAAACCAAGCCATGGTGACTAAACAGGTCACAGACAAACAGCTTTTCCGAACAACGCTCGACGCGGTCTTTTGATTGAAGCAGTTACTCCAGCTTTTGCATCATATCATGATGTCAAGCTGGAGGTTGACGCAGAAAACAATATTGAGTTGGAAGGTGATTCATGTCCTCTCTTAGTGTCGAGATACATTTGGTTAGCTCCTAAGAAGTTTGACGAACCTTGGCTTTGGACAAACATCTTTCAATCTACATGCAAGTGAAAGGTAAAATCTGAAAATTTATAATGATTCTGGAGATTGTAGCAATATCGTTTTAGATTATGCAGTAAGAAAATTGGGATTAGAAAAGGAAGAACACCCATCTCCTTATAAGCTTACATGGCTGAAAGAAGGAACAGAGATACGTGGTACACAGAAGGCACTTGTGTCATTCTCTATTGGTTCAATTTACAAAGATCAGATGTACTGTGATGTGGTTCCAATGGATTTAGGTATATTATCTTTGGCCGACCATGACATTACGACAAGGAGACGACACATGATGGGAAGGATAACTCGTACTGATTCGTGTTTGACAATAGAACCATTATGCTACTTCCGAATGAGCCGTCTTCAATAAATCCGTCAGTTCTACCGGCTCCACCTACTGCATCACAACCCACTGCTTTGTTCTGCTCTCGCGTGACCTTTGAAAATGAGATGTACCATTCTGTTTTGGCCTTTGCTCCATGTAAGTGAACGACAGATGAAGTACAAGTGGCTAATACACAGAGAAAAGAGGTGAATTTCCAGCCTAAGGACATATTTCCTGCACATGATTACTACAAGTTGAAGTCACACAGGATTACACCAGTGGAAGTTATCCATCATATCAACACTAATACATATAAGCTTCGACTTCCTGCTCACTTACACACATCAGACGTCTTCAACATTAAGCATGTGTATCGTTATCATGGTGAAAATGCAGATCCAGATTCAGGGATGAATCTTTTCCCGCCCGGGGAGACCTGATGCAGCGCATCATTACTTTGTCTTACACATATTAAGCTTTGTGCTAGACAATAATTCGGTTTTCTATTTCTTTTGGGCTTTTTCCTTATCAATTGTTTTTCTTTTTCTCTTAAAAGTTATATTTCCTCTTTACATTAGGTTAGATGTTAACATAATCGTTGAACCATTATTATAAATAGGTCTCTAGGTGTTTGTAAGAGATGATCCATCTTTAAATTGAATTTATAAAAGAGTTTTCTCTTATTTTGAGCTTTTGCAAGAAGAGTATTCTTCAAAACTCAACCCTAATTTTGATCTATCGGTGATACATCAAAACATATTCTCCTTGTTCTTGAGCTTCCTGGGGAACTCTTAGATCAAGTTAACGTTACTAGATTCCGCCTCTCCATCAGAAACAGTTTCTAAAATGCATTCAAGCTTTAAAATAAACATCAATGATTTTAAATTAGCAAACAAATAATCCTTCTTAGTCACAATATTGCTGTGTTATTTGGCTTATTCATCAAAATATTTATCAACAGTTTTATTTGGCTTATTCATCAAAATATTTATCAACAGTTCAGAAATTCTCGTTCTCTCTTAGCTATGAGAAAAATCAATTGATTTTAATATTGATCAAGTATGGGCCAATGTGTATTCACACTAGGCCAGAATAAGAGAAGGACCAAGTATAATGTGAGAAACCCAAGAGAAGTCTGCTTGTCTCGGTTTAAAAGAGAAACGTCCGTACAGTGGTCCCCTCTCAAGGTCACGGGTCTGTTTAAGGTCAATACGACCGTTGAAGCTGTCACTCTCATCTCTGGGATCTGAGAAAGCTTGGGGCTATTCCTACACGTGATTCCAAGAGTCTAACCACTTATTTCTCTTCTTCTTTGTAACCTATACCTAGTTCACTCTTTGTCTCTCTATAAATTTAGTCCGCCGATATTATGGAATACACACTCTTTTTGGAGACTTATTCTCTCAGACTCTTTCTCTCTTTCTCTCTTAATCGTTCATACTTAATCTCTTAATTCCGCATTTATAAATTCCAACATGGTATCAGAGCCAGGTTACAACAAATCCTGAGTTCTTATGCTCTAATCTCTATTCTCAAAATCTCTCTAAACTCGCATAAATCTTTCTTATTCTCTGTTCTTCTTAATCTTCATTTTTCTTTAATCTTTCGCTCTATTCTCGTCACTTCTTAAGCTTTCAAACTTTCAAAATAAGCTCTATGAATCTCGCTACTGAAAGTTCCAAGCCGATAGTTATTCCAGTTGTTCTCAAGGGTGGAAACTACCTGCTATGGGCAAGAACAACAAAGACAGCTCTCTGCGGTCGCGGTCTCTGGAGTCACGTTTTGGAGGACAAAACACCGGAGGAAGAAGATACCAAAGAAACTGAGAAGAGTGAAGAAGAGAAGGCTAAGGAGGCGAAATGGTTTCAAGAAGACCAGACCGTTCTTGGTCTCATTCAAAACTCTCTTGAACCGGCGATTCTTGAAGCTTACTCCTACTGTGAGACAGCTAAGTCTCTTTGGGAAACTCTCAAGAACGTGTTTGGGAATGATACAAATCTGAGCAGAGTCTTTGAAGTCAAGAAATCTATCAATGATCTGAGTCAAGAAGACATGGAGTTCAAGACCCACTTTGGAAAGTTCAGATCTTTGTGGGCTGAGCTTGAAATGTTGAGGCCGAGTACCTTGGATCCCAAGATTCTCAATGAGAGGCGTGAGCAAGACAAGGTATTTGGGATTCTTCTGACCCTGAATCCAATCTACAATGACCTCATCAAACACATCTTAAGAGAAGACAAGCTTCCTAGCCTTGAAGATGTATGTGCAAGGATTCAAAAGGAGCAGGGTTCGATTGGTCTCTTTAAGAAGGGAGAGCTTATCTCAGCCAACAAAGGCGTGTTCAAGCCAGAGGAAAAGAAGTCTTGGGTGTGCGACCACTGCAAGAAGAAAGGCCACTCCAAGGAGAAATGCTGGATCCTCCATCCTCATCTCAAGCCCACCAAGTTCAAAGACTCTCGAGTTAATCTCTCTCATAAAACCGCCAGCGGAATCTACTCAAGGAGGAGAGGTGGCCATGAATGCATCTGTGGACTTTGTGAGGAAGAGTGACCTGGAAGCTCTCATCAAGGCCTTTTCCTCTAAACACTCTGGTATCACTTTCTTTTCAAATAAGCCGAGTAATAGTCTAGTCATTGATTCAGGAGCTTCTCATCATATGATTAGTAATCCTAAATTACTAGATAATATTGAACCGGCTTTAGGAAGAGTAGTAATTGCAATGGTGATGGTATACCTATAGAAGGAACCGGTAAATTGAATCTGTTTAACAAGAGTAGTGAGGCATTCTTTGTTCCCAAATTTACCTCTAACTTAGTATCTGTTAAAAGAGCCACTAGAGATCTTAATTGCTATGCGATATTTGGTCCTAATGATGTTCATTTTCAGGATATTGAGAGTGTGAAGTTACTTGGGAAAGGTGAAACCAAAGATGAACTCTATGTGCTTGAAGATGTTTCACCAAATAAATTAGATGCTTCTGTTTCTTTTGCTTCTTGTTATTCGACTAGTGCTATTTGGCATGCTAGATTAGGCCATCCACATTCGCGTGCTCTTGAGTTAATGTTGCCTGATATCTTTTTTAATCACTCTAGTTGTGAATCTTGTATTCTCGGCAAACATTGTAGAACTTTTTTCCCCAAATCGTCTACTATTTATGAAAGTTTCTTTGATCTTGTGCACTCTGATGTTTGGACCTCTCCATGCATGTCTAGGGATAGTAACAAGTATTTTGTGACCTTTATTGATGAAAAGTCTAAATATATTTGGATAACCTTACTTCCCTC
Source organism: Eutrema salsugineum (assembly GCF_000478725.1). Classification (NCBI taxonomy): domain Eukaryota; kingdom Viridiplantae; phylum Streptophyta; class Magnoliopsida; order Brassicales; family Brassicaceae; genus Eutrema; species Eutrema salsugineum. The sequence continues at coordinate 5,564,428 of NW_006256858.1, forward strand.
AAAAGATCGAGTATTTGAGGCCTTTACAAATTTTCAAAATTATGTAACTAATCAGTTTAATACCAAGATTAAAGTGTTTAGATCAGATAATGGTGGGGAATACACAAGTCAAAGATTCAAGGAGCACTTATCAAAACATGGAATCCTGCACCAAACTAGTTGTCCATACACGCCACAACAAAATGGGGTGGCTGAAAGGAAGAATCGACACTTGATGGAGGTGGCTAGATCCATGATGTTCCATGAAAATGTCCCAAAACGGTTTTGGGGAGATGCTGTCCTTGCGGCCTGCTATCTGATCAACCGGATACCCACAAAAGTCTTACAAGACTTGTCTCCTTTTGAGGTATGATACCGGATTTTGACCATTTTTATGGATCATTTTAATATCTTTTACAGGTGTTTTTACTCTATTTTCAAAGGTTTTCAAAGGATTTCTATGTTTCCGGATTTTAAAAGACTTTTCAGGTAATTTGGGATAAAGATGCACAAAATGGAACAAAAAGACTCTTTTGGATAAATTCAGACCGTTAGAACTCTCATGGAGAGACGAAGACCTTCTCACCGTCTGATCACCCTCAAAATTGGACAACTTATAGAAGAATCAACCAGCTTTCAAATGCACTTGGTTTGGAGACATTCCAACGGTTGGATCATAAGATATTCCATTAGCCCCGGAGCCACGCGGAGTCGGCCAGCAACTCACGCGACCGCGGCCAACAAGCTATTTGCCGCGGTCAGAAGCTTCCCGACCGCGGCCAACAAGCCAATTGCCGCGGTCACAACACTCCTGACCGCGGCATTCAACCTCCGACTTAAAGCCCACTTATCTGAAGCCCAAAGTCATTCTCAGCCTCAATTCCGGAACCCTAGAGACCATGGAGTATTGGAGACTATAAATACATGTCATTTAGGTCGTTTTTAGGGAGAGCTTTTCATACTTTACAGAAACCCTTTTCCTTTAGCCGTTTTTATGAGATTTTTGTAGAAGATTGTTCAAGTCCGAGTTCTTCAATAGAGAAGCTTTCTTTATCTCTTTTCTTTACTGTTTTTCATTACTTTTATTAAAACCAATGATGATGTCGAACTCAGCCATGTCTGAGTAGATCCCGAGTTGGGCTTAGGGTTCCCAAAAGGGGCTCTCATAATCGATTAAGACATCTAGGTTTATAGATCTGGGATTTCGACCTGTTCTCTGTTTATTCTTGTTCTTATTGCATGTATGCTTGATTGATCACCTAGTATCTGATCTAGATAGTTAGTGTTGCGAAAGTTTTCATTAAGTATCAGCCCTAGAATGAAACAGGCAATTTTTCCGTAGGAGTGGAAACCTACCTGCGGCGAGATCGTGAGTATTGACGAGTCTTGTGCAGCTCTTGCGCTCTCCCTTCCAGGGCCAGAGTGGAAACCTACTGGTCAGGGTTGCGAGAAACAGTTGGTTATGATCACGACAGTGACGTAGTCATACCGCCGTACTCTAGCTCTAGAACCCATATATTGTTATCCGTCAATCCCAATCTATCTACACTAATGTTAAAACCGATTATGATCCCTTAGAGTTCCCAAAAGCTCCGCGTTTTTAGCCATAGTTTACAATTCCATCGATTTTTACTTGCTTTCTTAGACCTGCATTTCAATTTCCTTAGTTCGTTATTTACTTGCTTTATTTACCTTTCATGTGATATTTTACTTGGCTTATTTTTGTTTAGTTCGATATTTTACTTATTCCATTTGTATTTCATTCGATTTTCTTTACCTGCTTTTTAGGATAGATTTATTTGCTTTCTTTTGTTTTAGTTTAATTCGCAAGAAAAACAACCAACCTTTAAAACCAATTTAGTCTAGACAAAAAGTTAAAAACCGTAGAAGAATACCAGGCACACAAATCTTTGTGGATTTGATCCCTAAATACTACAACTGATTAGCTGTGCACTTGCGGCTTTCATTTGTTTTGTTAAGGGTAAAACTTGTTCCCTCACGTAGTTGACACGAGCACGCATCAAGTTTTTGGCGCCGTTGCCGGGGATTTGTTTCGCTGCCTTTTGCTATTTTTCTTGTTTTAACTTCTGTTCTAGACACCTGATCTCTAGTTCTTTCTTAAAGTTTTTCTGAACTATCTTTCCCTTCTTTTGTCTTTCTCTGAATTGCATGAATACCAGGCGTAGACCTGCAGGAGACATTCCAATTTTAGACGAGATAGACAGACACGAAAGAGAACTTCGAAGACTTAGACGAACGCAAGGAATGGCCAACGACGACCAGCCTGGAGATCCTATTAATCGAAATTTAAATATGGACCAAGAAGGGTCCGAACATGGAGAAAACGAAGAGAATGATCACATAGAAGGTGATCATGCTCGACAAGATGGAGAGGAGGATGAGGTTCTTCCAAGAAACCACCAGAACCGAGAGAGAGAAGGACGTGAAGACCTTGATCCACCCATCAATGTAGCCGATGGTGACCACCCAGCAATGCAGTTGAATGAACGCATTCACCGCCCCATTCCGCCAGCAAATCAACACCGAAGACAAGCTAGGAACCATCACATAGCTGACTTTGATGCACCTACTCAAAATTTTCAGAATCGATCTGCGATTCAAGTACCATTTCCAAACCGGAATGAGTTTGAAGTCAAGCCTCAAATCATCTCATTGGTGAAGCAAAACCAGTTCCATGGAGTTCCTTCTGAGCACCCAATGAACCATATCGAGCTTTTTGAAGAAATTTGCAGCATATGAGAACAAACCAAGTTCCACCTGACTATTTAAAGTGTAAGTTGTTCCCTTTTTCATTAGCAGATAAAGCTCACCGTTGGTTGAAGTCTTTGCCTGCAGGATCGATTACTAATTGGGAAGAATGTAGAACTGCTTTCTTGAACCACTTCTACACTAAGTCAAGGTCGAACAATTTGAGAACGAAGATCTCAACCTTTCAACAAGGGCCAATGAATCTTTCTATGAAGCTTGGGAACGTTTTAAGGAGTATGAACGTGATTGCCCTCATCATGGATTTCATGGATCAAGCCTGCTGGGCACATTTTACCGAGGTTTGCAACCAAAATACAAACTTTCACTTGATACAGCTAGCAATGGAGATTTTGGGCAAAAGACGATAACCCAAGGAAGAGCCCTCATCGAAAATTTGGCTCAAGCCAATAGCAATGACTGTCCTGAATATGATCGATCGATGAAGCAAGCCGGAACAGACAACAAGGAGATAACCGAGTTGAAGAACATGGTGAGCCAGCTTCTGCAGAGCAACAATCGCCCGATCCATGCTTGTGAAACCAACAATGGCGTAGAAGAGGAAGGACCTAGTGATATCGATCACATTAATCAAGCATTTCAAGAAGAAGATGTGAACTACGTAGGAGCACAGGTGCCATACCAAAATCGCTCCAACAACAACTTCAACAACAACTTCCGGAATGCAAATTACAACAATCTCTCTTACCGCAATCCAAATGTGGAGAACCCTCAAGATCAGTACTACCCACCTCAGCAAAAATCATTCCAAAACAAGTTTCAAGGTGGAAACTTTGGAGGAATAGTACCATATCAACCGCGACAGCCATATAACTACCAAGGTACGGGTTTTAACAATCAATTTGTACAACAGCAGGGAGTCACGACGAACCAGCTAGCTTCACAAATCGGTAGACTTGAACAGTCAATCCAATAGCTCGTTATGACGAACGAAAAAGCATCTAAAGACGTGAACGTGAAAGTGGACTGCATGTACAATGATCTGAATGGTAAGTTTGAATCTTTATCTTCGCACGTAAAGAAGTTAGATGTGCAAGTCGCCCAAACAGTCGACTCTATGAAGAGGCAAAGTGGAGTTCTTCCAGGAAGAGTTGAAGATAACCCTAAGAAGTTTTGCAACGCCATAACAACATTGCCCAAAGAAGAGTCCGGAACCGATGGAAAGAAAGAAGAAACCCCAATCTTTGTACCACTGTACAAGGACATCGATCCCAAGCAGCCACCGTTTAAGGTACCCGAACGACACCGTTTCAAAGGCTTACCAAAGCCGATGATCCGGGACATTTTGTTTTCCAGTGTTTCATTTCAGGAATCAAGTTTACAGACTGCTTGTGCGATTCCGGAGCCAATGTCAATATCATGTCTAAGGCATTTGCCGAAAGATTGGGCATAAAAATCTTAAGGACATCGACAGTTAAGGTTATCTTTGGAGATTCATCTCAAAGAGATACTGAAGGGGCGATTCATGATCTACAAGTTCTAGTGGGAGATAAGATTGTTCCAGCAGATTTCCAAGTCCTGGAGATGGATAAAGCCAAGGAGAGGCCTCTCATTTTCGGGAGGCCATTCCTAGCTACAGTAGGAGCAATAATCGATCACGCAAACCGGCATGCTGTTTTCCTCAATGTGGACATAAAAAGGTACTATCGTACTATCTTAGATCAATTTCCAAGTAAAGGAAACAGGCCAAAAGAGAAAGAAAAGGAGAAGCCGAAAGCCTTTGCAAAGATCAAGATCATCATTCCACCAGACGCAACAGAAACTAGTGAGGATCAAATACAGGAGCTGATCGAAAACACAAAAAGGGTTCTGAACAACATTAAAGTCTGAAAGAAGATTAAAGGTAAGAAGACTTCTCTTCAAGGAGAAGAAGTAAAACCTCCACCAACCGGAAGTGATAAAGGCACATCAAGTGGAGTGCCATTCAATCAGCCTGATTCCTCATGCTTACGTCGAGCTAAACGACTTAAAACAAAAGCGCTTAATGGGAGGCAACCCATTTAGGTACTCGTTCTTTTAATTTTCTTTTCCCTTTTTGAGTTTATGCTTTCTTTTTCTTTTTAAGTATTAGGTATTTTATAAAACAATAAAAAAACACAAAAAAATCAGAAAATTAGAAAAACCAATAAGAAAAAGGTAGGTCTTTAGCTGCTCGGTCCGGCAAAGACGAGAAGATTGGACAATAGGCCGCAGGAGGAAGACCCGCGGTCGCAACAGACCTGACCGCGGCCAAGAGTGCATCGACCGTGGCGCCGGAAATGTGACCGCGGCCGAGCCCTCAGCCACCGCGGTCGCGCGTCTCCTGACCGCGGCCGTTGGTCGTTGAGATGATTCCGCGGATTTCTGCCGCTTCCCGGTGTTGCCTGTGATTCCCGGTTTTGCCTGGTGATTCCCGGTATTTCCCGAAATGTTCCCGGTAAAATCCGAAAAGATCCTTAGTAAGTTTTAAACTTTCCTAATGTGCAAACAAGAAAAGGTAAGTTCCCGTAAACTTAAAAATTTCCAGAAATTTTCCGTTTTTGCTTCAAAAACTCTTTTTAAAGAAAAGAAACAAACTTTTTGGATCAAAACTCTTTCTTCTCTTCTCTTCCAAAAGACTTAGAGATTTAGGAGAAAGAACACATTTTCAATTTTTAAGCTTTTTAAGAGATTTTTGGCTCAAACCTCACTCTTTTTCGAAGCTGATTTCAATTCTGCCATCAATTCTCTCTTTCCAGCAAGGTATGAACCTCAAACTCACCATTCTTACTCGATTTTGAACTTAGGGTTTTCTTTAAAAACCCAGAATCTTGGTCTATTGATGGTGGAAATAGCTTAAGAATGATAGATTATCCATTTAGGTTATCTAAAAATCGATTTTAGCACCTAGCTTTAGAGGAATTGAGATTTTTGAAATTTGGATTCTTCATGCTTCATAAAAATCGAATTTGGAACAGCAAAATTGATGAATTTGATTTAGTCTTGTGTGATTAGTGATTAGTATTGGGTAATCTTTAGAATTCACATGGAAATTGCTCAGAAAAACCGATTTTTAGAAGATTTCTATGTTGAGAACATCAAAAATACGAATTTAGTCATGAATTACTTGATTTCTCTGATTTAATATCAATTTTGTTTGCTAATATTTTAATTAATCTCTTTATACTAGTATTAGTATAACAGATCTTAATGTGTTAAAATTAGCATCCAAAACTCACTTTTTCCAAGAATCATTTCATTTTGCAGAAAATGGATGAAACCAGATCCCGAAGGAGCCGTCGAACTGGTGGCAGCTCCGATGATACTCCCGACGATGCTACTCTAGGAGAGTACATGCTGAACCAAGCCAGACCGAGAAGAAGAAGCTATGTGATGAGATTGCTCCAGCATTCAAGATTCCGATCTGGAGCGCAGAGTTGAGAGACAGGGACGACGCTTTGAGCGCGTTGTCACCTTCTTACAGGAGCAGCACCAGTTCACAGACGACACTTCAGAGGATGAGTGATTGACCAGCACTTCACTACCATCACGGTTCTATCATCATTTTCTTTTCTTTTATCTTATCTTATCTTATTTTGCTTTTATTCACCATCTTCTCACCAACTTTTTCACACTGGGGACAGTGTGATTTAAGTCTGGGGGAGGATGTCTATCCGTACTAATTATTTTCCTGCCTTTGCTTTTAGATTTCAAGTACTTTTTAAATTTTAATATGTAACCTATTCGACATTAAGTATTTTTCAGGAATGTTTGACGTAAAACTATGATGATTTAGACCTGCACACTTCTACACTATGCATGATAGCTCATTTGTGGTTAGCACTAGACTAGGCGGTAGCTAGAGTACTTGCACTACGAACTCCCACCAGAGGACTTCTATTCATGGAGATTCTTTCTAACAGGATATACTAGCTCATTTTATTTGGACTTAATATTGATATCTAATTTTCTCATCATTGATTTTAGGCAGGCATCGACATACACATCTAGGACGTCTTTTACCATCACTTTTACCACTCTTTGTCGTCCTAGATGACCAGTTTATCTTTATCTGGTACCATACCTTAAACCCAAAACCTTTGTTTTCAATCCTCATGCATTCTTTCTTTAGTTTATATCAGCAGATATGTGCAAAAACGTCGGAGAGAAGAGGAGCGACGCAGTTTTCAGTCACTCGCAAAAGAGACTGAATGGAATTGGGAAGGAAGAGTATCAGATACATAATAAAGCTTTACAAGACAGATATTAACTGGTAAATTCGTGCTCTCCAAGACTCTATATCTAAAGGTGTTCCCTTTCCTTAAAAAAAAAAAAAAAAAAAAACGTGAAAAGAGAATGGGAAACAAAAAGCCTAATGAGTCTTAGATTGTCGAAATTTATGGAGCAATGAGCAACCACTATTCGTTTAAGGAGCTATTGTTTTGAAAGATTTACAAAAATCTAAGTCTGGGGGAGTTTGGAGAGAACTTGAGGAAGAAGACCACGAATCTATGTCAAGAAGAAAGTGACTGAAAACTGTGGATACCAACAGCTTCACTCTCTCTTGCGGTTTTGCATAATGTCCTGCATCCTCCAGATCTTCAGGTAACCATTAAACACTTTAAGCCATACCCCCAAATAATCCTTCTTTACACCTACCCTAGATTGCCTTGCCTAGATTTTCTTTGATGAGAACCACCGAGATTTTTAATGAATGTTAAGAGCTAGTTGACTGGAAGTTAGATTTTAGTGCATAGATTTCTGCATGACGGATTAACGGACTAGTTATGCCTGTATTGCTAGTGAGAATTTTCTAGGCTATTCCCGATTGATGCATACTGATTGATATTGGTCTAGAAGTTTGGTCTCTGAAATTTTGTTTAGTTCCTGCGTTTTCAAACCTCTCGCCGAGATTTAGCCTTTGTTTTGTTTGAGGACAAACAAAAGACTAAGTCTGGGGGAGTTGATAACACCGGATTTTGACCATTTTTATAGATCATTTTAATATCTTTTACAGGTGTTTTTACTCCATTTTCAAAGTTTTTCAAAGGATTTCTATGTTTCCGGATTTTAAAAGACTTTTCAGGTAATTTGGGATAAAGATGCACAAAATGGAACAAAAAGACTCTTTTGGATAAATTCAGACCGTTAGAACTCTCATGGAGAGACGAAGACCTTCTCACCGTCTGATCACCCTCAAAATTGGACAACTTATAGAAGAATCAACCAGCTTTCAAATGCACTTGGTTTGGAGACATTCCAACGGTTGGATCTTAAGATATTCCATTAGCCCCGGAGCCACGCGGAGTCGGCCAGCAACTCAAGCGACCGCGGCCAACAGGCTATTTGCCGCGGTTAGAAGCTTCCCGACTGCGGCCAACAAGCCAATTGCCGCGGTCACAACACTCCCGACCGTGGCATTCAACCTCCGACTTAAAGCCCACTTATCTGAAGCCCAAAGTCATTCCCAGCCTCAATTCCAGAACCCTAGAGACCATGGAGTATTGGAGACTATAAATACATGTTATTTAGGTCGTTTTTAGGGAGAGCTTTTCATACTTTACAGAAACCCTTTTCCTTTAGCCATTTTTATGAGATTTTTGTAGAAGATTGTTCAAGTCCGAGTTCTTCAATAGAGAAGCTTTCTTTATCTCTTTTCTTTACTGTTTTTCATTACTTTTATTAAAACCAATGATGATGTCGAACTCAGCCATGTCTGAGTAGATCCCGAGTTGGGCTTAGCGTTCCCGAAAGGGACTCTCATAATCGATTAAGACATCTAGGTTTATAGATCTGGGATTTCGACATGTTCTCTGTTTATTCTTGTTCTTATTGCATGTATGCTTGATTGATCACCTAGTATCTGATCTAGATAGTTAGTGTTGCGAAAGTTTTCATTAAGTATCAGCCCTAGAATGAAACAGACGATTTTTCCGTAGGAGTGGAAACCTACCTGTGGCGAGATCGTGAGTATTGACGAGTCTTGTGCAGCTCTTGCGTTCTCTCCCTTCCAGGGCCAGAGTGGAAACCTACTGGTCAGGGTTGCGAGAAACAGTTGGTTATGATCACGACAGTGACGTAGTCATACCGCCGTACTCTAGCTCTTGAACCCATATATTGTTATCCGTCAATCCCAATCTATCTACACTAATGTTAAAACCGATTATGATCCCTTAGAGTTCCCAAAAGCTCAGCGTTTTTAGCCATAGTTTACAATTCCATCGATTTTTACTTGCTTTCTTAGACCTGCATTTCAATTTCTTAGTTCGTTATTTACTTGCTTTATTTACCTTTCATGCGATATTTTACTTGCCTTATTTTTGTTTAGTTCGATATTTTACTTATTCCATTTGCATTTCATTCGATTTTCTTTACCTGCTTTTTAGGATAGATTTATTTGCTTTCTTTTGTTTTAGTTTAATTCGCCAGAAAAACAACCAACCTTTAAAACCAATTTAGTCTAGACATAAAGTTAAAAACCGAGAAGAATACCAGGCACACAAATCTCTGTGGATTCGATCCCTAAATACTACAACTGATTAGTTGTGCACTTGCGGCTTTCATTTGTTTTGTTAAGGGTAAAACTTGTTCCCTCACGTAGTTGACACGAGCACGCATCAAGGTACTCAACAAAACTAAACCCTCATTTGATTACTTACGTGTCTTTGGGTGTGTTTTTTTTTGTGATGATACCAGGTGAGCAACGGAATAAGCTAAACGCGAAAAGCATCAAATGTATGTTCCTTGGGTATTCCACAACACAGAAGGGCTACAAGTGCTATAACCCTATTAACAGTCGTACGTATGTCTCAAGAGAAGTAAAGTTCCTTGAGGGTCAAGGGTACTATGATAAGAAAGATTGTGAAAGCCTCAAGGATCTATCAAGCTCTCCTTCTGATCGTGCTACAAGTCTAAAGTTTCTCCTGGATCATCTTGGGAATCAAGCTCCTCCCAGACAAGCTCAAACACCTGCTCCAGCACCAGCTCCAACTCCTGCGGATCAAGCAGCAGAAGCAAGTAACCAGGATCTTAACCCGGAAATGCTTACAACAGAGCCAGACTCGCCGAGTATCACTAATCAACCGGAAGCAGGAGAGGCTGATACTCTCGAAGAAGAAGCAACGGTTGAGGAAGAGGTGGTGCAGCCACTAAGAAGGAGCACTAGACTCATCAAAGATCCATCTAATTGGGTAAACACGCGAGTCTATTACAACAGTCAAGCAGTGGCTCACCCGATTCAGGTCGTATGTTCTCTTGCCCTCTTGCCATCAAACCACCAGGCATTTCTTGTGAAGATAGATCAGCATGAGGTTCCAATAAGCTATGAGGAAGCCAAAGATCACAAGGTGTGGGTTGATGCTATCGATGATGAAATCGGAGCTATGACACGGAATCATACATGGGACGAGACTGAATTGCCACCAGGGAAGAGACCAGTGAGCTCCAAGTGGGTATTTACGATCAAGTACAAGAGCAATGGGGATATAGAAAGGTACAAGGCTCGGTTAGTTGCCCGTGGGTTCACTCAAACTCCTGGAGAAGACTTTAAGGAAACGTTTGCCCCAGTTGCTAAACTTCATACCATGAGGGTTGTACTTTCTTTGGCTGTCAACCTCTCATGGGATTTATGGCAGATGGACGTAAAGAATACTTTTCTTCAAGGAGATCTTCAAGAAGAGTTTTATATGACTCCACCACCAGGTCTTTAAGATACGGTTGCACCAGGGAATGTGTTAAAGCTCAGAAAAGCAATCTACGGTCTCAAGCAATCCCCTAGAGCTTGGTATCAAAAGTTAAGCACCACCCTCTTGGCTCATGGCTTTAAAAAGTCTCACTCAAATCACACCTTGTTCACACTAAAGAGGGATCAAGGCCTTGTTGTTGTGCTGGTCTATGTAGATGATCTGATTATCTCTGGTGATGATAAAGAAGGAATTCAGATGACTAAGGCCTTTCTCCATTCAACATTTGATATCAAGGATCTTGGGGAGCTCAAATACTTCTTAGGCATTGAGATATGTCGATCTCCGGAGGGTCTCTTCTTATCTCAGAGGAAGTACACTGTCGATCTTCTTAAGGAAACAGGCAAACTTGGAGCTAAGCCGGCTAAAACGCCTCTTGAGGATGGCTACAAGGTCAGTCGAAAAGGGGAGAAGACAGATGAGCTCTTCAAAGATGTCTCAAGATATAGAAGACTAGTGGGCAAGCTCATTTATCTTACATTAACAAGACCAGATATTTGTTTTGCCGTGAATCAAGTGAGCCAGCATATGCAAGCTTCAACCGTGTATCTTGGAGTATGGTAGAAAGGATTCTCAGATATCTAAAAGGTAGCCTTGGCCAAGGGATTTGGATGGGAAAGAATGATAACACAGAGATTGTGGGGTATTGTGATTCATATTGGGCTGGAGATAGGACAGATCGCAAGTCCACAACCGGTTATTGTACCTTCATTGGTGGGAATCTGGTTACCTGGAAGACTAAGAAGCAAAAAGTGGTTTCATGTTCAAGTGCTGAAGCAGAATATAGAGCAATGAGAAAGCTGACTAGTGAATTGACTTGGCTGAAGGCACTACTCAAGGATTTTGTCATTGAGCAATCGACTCCCATCACAATGCATTGTGATAATCAAGCGGCTATACACATTGCATCAAACTCAGTATTTCATGAGAGGACCAAGTCGATTGAAATCGATTGTCATAAAGTCAGAGAGGCAATTGAAGAAGGAGTCGTTCTCCCATGCTACACCAGGAGTGAAGACCAGCTCACAGATATCTTCACCAAATCCGCAAGTCTCAAAGTTTGCAAACATATCTTTGACATACTAGGGCTTGTGGATCTCACACGCCCTTGATCATGCTTTCTGATCCATGGACATCACACTTTTTTTCCCTTAACAGAGTTTTGTCCCATGAGGTTTTCTCTGTTAAGGTTTTTAATGAGGTGATGCTCATGGGTTGTCAAGCTTATCTCTCTAAGGATTCTAAGCGACTTTTAGTGCTAAGCTTGAGGGGGAGTATTGATCAAGTATGGGCCAATGTGTATTCACACTAGGCCAGAATAAGAGAAGGACCAAGAATAATGTGAGAAGCCCAAGAGAAGCGGTGTAAAAGAGAAGCGTCCGTACAGTGGTCCCCTCTCAAGGTCACGGGTCTGTTTGAGGTCAATATGACCGTTGAAGCTGTCACTCTCATCTCCGAGATCTGAGAAAGCTTGGGGCTATTCCTACACGTGATTCCAAGAGTCTAACCACTTATTTGTCTTCTTCTTTGTAACCTAGACCTAGTTCACTCTTTGTCTCTCTATGAATGTAGTCTGCCGATATTATGGAATACACACTCTTTTTGGAGACTTATTCTCTCAGACTCTTTCTCTCTTTCTCTCTTAATCGTTCATACTTAATCTCTTTATTCCGCATTTATAAATTCCAACATTTAAGATAATTTTTTAAAACATATTTGGAGAGGAGAAAATTTAAGCGCAGCTCTGAGTTCAAGCTATGCAAGTCCATGCTTATGGTCCTCATTTTAAAAAACAATTTTGGCTTTAAAAAGTAACTTTTGGATTAATGGCAAAATTATAAAAATCCTATACTAATAAAAGTTGAAGCTAAATGCCTCTAAAAGTGTCCACATAGAATTAAAAGGAAAAATTCTATTGGTCCACATCAATATTTAAAATTAACAAAGTTTACGAATTTTAATATCATTGCTAACAAAACAAATCTATATTTTTTTAATCTCATTACTAATAAAAGTCGAAGCTAGGTGTCCATATATGATTAAAAAGAACAATTCTATTGGTCTACATTAATATTTAAAATTAAAAAAAGTTTACAAATTTTAATATTATTGCTGCTAAAATAAATATATAAAAACAAGGAAATTATGTATCAAATTTGTATTAGTCCATCACAATATTGAAAATTAAGAAAGTTTCCAAATTCTATTATTATTTTTAAAAATTATCAAAGATAAGGAAATTATTTATAAAATTTAGATTAATAATAAAAACTAAAATAATATTAAAGTAGGAAAATTATATAAATAATTAAGAACAAATTATTTAGTAAAACTTCTTTACATATACACACATATTTAGAAACTCCTACATTAGCATCCAAATTTTTATCACATAACTATTAAAAAAAAAAAATTAATTTTGTTTGTGTGTGTGAAACCATTTCAATTTAATAAAAAAAACAAAAGAATAGAGTTAACTTTCACTAAGGAATGAGTCATTACAACGTAAAAGAACCAACTTGGCTAAATAATATATTAAACTATTAGCTCAAAAAAGAATATGATGAAAGTAGATATAGACAAAGCCACTACAAACCGCTTTAATGTCGAGAAAGAGACCATAATTCTCCAAAGCTTGACCACCATATTTGAGAAGAATGATAAGTTCCAAGCAATCCGAAAAAACATATCAAGTGATTGATACCCAATACATTTGAAAAACAAAACGTTGAGAATAGAAGAAGAAGTTCTCGCATTAAGGCAGAGGAGACCGAGGTATTGGAAAGATCCTATTTTAATTATCGAGAGTTATATAATTGAGAGTGTGTTTAATATATGTCACTGGATAAAATTACAGTTTCTATATGTTCCACGTAAACGAAAAGCATATTTATTCTGTCGGTTTTTTTAGTTATTAATTTGTTTTAATTTTCATTACATAACTATTTTTGTTTTGGTTTCAAAAACTACTTTTCTCTTAGATACGAGAATAAGATTTGTGCTTATTAGTTTGCTTTTTCAATTACAAAACTGAATATCTGTATTAATAAAGTAGTTAAATTTTAAACTATTTTGCTTTTTCTGTATTCCATAGATAACATATATAATGAGAATGAAATTAAATAAAATGGAAAAAGACTTATCTACTTTGATTGGAAGAAGTGAGATATAATCATTAAAAATTATTTAAAGGTTAACATAGATAATATGATACAAGAAAAAAGTTGCCATGAATCTGAAAGCAAGAATTTTAATTATTAGTTTCTTTTTCAATATAGTATAATAAATTAGAAGTTTGTATTGGTTAAATTAGCTAAGAAAATAAAATAATTTTTATATTTATTATTTTTATTATTTTTGTTAATTTTATAGAAAATATATATAACGAAGATGAAATTAAAACGATAAAAAATGATTTTATTAATTAGGAAAACTGATGTATAATTTTTAATTTTTGTATCAATATTATGATTATTAAATAGCATTTGATTACTTTGTTATATTTTTAGTTAGCTTTAATATACAATTTATAAATATTATACCAAATTATAAGATTTCTAAACAAAATATATTATATATTCAAAATAAGACCATGAAACCTCATAAATAAGATATAAGTGTTAAGATTAAAACTGTAATTTTTTATACATATTATTACATTTAATAATATACATATTTTTATCTTAGTAAATATATTTTGATACACGTATATAATTTTTTTTAATTAAAATAATATTTAAAAACATATATATTTGTAGCGTGGATGAAAACCTAGTACCTTACAAAAGGCCATGCGTTCAAAATTTAAAATGGTAAAAAGGTCCAGTTTAAAAGAGGTCATGAGATCGAAACTTTAAATAGTAAACGGCTAAAAAATTATTTCTTTCTTACGGCTTTTTAAGCTCAAAACCGATTATGATTACGCCAAGTCGCAAACACCAGTTTTACTTCGATCTGCTTTAGAATCAAACAGCAGACAAACTTTTTGTTTGTTAAAGAACAGCAGACAAACTTGCTAAAAGTTAACTTCCATGGATGAAGAATGTTTCACATAGTTCAGAATTTTCATTAATAAAAAAAAAAAGTCGCCTGATGGGAAAAAGAAATAAAAAAATGTGCTTTTTATGGCGTCTGAGTTGTCACGTAAAAGAGAGATAATATTGATTCTTCCTGCTACGTACGTTATTTTCTTCCCAAAGTGGAAATAACGAAAGATCTGAAACGAATGGACCCAAAAAATATCTAGGGTGGAGCAAAACCACACATATCAAATAAATATATCTTTCTGGCCAAAATATTTATAGGAAAAGTCTGGAAAACAACACAAAACTTTCGTTATTACTAGAATAACCTACCATATCCATTTTATCCTTGTAACTTTTGTGGAAAAATGTAATCACAATACTGCCATTACTATTTATAAACTACGTCCTCAAAAGTTTAATTTATTTACAAAAAACCCAGCATGCTCAAATACAAAAATCTATCAATGTTTGATGGCAATATATATTTTTTGGGTAGAACCGTAGATTTATTTTTATGGCAATATATATTTCTTGGGTAGAACCGTAAATTTATTTTTGGGTCAACAAATTTGTTTGGGTATCGATAGATTTGTTTGATGGTGTATAGACTTATTTTGGTAGATTTATTCTTAAGTGTTGTCGAGATGTTATAGGTTGATAGATTTTGTAAATTTCGGGTAGATTTGTTTGTAATGACGGTAGATGTGATACGAGTTGGTAAACTTTTTAACTGATGGTTGACTTTTGATTGACTTTTTGGTAGATATTTCACCACATTGGTAGATTTTTCATCTTTGACGGTAGGTTTATTTTGTCTGAGATAGACTTTTGTGTAATAATAGTAGACTTATCATTGGATGGATTTGATTCTCAATAATGGTAGATTTATTTTTAATAATGGTAGATTAATAATATTGTGGTAGATTTAAGATTGTGTTGGTAGATTTAATATTATCTTGGTAGATTTATTTTTCAAACGGTAGAGTTGTTAGTAAAGACGATAGAGTTAATTAACAATAACATATGGTTCCTAGAATTCTAAGTGTAGTATATTTATTTGAAGAGATGGCAGATTTTTTAACATTAGACAGATTTGTACAAAAATTGGTAGATTTATCAATAGTGACGGTAGATTTCTATAAAAATTTGAGAAACACGAAATTGATATACTTATTGTAAATTGGTAGATTTAATTATAAATAGGCAGATATATCTGTTATTTGTAAATTTATCTAAAACTGGTAGATTTGTTATTTATTATTGATGGTAGACTTGTCATTTGTTGAAACTATAGGTTATCAAATGATGATTTTGCCCATCTAAAACCTTTTATTTTTGCAAAAAAAAAACCAGGCACCCATCGTGAAGATGATTATCACCGGTCTAAGTATGAGAAAAATTATTGTTTGGTGGTAGATTTATTGTAATGATGGTAAATTTATTTTGATATATGAATTTTTCAAGTACTAAAATGTCAATAATTGTACTATTACTTTAATCTACATTGAACCATATATTAGGATATTTGGGTATTTGCTAGACAATCGCTTGATCGTGTCTGAAATGGCATATGAGTTTTGTATTTTTTTGTGCTTGTTTGTTTTCTTTCTATGCATTTTAATTTATTTTTTTCATATTACTGGGTTGATTCATATGTTTTTAGTTTATAGCTCACTCATTTTAATTATACATACTAAAAATTATTAAATTACTATTTAAAATAAGAAAACCTATTACCATTTCAAATAAATCTATTAAATTCTAAATTAAATTTACCATCAAGTAAACAAATCTACCACTATTTAAGCAACAAATCTATACATATTTTTTTGATAAACAAAACTCCATTTTCTTGCCGGTAACTTGACTCCCCTTCCAACATATAGCCTATCTTTTGATCCACCGTTCGTCGTCTGTCACCTACTAGAGAAAAAGATAAATACACAAAATTCAAAATAAATTACCATCATTTCAAAAATAAATCTACTATTATATCAAAAATGCATCTACCATCAATATATAGTAAAACTACACAAAAATAAATCTACCATTAATGAAAATTTACAAATAACTCTACCATCATTGAAAGAATTTCGTCGAACAGTTGGTGGACGTATCTCTTAAATCATCATATTAACTAAAAACACAAGCAAATAAGCCAAGGAGAGAAGATCTTGTGGAAGGGCGGAGGAATACATCTGCTGGAAGGCAGTAGATATAGTAAACCTACACAAAAATAAATCTTCCATCATTTGAGAATAAATCTTCCATCATTTGAGAATAAATCTACCACCACCAGGAAATTAAATTTACCATTATGAAAATCTACCAATAATTCTACCATCATTGGTGGAATTTAGTCGAACACTTGGTGGGTGTACCTCTTGAATCATCATATCAACTAAAAATACAAGAAAATAAGCCAAGGAGAGAAGATCTTGTGGAAGGGCGGTGGAATACATCTGCTGGAAAGCAGCGGCGGAATAGATATGGTGGAATGCAACGAAGGATAATTTTTTTAGTAGCAACTTTAGAAGAGGAGGTAAAAGTGGGAAGGAGGTTCTCTACAGTGGAGCATATCTGGTGGAGTAGACAGTGGAATAGTCAGAATCAACGTCGGTTGGAGATACACTCACAAATTGCCATTAATGGAGGAGAGAAGAAGAGAAAGAAGAGAGAGAAAGAAATTGGAAAGAAGAAAAAGAGAGAAGATAAAAAGAGGAGAGAGAGAAAGTGTTGGTGAAGATGAATTTTTTTTCAAAATTAATTATATTTTTGTTAAAAATAAATAAAAATAGCATTTTCGTTATTTAAAATGAAAAAAATGCTGTTATTCAAACTTAGAACAAAGTTATTCTAGTAAAGTGGTTATTTTTGAAGGTTGTTCTAGTAATTAATTCAATATTTATTGTAAACAACTTGATAAACGAAAAGGAAAACTAGTGTGCTAAAAAGCGGTGTAGGTAGTTGTTTAAATGGTATTAAGGTGCTAGACGCTTATGACTGTAGCGATTATATTATCTATCCATAGTATAATATTTTCTCTTTTTCATATTAATATTTTCATCCAATTTTTTTTTTATTAGTTACCTAGTTACATTTTTGTTATGGCTATAAACTTTTATTTTTTGGGTGGAATATAACTAGTGGGCGGCTAATTCACCTATAACAGAACAAAATTAAACATTACATGAGACGTAGAAACGTCAAAGACCATAGAAACCATAGAATAGTAATAGTATTATATGTGATCACAAAAGTAGACAGCGCCACCACAAATCTCTGTCTCACTATCTCCTTCCTTTTCAACCTTGTATATTATTTTCCCTTCTTTTTAATTTTTATATATCCCTCTGTAATCTCTTCTTATAGATACAAACATCTAAACCAAAGAAAAATAAATCCCTATTGAACAAAAAAAAAAAAACCAAAGAAAGATTGTAAAATGAAGAGCACCCATTTGCCTTTTCATTTGCCTGATGAATTCAAGGAACCAATCTCTCCAAGAACATCCTCTCACCAGAAACAAAACAATGAGGTCACGAAGACATGTTTGCCGGTGAGCATCACGAGTCACCGGAATATTCAAGAACAGCCGGAGAAGACGACGGTGTTATCCGGACGTGAGAGGCTGAAGAGACACAGAGAAGAAGTTGCCGGAAAAGTTCCGATACCGGAGAGTTGGGGCAAAGAAGGATTGCTTATGGGTTGGATGGATTTCTCTGCCTTTGACGCTGCTTTTACGTCTAGTCAGATAGTCTCTGCTCGAGCTGCGTTAATTGCAGACGCCGTAGATGATGCCGGAGATAGAGGAAGAAGGCCTCAACGGCTCCGAGTTGAGACCTCTTGTTGATTTTCAATTTCTTAGAGAAATATTTATGCAAATAATACACATCGGAAATGTTGGATGTTTTTAGATATCAATCTTTATATTGAATTTTGGATATTGGACCATTGATACAACCATTCAAAGTTTTCAATTAGTAATTGGATTGATTTATTTAGGGAATTGCCTGTAACAAACATATATTTGGCTACATATTATCATTTATTTAATTTATATTGCAAATTAAGAAATATCATTTGGGAATATGTATTAGTGTGTATGTTTAGTACTTTAGTGTTTACTAAATTATGGATTGTTATATTATCTTTTAACGGGTTGATTTCCCTTTTTGTGGAATGTCATGTATTTATTGATCAGCTTCCTCTCTTGAATAATATACTTGTGTTGGCCAGAATTTTTTTTTTTAAAAAAAAACAATATCCGTTTTTCATAGTTTTCTTCTTTTCTTTTTAGTTTTCTTCTTTTCTTTTTAGTTTTGTTTTTCTAACATGACTTTTTTCGAACGGTTTTAGATTTGTACTTTTCAACGTTCTCATCAAACTCTGTATTATAAGTTTTTTTTTTGTAGCTCTGAATTATTTCTGATATTTTCTAAACACTCACTACTCTGGATATTTTAAACTCTTAATGTTACTACTTTGCTTAGGTTTAATACTAGATGAAAAAAGTTTAAAATGTTCGCGAATGTTTAACCTAACACATTTTCCATGACCTTTTTTAATCGGCATGTACAATAAACGATAACTTATCCTAACAACAAATCGGCTAACCCGATGGTAATTAATTGTGTTATATATCTAAATAATGTTGTTGAAATTGTTCCTTGTTCGTTCGGCTTACCCGATGCTAATTTTACTATGAGTCTATGGCTATGCAATGGGATTTGTGAGAAAATATGTGGCTGAGAGGATTAATATTTATACTCCTAGCTTGAAGTATTCTGTGACCTCTGCGAAGTTATAAAGAAATCAAAGACTCTTCTTTTACCATCATCGAGGACTTGTGTGTTTTGTTGTGGGGATTATACGAAAACTTTGATTGGTGCGGATGAAGAATGTAGTGGGGAGGTGTTTCAGATGAAAAAGGAACGAGGCAGCAATTAGTAGTAGTTGACGAGAACTATGGTATCGTCGTTTTAAGTTCCCTTGATTTGAAAAAAATGGTTGATATAGACATCAGTTTATGATATCTGTTATCGGGTTAAATAAACCATAGATTTTTTTCATGAAAATGATATGAAAATTGCTAGGTTTTTAAATTTGATTTATTGTGATGTTTGGAGACAGTATCACACTCCGTCCTCTTACAAAGCTATTTTTGGTTTTTTAATTAATGATTACTTACAAGCAGTCTGGATATATATGTTAGTAGAATACGAGAAGTTAAACTCTTAAGAACTTTGAATCAAAGTTGTAAGGAGTGACAATAGCCAAATATAACTTCCGCATTTTTTATACACGTTCCTTTAATAATAGAAAACACATTGCATGATTGAAATAATGAAAAACATGCTGGTATTAATGAAAACATGCTCTAGTAGAATAGTGTTAGGGAAAACATGCTGTAAATAAGCATGTTCTCTGCACGTCTTGGTAATAAAATAAACGTGCTCTTCACATCTTGGAAGTTGAACGAGTATGTCACCACCAACACTCACCCTCATCAAATATTACTATATACATTATGATTTGCGAGTACAATTCAATTTTTGATTGCTTTAGTTTGATATGTTCTCCTTTCTCTTTTACCAAAAAAAAAAATGTTCTCCTTTCTCCAATCCCCATGACTAAGAAACGAAGCAACGACTTAGTTCCCTGACTTAGCTCCCTATTTATTATAAAAAAATTAGACGACTTAGGCTCCTATGTACTTAAAAAAAGACCAAGGCTTACTATTTAATCACACTATCACTTGCATTGGTAAAAATATATCTGAAAACAACAACAAGTAATCAAGAATGGATCTCTTCTTGATTATAGCCACCGTGGCAGCCGCAATGGTAGCCTACTTACTCCTCCGGTGCACCACCAAGAAATCTCTACGGCTGCCTCCAGGGCCAAGAGGTCTTCCTATAATTGGAAACCTCCACCAGATGGAGAAATTCAATCCACAACAATTCTTCTTCCGTCTCTCCAAGCTCTACGGTCCGATTTTCACAATGAAATTGGGAAGCCGTCACCTAGTGATGATCTCCTCGGCTGAGCTAGCCAAGGAGCTCCTCAAGACCCAAGATCTAAATTTTACTGCTCGTCCTCTCCTCAAAGGGCAACAAACGATGTCGTATCAAGGCCGTGACCTTGGTTTCGGACAGTACACAGCGTACTACCGTGAGATGAGGAAGATGTGTATGGTGAATCTCTTCAGCCCAAACCGAGTGGCAAGTTTTCTACCCGTTAGAGAAGAAGAGTGCCAACGGATGATGGACAAGATCTACAAAGCCGTAGACCAATCGGGGACCGTTGATCTAAGTGAACTTCTCTTGTCCTTCACCAACTGTGTTGTCTGTAGACAAGCTTTTGGGAAGCGATACAACGAGTCCGGAGCCGAGATGAGGAGATTCATTAGCATCTTGTTTGAGACTCAGGCCTTTTTGGGAACTCTTTTTTTCTCCGACCTGTTCCCTTATTTTGGATTCGTCGACAACCTCACTGGTCTCAATGCGCGTCTCAAGAAAGCTTTCAAGGAGCTCGACACTTATCTTCAAGAACTCCTTGATGAGACTCTTGACCCTAACCGCCCTAAACCCGAGAGAGAGAGCTTCATTGATCTTTTGATGACGAGCCACAAAGATCAACCTTTCTCCGTCGAATTCACCCACGAAAATGTCAAGGCCATGATATTTGTTCGTAACTCACTCACTCACTCATTCACTAACACATATTGCAATTTTTTATTAATTTTTCAAACTCGTATAAATTCCTAGAGGTCATAATTTCTACATTTGGAGGCAAAAAGGATTTTTTGTTTTCAAAATTAGGTTTGGTTTTGGATAACAAGTACTCAAAAATCCAGTTTTAACTTATTATTCTAGTGCGTAAATTAAAAAAAAATATATATTTTACTTAGTGTATTAAGAAGAGATAAAATAATTATTTTGATACTTTTATTTATATCTGTGAAAAATGGTAGAATGACATTTTTTTTAATATATGGAATATAATTGTGATTAACACTGTTATAATTTGATTAGGATATTGTCATGCCCGGAACTGACACGGCGGCCGCAGTGGTGGTATGGGCAATGACTAACCTCATAAAGTACCCTGAAGTGATGAAGTAAGCTCAAGAGGAAGTGAGAAATGTGGTAGGCAACAAAGGATATGTCTCAGAAGAAGACATACCAAATCTCCCTTACTTGAAGGCTGTAATTAAGGAGTCTCTCCGGCTCGAACTAGTCATACCCATTCTTCTACCCAGAGAAACCATCGCAGACGCAAAGATCGGTGGCTATGATATTCCTGCGAAGACCATGATTCAGGTGAACTCGTGGGCGGTTTCTCGTGACACGGCCGCGTGGGGAGATAACCCTAATGAATTATTCCGGAGAGGTTCATGAACGAGAAGAAAGGAGTGGACTTCAAGGGACAAGATTTTGAGCTCCTACCTTTCGGGTCAGGCCGGAGGATGTGCCCTGCGATGCATCTTAGGGTCGCAGCTGTAGAGATACCTTTCACTAACCTTCTCTACAGATTTGACTGGAGTCTACCTAAAGGAGTTAAATCGGAGGATATAAACATAGACGTCATGCCCGGACTCGCTATGCACAAGAAAGACCCCCTTGTGTTTGCACAACGGAGCTACATTTGATCTGGTACGATTTGGTGCGGTGAAGAACATTCTGGCGGTGTATATATATGGCGATTAGTGGCTGTTTTTAAAACCATATCGTATCATATCAGTCAATGATATGATAGCAATCACATTAACTTCTTACCTTAATGCTGATTCTGTAAATTGATTCTCTGTGTATCTCTTTAGGAATGTTGATACGCTCTTTGAGCTATATAACTCTGTATTGTCTTTGTGAATAAACACCAGAAACTTCTTCTCCAATATCGTTCTTTACATTTGTTCATGGTATCAGAGCTTGACAAATCTATTTGAAATTTCTCTCAAAATTTTCTTTGTTTTTTTTAATTCACGAAACGATGTCTGACGAAACCGCAACACCGATGACGACAAACTCAACCGAAAACCCGACAACCATGGAGGTAAGGAGATCAATTTCTCCTTACGACTTGACAGCCGCTGACAACCCCGGCACAGTGATTTTGCATCCTTTTCTCAAAGGATTGAACTACGATGAGTGGGCTTGTGGTATGAAGACTGCTCTCACATCTCGAAAGAAATTTGGATTTCTGGATGGGTCAATTCCTCGACCTGCAGAAGGATCTCCAGATTTAGAAGATTGGTGGAAGATTCAAGCTTTGCTTGTTTCCTGGATCAAGATGACCATCGATCCTTCTCTTCGCTCCAATATCTCACATCGTGATGTTGCGAAAGATTTGTGGGATCATCTCAAAAAGAGGTTCTCGGTGACAAATGGGCCTCGGATCCAACAATTGAAGGCTGAATTGGCGTGCTGCAAGCAACACAGACTTGCTATTGAAGCTTACTACGGAAAGCGCAATAGGATTTGGGACAACATGGCACAATACAGGCCGGTGCATGTCTGCAAATGTGGAAAATGCGAATGCGATCTGCGTACACTCCATGAACAGGATCGTGAAGCAGAAAAGGTTCATGAGTTCCTTTTTGGCCTTGATGAAAGTTATCGGACCGTCAGATCCACTTTGGTATCTCGTACACTGATTCAACCCCTGGAAGAGGTCTACAATGTTGTTCGACAAGAAGAAGATTTAGAGACGACGGTTCACAGCACTGAAGAAATGCCAGAAGTGATGGCTCATGCGGTTCAAGCC
Source organism: Eutrema salsugineum (assembly GCF_000478725.1). Lineage (NCBI taxonomy): Eukaryota > Viridiplantae > Streptophyta > Magnoliopsida > Brassicales > Brassicaceae > Eutrema > Eutrema salsugineum. Next base: position 5,587,688 of record NW_006256858.1, read on the forward strand.
AAACCTCGTGTGACTCTTCCTCGTAATGATGCTTCTGATGGTTATGTTCTTTGCAAGCATTGCTAACACTCGGGCCATTCCTCTAATTCCTGTTTTGCGGTCATTGGACATCCGGAATGGTGGGGTGAGCGTTCACACAGCAGAGTCACACAAGGAAGAGGACGTGGTGGTGTTTCTGGAGCTGCAACAACTGGTCGTGGGCGTATTAATTACGCTAATGCCGTTCATGTTCCTCATCAGCAAACACAGGAACATGTGAATTATACCATCACGGACAGAGATCGTGATGGTGTAAATGGACTCAATGACACACAGTGGCGTGCATTGATGAATCTTTTGAATGGAGGAGCAAGCATAAGCTCTGAAAAACTCTCGGGTATGTCTTCTGTTTCTTCTTGGATATTGGATACAGGGGCTTCTCTTAACGGATGTTAGAGAAATAGATCCAGTTCGGATTATATTGGCTGGTGGTAGAGAAAGAATTTCAGTTCTAGAAGGAATGGTAGTCTTGGATTCTCATTTGACGTTGAAATCAGTATTTTACGTTGAAGAATTTCATACCGATCTGATCAGTTTAGGACAGTTGATGGATGAGAATAAGTGTGTGGTGCAACTAGCTGATCAGTTTCTTGTTGTCTAGGACCGCGTTTCGAGGATGGTGATTGGAGCGGGTAAGAGAGAATCTGGAACTTTCAGCTTTCGCAGAACAGAGCTTGTAGCATCAGTGAGGACTCGAGATGAGAAATCTTTTTAGTTGTGGCACCATCGGATGGGACATGCTTCTGCTCAAGTTGTTGGTTCAATTAAGAATATTGATGTTTCTGTTACTGATGTTTCGAATAATGCGTGTGATGTTTGTTTCTGCGCAAAGCAAACTCGATCTCCTTTTCCGATTACTATCAATAAAACTACTGAAGTTTTCCAGTTAATTCATTCTAATTTATGGGGTCCGTATCGGACGGAATCGAATTGTGGTGTGCGATACTTCTTAACCATTGTAGATGATTTTTCTCGGTGTGTCTGGATTCATCTTCTTTCCGATAAAACAGAGGCACCAATACAACTGAAAAATTTCTTATCAATGGTTGAACGTCAGTTTCAACGGAAAGTTAAGAGCTTTCGTAGTGATAATGGAGCTGAATTCATAAGTCTAACGAGTTATTTCCAACAACACGGGATTATACATGAGACATCATGTGTGGGAACTCCACAACCAAACGGCAGAGCTGAACGGAAACATCGGCATATTCTCAATGTTGCTCGAGCTTTGCGTTTTCAGGCGCATTTACCGATTTATTTCTGGGGTGAGTGTATCCTCACTGCTGGGTACTTGATTAACCGAACGCCCAACTCAGTTCTTCAAGGGATGACGCCATTTGAGAAGCTATATCAGAAGGTGCCAGATTATGAGCATTTACGTGTTATTGGGAGCTTATGTTATACTCATAATCAAGGTTATAAAGGAGATAAGTTTGAATCAAGGAGTAGGAAGTGTGCATTTGTTGGTTACCCATACGGTAAAAAGGGGTGGAGATTGTTCGATTTGGAAAAACAAGAGTTTTTTGTGTCACGCGACGTTGTGTTCTTCGAAAATCAGTTCCCTTTTGCTGCAAAAGAACTGATTTCTTCGACAAGTGAAAATGAAGAAGGCATTTTGTGGGCTCCAATTTCTGCAGACCCATTAATGGAAGAAAAAAACAGGCCCAACAAAATTTTATCTGAACAAAATGGCCCAATTCAAAGCCCACATACAGAAGAAGAAATATCAAGCCCAATTAGAGATGAAGAGAATAACGACACAGCTGCGTCGTCTTCTTAAACTTCGACATCTGATAATTCACCTCCACCGTCTCCGCTTGTCACCACGATTTCGTCACCACCACCTGTACCATCAACGGTGCCTCCTCCTCCACAAGAGTTGCTGGGTCGTGGTCACAGAAACAAGATTCAATCCGTCAAGCTCCGTAATTTCGTGAAAAATACTGCTCAGAGTAAGCTGCTCACGAAATCAGGTGCTTAATCGAATTACCCCATTGCGAATTATGTCTCTTGTGCTCATTTCTCAGATTCTCATCGAGCCTATCTGGCTGCAATTACCGATGGTGTTGAACCGAAATCTTTTAAGACAGCGTTTGAACATAAGCGATGGAGAAAGGCCATGGGTAATGAGGTCGAAGCACTTGAGGAGAATGAGACATGGACGCTCGAAGATTTACCGCCTGGAAAACGTGCTATTGGTAGTAAGTGGGTCTATAAGATCAAGTATAACTCCGACGGGACAATAGAACGGTATAAAGCAAGGTTAGTGGCTCTTGGAAATAAGCAGATAGAGGGTGAAGACTATGGAGAAACATATGCACCAGTTGCGAAAATTGGAACAATTCGATTGTTTCTAAAAGTTGCAGCTGGGAATGCTTGGCCAGTGTATCAGATGGACGTCCACAACGCCTTTCTTCACGGCGATCTGGATGAAGAGGTCTACATGAAACCACTACCAGGCTTCTATCCGAAAGATGAGAAGAAGGTTTGTCGCTTGCGAAAATCCATTTATGGCCTCAAACAAGCTCCTCGATGCTGGTTTGAGAAGCCTAAAAAGGCACTACGTGACTATGGTTTTCAGCAATCTCACGCAGATTACTCCCTCTTCACTTTTGATAAAGGTGCTATTCAGATTCAAATGCTTATATATGTTGATGACATGATCTTAACGGGCAACAATGACGCTGCTTTACAAGTTTTCAAAAACTATCTCTCTTCATGTTACAAGATGAAGGATCTTGGTCAATTGAAGTATTTTCTGGGAATTGAAGTCTCTCGGAATCAAACCGGCTTTTATCTCAGTCAACGCAAGTATGCATTGGAAATCGTTTCTGAAACAGGATTGCTTGGTGCTAAACCGGCTCCATTCCCTTTGGAAGAGAACCACAAGTTGGCTCTCTCGACATCCAAACTCTTATCTGATCCAGCTCTTTACCGACGTTTAATTGGCAGATTCATATACTTTGGCTGTAACACGACCGGATTTAGCATTTTGTGTTCACACTCTGGCACAATTTATGCAAGAATCAAGGGAAGATCATTGGAACTCGGCGTTGTGTGTGGTTCGATACATTAAAGGCACTCCAGGTCAGGGAATTCATTTAAGTTCTGAGAATGATTTTCAGGTTTACGGGTGGTGTGATTCTGATTGGTCAAGTTGCCCAATCACACGTCGGTCCGTAACGGGATACTTTGTTCAACTCGGGGAATCTCCAATTTCTTGGAAAACTAAGAAACAAGACACCGTGAGCAAGTCTTCCGCTGAGGCCGAATATAGGGCCATATCATATCTCCAAGATGAGCTCTTATGGATAAAGAATGTTCTTAAATCCCTCGGTGTTTCTCATGACCAGCCAATGCGTATTCACTGTGACAGCAAGTCCGCGGTTCACATCAGTACAAACCCGGTATTTCACGAGCGAACAAAACATATAGAGAACGACTGTCATACTGTTCGCGACAAAATTCAAAAAGATACCATGATTACTCATCATGTTTCTTCTTCTCAACAATTGGCTGACATCTTTACAAAGCCACTGGGTAGACGCGCAGATGAAACGTTCCGAGACAATCTGGGCATCCTCAATTTGCATACTCCAACTTGAGGGGGGAGGAGGGGGGGTGAAACCATATCGTATCATATCGGTCAATGATATGATAGCAATCACATTAACTTCTTACCTTAATGCTGATTCTGTAAATTGATTGTCTGTGTATCTCTTTAGGAATGTTGATACGCTCTTTGAGCTATATAACTCTGTATTTTCTTTGTGAATAAACACCATAAACTTCTTCTCCGATATCGTTCTTTACATTTGTTCAGTTTTTTTTTTTCAGTGTATGGCAAAGTCTGTCTTTTGCTCTCTTTTTCAGCTTTAACCAATCTATTATATTAAAACAAAAGCACTTTTACAGCTTGTATCCAAACATTCTCAAAGTTTTTCTTTTTAAAAAAAAAATATTTGAAAACTCTTTTAAGATTATCCTATTTTGTTGCGATATTATTTTTAGAAAATATATTTTCGTTTATATATAAAACTAATTCCAAAAATTAGATATTAATTTAGACGACTAAAGATTTTTTTAATATAAGTTATAATTTAAATTTTTTTTTTTTTAATTTGCAATTAAATTTAAATCTAAAAAGTTAGATATTAAGTTAAATTGCTTTAGATGTCTTTAAATATAGTTTAGATTTAATTTAATATTTAAAATTTAAATAATATTTTCATAATAACACATATGATTAACAAATATGTTATTGTATTTTTTTTAATCAAAATCAATCAATCTAAAATTATATATATTTAAAATTGATAAATATTTATATTATATGGTAATTTGATGGGACGTGTTAGATTTTTTTTATAATAATGGTTTTATGTGGGTTAAGTTATCAAAACATGCAAGATATTAAACTAAAAAAATATTTCAAAATAAGTAAATATTTATATTATATACTAATATGAACAAATGGGTTACAATTATGTTTTTATAACCACAATCATTTTCGGATTAATAGAATGAACGAGTTAGAATTATTTTTTATAATAACTGTCTTTTTTTATTAATATAATGATCCGATTATTATTTTTTTTTATGATCACGGTCATAATAATATTATTATTTTTTTAATACAAATTATATATAAACAGAAAAATGAATCTCTGTTACTTATTAAAAAAATTATATCTATAAAGAAAACATAAATTAATTATAAAAGTTGATAAAATTTCCGTGCGGATGCATATGGTAAAATCTAGTAATGTATTAATGTAATAAAATTGAGATGACTAATTTTACGATTTGCTTATGTAATAACTTTTTTTTCCAAAACTTTTGTATAACTTTATAATCTCAATTTGAAATCTATGAAATTGTTGGCTGTAAATAAAAATTTTTTTTTACGATTTGTTTGTCTTATTTGTTTTACAATTTTATAGATAAAGATATTTCCAAATATATTTTTTTCTGTTATCAGCAAAGCGTAGCTCTCCCAGTCATCATCTAGTTCTACAAATTCTATATATCAATAAAAATATATTATCATCTAAAATTGTAGATTACACATTATTTGAAAACTAATATTTGAAAACTAATAAATTTCTAAAATTTTATATGTACACGAACAAAACAATAACACTGCTAGTTTCGAGAATGACCAAAACACCCATACCGGCTTCCGGCTTCACAAGAATCACAACAAGAACAAAGTTAAAGGTCACTTCAGTAATTTTGAAAATTTATGTCTTTTAGCTCTTCTCTATCTTATTAGCTGCTTCGCACTGGTCGGCAAGAACTTCTTCTCAAAAACACGAGGGCATAAAACCGTAATTTCCGATGGGGTCCATGGGGCTAAAGGTAAATTGGAGCTGGAGCTCAGCCTTAATCGGAGCAGCATCAGCCGCAGCAGCAACCTCTCTCCTCAGCGCCAAACCAAAAGATCCAACTTTCCACCTTATCTCCATAGACCTCACCTCACTGAAACTCAACCTCCCTGTCCTCGACGCCGAGTTAATGCTGACCGTACACGTCACAAACCCTAACATCGCAGCCATCCATTACTCCTCCACAACGATGTCGATCCTCTACGAAGGCACGGTCCTTGGCACGGCTGAGGTCAAGGCTGGTTCGCAGCCGGCGAGGTCTTGTCAGCTTCTCAAGCTACCGGCGATTCTCGACGGGATGGAGCTTGCGCAACACGCGCGGAGGTTTCTTGCTGACGTGGCGAAGAGGGAGATGAAACTTCAGGCTAAACTTGATATCGAAGGAGCGGCTAAGGTTTTGTGGTGGGATCATAGTTTTAAGGTGCACGTGGATAGCTTTGTGACCGTTGATCCTGTCTTTCTTGATGTTATTGGTCAAGAGAATCGATCTCAGATGGATTTGTTTCTTGCTTAAGAAAAAAATGATAATTCTTAGTTTTATTGTTTAATCTAATGTTTTCTTTTCAGCTATTTGAGTAAGGCTTTGATCTCATATTCGGTAAATTTGACATGAGTATCCGAATACCAAAATACGATTAGTGTTAGTATAACATTATAAACGATGCTTTTTAGACATCTGAATATATATATTAGATTGAAGAAAATGTTACAAGCATCACTTATACAAATTAATCTCTCTTAGGCAAGCTCAAGGATGCTCAAAATAGGTGAAACAACAACAAGTTCTCCTAATTCCAAAATTAGACTAAGACTACTGACCAGAGAGGATCACAAAGAATGACTAAGTCACATACTGATAAAGAGTTCATGAAGCCATCAAGGATAACCTTAAGTCACATACGTTTGACCACGATTTCCTGTATTGACACTTGGAGCTATGAGAAACGCACCTATGTTTGATGCACTTGCTGCAACTTCCATTGACTAATCATATTTTTTCTTCGAAAAATTGTTAACCTGTAAAAACTGATATCTAAAGGCAGGCCAAGCTTTTGTTATCCTTACCAAATCTGATGCTTCGTTGCAAAAAGCCAAAAACGTTATAAACTATGTAGAGTACAGAGTTTTTCAGTCATATAGCAATAAAATGTGGTATTGCAGAGATCTAAATAGGGACGTATCAGCTATGGAAAATGGTGCACTAACTCCGTTGGTCTAACGTATGGATTGGCTCGTTGTTTTAAGACTAAGTTGAGACACCCAAAACCAAGGAAACCATATTGAATAACTTGATTTGCACTCTACGCCAAACTGATCTTTTAAACAATGTCTGAAAGGAAAAAGAGGAGTGAGTATTTTGAAGATACTCAATGAGGACGATCTTACATGTCCACTTGATCTATACGAAGAATTAAACATAATCATATATATGTTTACTTAACCTAAGATTAGACAAACAACAATCATAAATATTTCACAAGTACACAAAAACCTAGCACACAAGTTCCCACTCACGAGAACGTCACACTGTTTAAATCTGGTGACTCGTCAGCCACAAATCTCACAGGCCCGTCAGCCCTTGTACTGGCCATACTTCCTCTGTGTATGGTCTAGCCATGGTCCCACTTTGCGAAACGTCCTTCGTGAAGACCAGCAAGCAATCTGTCCATAGGCCGGTATCAATCATGCGCTCTAACGCGCTTAGACTAACACCAATCAACAATACATACAACAGTTCTCAAAGAATCATTCATGTTCATTTTAATTATCAATCAATCTCTAATTCTAGATTCAGCACACACATATACAACTATGTCTAAGACAACCTATAGATCCACAAGTCTCGGCTCACCTTTGCCACTTGATGAATAACAAATATGGTTCACCTTAGGACAGATTTGACATCCAATAGAAGAACGATCTTAACTTTCTTGTGACAGCTCGGAATGGGTATCGGAAGAGTGATCTGGAAATCTGGATTAAATATCTTCACGATGGTATGTAGATCGCCATCTGAAGCTTTCTAGATCTCCGGAAAAATGCTTCACAAGTCAGCTGCTCGCGGATCAAACCTTTGCAAATATGGCTCGGGAAAACACTCATAACCTTTATAAGAAAACTCCAAATAAGGATCCGTTTGCGGCTATAGCTAGATTTGAGGGTCTAGAATCATCTTACCAAGTTTCATCCCGATCTGATTTGATTTGACCACCCGATTATCTCTCACTCCAGAACACATCGGATGAGCCTTTTAGATTGCTGCAGTGGCTTCTCCTTCGAGCTGTTTTGATGGTGGCTGCTCAAGCATGACTCCGGCAAGGCTTCGCCGCTCTGATCTCTCTGTCTCCTCTTTGCCACGAGCTCCATCTATTTATAGAGTGAAAGAGAGAACCCTAGGTCTGATTGCAGAAAGTCGGAATTGCCCTTAATGAAATTTTTGAGATGTCACTAACTCCCCCACTTGAAATAAATTCGTCCTCGAATTTGCGGGTTACTTCTCCCCACTTGGAATATCGACCCCACATTCGCGTCTTTCAAAATCATTTCACGTGACATCCCAACGGATATGCTGCGCACTCGATCTCCATGCCCCTCTTGGGTTCTGTTCCATTTTATCAATGTTGAGGTCTTCAACTAATGAACTCGGATTTGGCACATTCTTTTATCCCAAAGGAAATTTGAAAATATTAAAGAAAATAAAATTTTAAAACATTTGAAAATCGAGAAATTATTATTATTATTATTATTATTTTAAATACGAAATTCAAAAATCTTTGTTTTTTAAATACGAAATTCAAAAATCTTTTTTTTAATGCGAAAAATCCAAAATAGAAATAGATTTTTTTTTAAAAAAAACCGATTCAAAATTTGAACAAGTACCAAAATGCCTTTCGGGTCAGAACCGGTTTGGTTAATCTGCTCTGATATCAAATTGAGACACCCAAAACCAAGGAAACCATATTGAATAACTTGACTTGCACTCCATGCCAAACTGATCTTTTAAACAACACCTGAAAGGGAAAAGAGGGGTGAGCATTTTGAAGATACTCAGTGAGGACGATCCTAGCTTTCCACTTGATCTATACGAAGAATTAAACATAACCACATATATGTCTACTTAACCTAAGATTAGACAAACAACAATCATAAATATTTCACAAGTACACAGAAACCTAGCACACAAGTTCCCACTCACGAGAACGTCACACTATTTAAATCTGGTGACTCGTCAGCCACAAATCTCACAGGCCAGTACCCGTCAGCCCCTGTACTGGCCATACTTCCTCTGTGTATGGTCCAGCCATGGTCCCATTTTGCGAAACGTCCTTCGTGAAGATCAGCAGCAATCCGTCTATAGGCCGGTATCAATCATGCACTCTAACACGCCTAAACTAACACCAATCAACAATACGTACAACAGTTCTCAAAGAATCATTCATGTTCGTTTTGATTATCAATCAATCTCTAATTCTAGGTTCAGCACACACATATACAACTATGTCTAAGACAATCTATAGATCCGCAAGTCCCGCCTCACCTTTGCCACTTGATGAATAACGAATATGGTTTACCTTCGGACAGATTTGACATCCAATAGAAGAACAATCATAACTTTCTTGTGACAGCTCGGAATAGGTATCAGAAGATTGATGTGGAAAGCTGGATTAAATATCTTCACGATGGTATGTAGATCGCCTTCTAAATCTTCCTAGATCTCCGGAAAAACGCTTCACAAGTTAGCTGTTTGCGGATTGGACCTTTGCAAATATCGCTTGGAAAAACACTCATAACTTTTAGAAGACAACTCCAAATAAAGATCTCCGGAAAAACGCTTCACAAGTTAGCTGTTCGCGGATCGGACCTTTGCAAATATCGCTTGGAAAAACACTCATAACTTTAAGAAGACAACTCCAAATAAAGATTCGTTTGCGGCTATAGCTAGATTTGAGGGTCTAGAATTATCTTACCAAGTTTCGTCCCGATCTGATTTGATTTGACCACCTGAATATCTCTCACTCCAGAACACGTCGGATGAGTCTTCTAGATTGCTGCAGTGGCTTTTCCTTCGAGCTGTTTTGAGAGTGGCTGCTCAAGCATGACTCCGGCAGGGCTTCGCCGCTCTAATCTCTCTGTCTCCTTTTTGCCACGAGCTCCATCTATTTATAGAGTGAAAGAGAGAACCCTAAGTCTGATTACAGAAAGTCGGAATTGCTCTTAATGAAATTCTTGAGATATTACATAAGTTTTCATAATTTCACTTTTAGAAAATTTGTATTAGATTATCCAACCATTTTATTTAAATATTTATAGTTAAAAAAGAAAATTTTTTACAGAATCCTTCTACGTTATGATATCATCCAAATTAATAAAACCAAATTTACAAGAAATTGAAAACGTGGTGTAAGTACGCGTTCGTCGTGGTTTTGCATGTCAATAATAGGAGTAAAACTCTAGCGCAAGTGTTGTGCATGTGTAATCGGGTCAGGTTATTCGTTAACTGTTCCTGTAAATACTTTTAAATATGGCCTAATCTCCAAGTTCCTCTTAATTTTATTACCCACTATTAATTGCAAAAGCAGTCACACCGAAATAGCCATAAACGGAATTAACTTTCACATATATCAAGCAAGAACTGCCCGTGCAACCATCGTCGCTTCCTGTAAATGGCATTTCGTAGGGTTTTACTCTCTCACCTTCGCCGATCGCGCAACACTTGTTCCTCTCTCTCTCCTCACCATGTCTCCTCCCATTCACATCCGTCGATGGCCATCGGTCTTCTCCAGTCCCGATTGTTTTCCACTCCCAAGGACCTTGACCCTGAGCTGAGTCGACTCAGAGACGATTCGATCGCTGGCCTGGGAACTGGTGGTGGTGGTGGGCATGGATTAGATTTCGGGGACTGGAGCCAGGAGATGATCGGAGCTGGTGCGGCGAACCATGATTTATTGATCCGACATGTTATCTCGTTGCTTGATTCTTACCATGACTTCACTGGATTGCCCTGGTAATACTAATACATAGCTTCTGCTTTCTGATTCTGTTCTCTGCAATTCCTTGAAAAATCCGTGCTTTCAATTTGACACGCCAATTTGTGTCTGAGGTGAAATTACTTGAAAATTTTGTTTCTTTCACATCTTAGTTCACAGAGCAATTTGTGTCTGAGTTTAAATTTCTTGAAAAGTTGTTTCTTTCACATCTTAGTTCGCAGCCCAATTTGTGTATTTGAGGTGAAATTTCTTGAAAATTCGTTTCTTTCTCATCTTAGTTCATAGTCCAATTTGTGTCTGAGGTGAAATTTCTTGAAAAATTGTTTCTTTCACATCTTAGTGTACAGACCAATTTGTGTCGAAGGTGAAATTTCTTGTAAATTTGGTTCTTTCACATCTTAGTTTACAGACCAATCGTCTTGTTTCTCAGTTCATAGTTTGTGTCTGAGGGTTTACGTTAATTTGCCTCAGATGAATTGCCAGGTGGGTCGTTATTGTTTCGTCTACTGTAGCTTTCAGAACAGCTTTGCTTCCTATACTGATTTTGCAGCGCAAGCAAACAAAAAGGATTTCACAGTTCTTACCTCAGTGTGAGCATTTTTCCTCTCCTTATTTTTTTTTGTGGCAGCACTCAACAATGGTGGTTGTGAAAGCGTTTTGTGTGGATGGACTAGTGTCCGTTCACTTTTGTAAATGATTGGATGCTGATAGATTGATAGTGGTTTTATAGTACCCCCTTTTTGGCCTCCAAAGGATTCAGGAAGGAGTGTTATTGAACAATTAATGCTGTTCCGGAACGAAAGAAAAGCTATCGGTTGCCCTTCGTTTTTTTGGATCCCTGCTTATTTCTCCATCCAGGTGATGCTTCAATTTCGCTACTTGTGGATGTAAAAGCAATTGATTTCGGAATTGATACTCTGCATAACATTTTCCCTTGCATGAGTGAATCATGAGACCCTATTTTATGGAACTTTGATGGCTAGTTTTGTGTTATAAGTGCGTCATTTAGTTATTACCAACATTCTCAATGAGTGTTCTGTAACGTTCTCAGTGAGTTCGCATAACATGAAGCATAGTTTTTTTAGTGGAAAGAAGTTATAAGCTTACTCTACCTTCTTCTTCCTGCAGATTTCTTGTTTTTTCATGTGGATAACTAGTATTAGAAGAATGTCACTTGATCACCATCCTGGCTTTGATACGGTAAGTCGCCAATATATTGGGATCACTGGTACACATGCTTTGATATTGTTTTCTTGTATTTCAGGCGTTCTATCGTCATTTAGTCAATGTTTTCTGCCGTACATTCCTTTAAAACGGATCCTTTGTTTCATTGCTTACAGGGTGGGTCACTATGGTTCCAGAATTTGACTGAAATTCCCAACGGTCTATATGGGCCACTTTTCCCCTTTTTAATAGCTGGTTTGCATTACACAAACACACAGGTATATACTATTGTTTCTTAAGGATCATGGAACCTTGAGTGTCAGTTATGCTACATCTCATCAGCTGGAGTCATTTTTAGTGAACTATAATTCAAGATAATATCTGGATTCTTGCATGTTTGACATATATATAAATCATCCTGCAGGTAGCTTTTTCAGCATCCTCAGTTCACAAAGTTGATAAATTCACGGAATTAGCGAAAGTGAGTTTTTCTACTTTGCTATGCAGTTTAACAATCGGAAGGTTATATTTGAACAGAAACATTTTTTGCAACTGTTTGGCCAGAAAAGTAACTATCCTCGTATTAATTAAAATACCAATTGCTACCGAAAAAGAAAAAATCAAGTGTTTTTATGCATGCTAATTGACAATTGATGGGTGTTTCTGTTTTCTTCTGCAGGTTTTCAAGATATTTTTGAATATTATGACATTTGCTTTTTATTTCCTTGCATTCCAAATGCCTCAGGTAAATTAATCTCTTATCATGTACCTTCTAAAGTTCACATATTCTTGTTTTCGGTTACGTTTGTATATAATACTGCCAACTTTGGGTATGATTTAGATAGTTTACACTTCTACCTGTTAATTTTTTATTTATTTCATCTCATTTTTGTTTCACAATTACTTCTCAGGGAAGTCTGCTTTACTGGTCTACCAATTTGTCATTCAGCATAGCTCAGGTTTGTTTTAATGATTGCAATCTAACATCTCCTAACTCTGTCTGACTTTTGATGCTTGTCGAATGTTTACTTTGTGTGATGTGGTATCTATTGGGACTAGATTGCTTTGGACTAAATCTTTAATATACAGTAAATACGTAAGTGCCCTTCGATTTTCTCATATAGTGCATTGACTTTGTAGCAATCAATCCTCAGACATCCCGTTGTAAGTGCCAAGTTGGGCCTACAAGGAAATGACACTGTCCAGAAAGAGGCTGGAAATCCTATATTGACAAATATAAATGAAGCTAAACTCACTGATCCATCCTCTAAAGGGCGCTTGATCTCGGTGCATAATTTGACCCCTAAGGAGCTGGTTGGTGTAAGTCAATGTCATGGATCAGGGTGTTCTAACAATAATTAGTCTTTCACATCTTTGTTAATATATATTGTTAACATCTTTTCTTAACAGCTTTCTACCAAATACTTATCTGGAGGGCACAAAGAAAAATCAATTCCGCTATTAAGGTAAACTGTCTAGCTACAATTCGTTCTTATCATGCAAAGGTTTTCCTTGGATCGGTACTTGTCGATGTGGCTGTACTTGTGAGTCATAGTTGTGTTATTTTTTTTCAGATTGGCATTAGAAAAGGATCCTGAATATCTTCAAGCTATGGTTATTCTTGGTCAGGCTTTATATCAGAAAGAACAGTTTGCTGAGGCTGCAAAATACTTAGAGCAGGCTGCTTCAAAGGTGTGATATTGATGCACTCTTTCGAGAATTAATTAAGAAACATATTATTGGTTTGACTTAACCGTATTAAGAAACATATTATTGGTGTAACTCTGTTCCTCTCAGCTTATTGATGCCTGTCCAACAGAAGTTGAAAAAGTCGATCTTTTAATCGTTGCATCCCAATGGGCAGGTGTCTCCAATATACGCCAGGTACTTGCTTTCCTCTAGATCTTTGGTATATATACACGTTGATGCGAAGAAACTCAAAGAACGAACACTCATGGCTTCAGGGAAAGACATCAGAGGGAATCACACACCTTAAAAGAGTGGCAAACATGAAAGAGCCTGACGATCCCAAGAGCAAAGCTCATTACTTAGACGCATTGGTACTCTACTCAAGGTAAAAAGAATCAAAACTGTTCTCTGAGAAAGATATTTTGGTTTTTTTTTTTAATCCTCTTTGTGTGTGTGCGCAGTGCTATATTTAACGAAGGAAGAAGAGAGGAAGCAGCAAAGTACTTGAGAAGAGTGGTGGCTTATGATCCATCGTTCAAGGAATTATTGAAACAATGTGAAGAAGATGATGATGATACCACTACCATTGCCAATTCAACTTCTTCATCTCAATCTACCCACAAAACCTCATAACTTTCTAGCTTTTTTTCTTTGTTTTGTTTCACCATTTTTTTTTTCTTTTTATTAGACACAAACACTTAGCAATACATAAAAGTAAAGCAGAAATACATTTTATCAACCATTCTTGAAACACCATGATCTATCTCTTACTAAATGTGACTCTAAGCCCATGTTTCATGTGAAGAATAAGACCAGAAAATGGCTCAATCTTCTGTCCCTTTACGACTTCAATGTCATAGTTTTGTAATATCTCAACAACTACTGTCTTCAACTGAGTCATAGCCATATTCTTGCCAAGACAAGCTCTTGGTCCAGCATTAAACGAAAAGAACTTGTGAGAAGGCTCATGTCTTATTCCTCCGGTCGCGGAAACCCACCTCTCTGGCTTGAACTCCAATGCATCTTCACCCCAAACGGCTCTCATCTTCCCCATCGCATAAACAAAAATCATGATCGTTGAGTTTGCATCGACTTTATGCCCACTTGGAAGAACATCTGGTTTGATTGCTGACCTGCGTTGGAATGGAACCGGTGGATAAAGCCTCATTGACTCACACAATGCACCGTGTAAATACACCAACTTATCCAGCTCTGCAAGATCGTAAGGTGATCTCTCTTGACTGTTTCTTGATCTTGGTAGATTCTCTTGGAGCTCTTGGTGAATCTTGGTCAACACGTTAGGGTTTTCAGACAAAAGCCAGAAGAACCAAGTGAGTGTAGACGCAATCGTGTCTCTCGCCGCTAAAATGAAACCTACAATGACGTCTCTAAGGAGTTTATCATCAATAGGTTCCAAGAGACCGAACTTTATGAAGAATGTTAAGAGATCCACAAAATCTCCATTGTTTGAATGATGTCGTATTTCATCTCTCTTATCAGTTACGTATTTCCCACACAAACGATCAAAGACTGCATCAGCTTCTATCAACTTCTTCTCTTGTCCTAATCCCATCTTCTTTTGCAGCTTCCATAGGAATCTTGGCATCATGTGCCTATATATGATCGCTACTTCAACATCTTCTAGGGCATTAACGAACTCATCGTTGGCCATTTGTACTGAGAGAGATTTAGGATCAGACGCACCAATTGTAATTATAGATGTATCGAAGGTGAATCTCCGGAACACATCTTGAAAGTCTACGACCGTTCCTTCATCTGCGAAATGATCGAAGAGAGGAAGAAGTTCGTCTTTAAGTTTACTTCTCGTGGCGAAAATAGAAAACGTTTGAAACCTTTGATCATGAAGCATGGCTTGATAACACTTCCTTAGATTATTGCATCGCTCTGAGTCAGAGTTGAGTAGTCCGTTTCCGAAGATCTCGAAAACTTCTTGGAAGTTAGGACCTTTGATGTAGTTGGAGTAGCTTGAGGTCATTATATGATGGATATTAGCCGGATCAACCGTGACTAATATATCCATACCAGTGAACCACGGGCCTTTGAATGGCAACGTCATGTTGTAGTTCTCGAGAACCTCGACACCATCGTAGATCCGGTTCAGTCTCACGAGCAAACCCGGAAACATCCCAAGAACCGGCCAGTTCCAAGGGTAGCTCTGAAATGTTTTCTTGATGAGGATGTAATCAAAAGGTTTCTTAATGAGAAAGAGATAGAATATGAGAAAGGAAAAGAAAACTATCGATGCTTCAAATAAGCTAATCGAAGCCATTTAGATAAGTTTTTAATTTTGGATACAGAAAGAGAAAGAAAGATAGATTGATTTATGGACGGTGATAAGACAGGTGAGTTCTAAAGTCCTTTGTTTCACTACATCTATATAAAGGGCCAAATGGTTTGTTTTAAAAAGAAAAGTTTGTTGATAATATTGAAGTGTCATTGTTTAAAATGTTTAAAATCAGTGTTGACCTTTGATAGTTTGATTTATCAACTCTGGACCATGATTTTCTCTCAATATTAATGTTGATGAATATCTTCCTTTATCTTATGGACACATGTAATCGAGAATTACCATCTCGTGCCACGTGATCTAAAATCTAAAGTGTCAATATCTATCAACTTGTGCCATGTGATATAGACAATGTAAACATTTCACAATGGTCACCAACTCGTGACAAGTGATCCGAAAGAATGTGAATATTGATCAATTTGTGCCAAGTTATTTGGAGACGTGTGGAATTAAGGGATGAATGGTCCCTACAGGGACAGAGAAACAACCAGCCAGGTGACCAGGCATCTAGGTAGTCAAGAAGCCGGGCATCAAGGCTGCCAGATGATCCAGAGACCAGACACATTCAGACGTCTGGGCAGGTAAAAAAGCAATCTGATGGTTCTTTAACATTAGTATTGTGCAAAGTAAGTAGAGTATCTTCATATCTACAGGATATCACCCTTATACAGTAAACTCACATTTCGATCTTGAAAGCAATGTGTATTAAATAATCATGTGGAATTAATGGTAAGTGAATTCCTATATATACGGATCTCATTGATATCAAGCGAAATTGTAGAGTTTTTCTTAATTAGTAAGTAACTACAGTGAATAAGTTTTTTGAAATTTTTTGTTCATGCATTGAGTTTAAAAGTATTATCTAACCTAAAGAATCAATCATTCATGAAGCGAATAACCATATTAATGAGAGAGTAAACAAAACCCAGCAAGGATAGCATTTAAGGGAAAAATAAATCTAACACCACTCAACCATAAAATTAAACCTCACTTAGAATTTAAACCAAGAAGAGCAAAAGCTTTGATCTGAGTCATCAGTGACACTACACCTTTTGAACGATACGTGTTGGAAAACTGCTGATCTGAATAGACCTCACTTAATAAATTAATGAAGGGTTTCATGATAGAAGAAACTTAGTTTTTTTTTTTTTTTGGTCAAAAGAAGAAACTTAGTTGAAGATATTTTTTTGTTGTTGTTGAGGAAATACTCAAAGGGGTTCTTAATGGGGAACTAGCACTGCTACTAAATTTATCATAACCATTTATTTAAGAGTACATTATCGTACATTTTTCACAGTCTCCAATGTTTTCAAATTTGATTTATAATTTTCATGCACATAAGTTTTGTTGGTTACGTGTATCATTAAAAAAAAATTAGAATTGGATACGTGTATGTATCATTGAAGATCTTGAACTTAATTCATTCATTATTTGTTTGTTATCTAAGGTTTTTATTTCTTTTTTTTCTTAAGTTTTTTTTCGTTTTTTTTAAAAATTTTTTTTTTTTTAATAAAAGAGAGTCTAAAAGATATACAAATGTTTTGAAGTTTTTCTGAGGCAAATCAAAATTTCTCTTTTATTGAATCATTCCAAAAATCACAAATTACCATGTTCAGTGACTGAAAACTGCGTTGTTCCACTTTCTCTCCAATGTTTTTGTACATAACATATCTATCCCAAGCTTTCTAGGAAACCGGAGAATCAGACATGTTAGGACCATAGTCGCTATGACCATAGTCCCTTGGTGAACTTCAGGTCTGCCAGTAACGAAAACGCCCAGATAACAATCAATAACATAGACTTAGCTGATCCATATAGCCTGGAAAACTAGATAGAGAGAGGAGTGAGTAATTTGGGAGAATTACTAGTGAGAACCAAACCAGGCTCCCGCCTCATTCATTTATTTTCCACCAATATATTAAGAATAAATCTAATGAAACCAAACAAACACTCTACAAGTGCACAAGCGATTAACAAACATGCGATGTCTCCGTCCCGCCTCTCAATAGGCCAAACCACCTTGTCACTCAGACACAGATCGGCATCTCACCCTGTCACATAGACAGAAACCCGACATACCACATGGACAGCCCCGTGGGTCGTCACTCCACCGGACGAATGGATTATTGCCACGGTCATACAGACGGCACATAACCCAGAAAACAAGACTGCATTCGGCACATCCCTACCAGAAACAGACAATGACTTTTAGGACTTCTACCAATAACTAACCAATCAACATGGTTATCAATCAACCATGCTGGTTCTTCCTTTAATGAGATCTTAGATCTTATTAGTTATATATATATATATATATATATATATATATATATATATATATATATATAGATCTGCCTAGATGCACATGAAAACAGATCTGTCCCACCAGATATAGACTCAACACACCAGAAGAAGATAAAGAGATAAAAAAAAAAGACTTAGATCTAATCTTCACCTTAGCTAGAATTGCAGATCTGGACATCTCACACCAAACCGGCGATAACTACTGGCACAGATCTCCGATCGGGATGAACTTGGTCTTCTTAGAATGCTAACACTCGGGGCTACAGATTGATAGGTAGCCCGTTGCGTAGATCTACACGGAAATGGAATCGGAGATGTCATCAAAATAGACTCAGAAATAGAACCATAAGAAGCCATGGCACCAGAAAGGATAATGGCTGAGAGAAAAGAAACAAGAAGGAACCATAGGACCTATGGCGCCAAGGGAATGTGAAGGCCAAGGATTTAGAACGAAGAGTGATAGACAGAAACGTGAATGAGAAAGAGTTCAAAGAATGATGCAATAAAACATTTTGAGTAAAAATCAAAAACCATTTTATTAATGTGACAAGGAGGAGTATAACATTTTTTTTTTTTTGAAAAGGAAAATTAAAGACAACCTTAGCATAGAATCTAACTAATTCCTAAGAAGTTTAAAAGCAATCAATAATCTAAAAAAATAAAAAATAGAGTTATATTCCTTTGAAATCATTTTTTTTAAGTCACAAATAGAGCTTTGAAATAATTTTCTTTGATGATGAAATCTGACAAGATGAAGCAGAATAGACTCTCCTGGTCTGGCTCAACCCATATGCGGCTAGCTCCTTAACCCGGAGGAAATAAAAGAAAGGAAAATAAGAGGAAAGGAAATAGATACAGAAAGAACATCTATTAAATCAGCGTCTAAGTTGTTGGTTGTTCTAGGTTTGAAAACTTTTTAAAACTTTTTAATAAAAATGTTTTCACAAAATTATTTTTTTGTTTTTTAAAATATGGGTGCGACCTCCTAAGACAGAGCTAGGAGATCTCTCTGGGCTCTGATACCAAATTGTAACATCCCTATCTTATGCTTTCTAGGAAACCGGAGAATCGGGACGTTAATACCATAGTCGCTATGACCATAGTCCCTTGGTGAACCTCAGGTCTGTCAGGAACGAAAACGCCCAGGTAACAATCAACAACATAGACTTACCTGATCCATCTAACCTGAAAAACTAGATAGAGAGAGGGGTGAGTAATTTGAGAGAATTACTCAGTGAGAACCAAACCAGGCTCCTGCCTCATTCATTTATTTTCCACCAACATAATAAGAATAAATCTAATGAAACCAAACAAACACTCTATAAGTGCACAAGCAATTAACAAACATGCGATGTCTCCGTTCCGCCTCTCAATAGGCCAAACCACCTTGTCACTCAGACACAGGTCGACATCTCACCCTGTCACACAGACAGAAACCCGGCATACCACATGGACAGCCCCGTGGGTCGTCACTCCACCGGACGAATGTATTATTATCACGGTCAGACAGACGTCACATAACCCAGCAAACAAGCCTGCATTCGGCACATCGCTACCAGAAACAGACTATGACCTTTAGGACTTCTACCAATCACTAACCAATCAATAGGGTTATCAATCAATCATGCTGGTTCTTCTTCTAATGAGATCCTAGACCTTATTAGTTATATATATATATATATATATATATATATATATATATGGATCTTCTTAGATACACATGAAGACAGATCTGTCCCACCAGATCTAGACTCAACACACCAGAAAAAGATAAAGGGATAAGAAGAAAGACCTAGATCTAATCCTCACCTTAGCTAGAATTGCAGATCTGGATATCTCACACCAAACCGGCGATAACTACTGGCACAGATCTCCAATCGGAATGAACTTGGTCTTTTTAGAAAGCTGACACTCGGGGCTACAGATTGATAGGTAGCCCGTTGCATAGATCTACACGGTTCGCCGGGAGGCGGGAACAGCTAGGGTTTTAGAGAGAAGAAAAAGGGAGTGAAGCTGATGGTGGAGAGGGAAGCGGCCAAGGGAGAGATGAAGAGAAAGAGCCACGGTGAGATAGAGTGAAGGAGGATGGCGTGGCTGAGAGAAGGAGAAGGAAAGAAAAGGTGGCTAGGTTTGTGTCTTTTAGGATTAGAATGATTAATTAGGGTTTTCAGAGATAAGAATGCTATTTATACTTAGGTTTAATTAGATGGGATGGGATTAATGGGATTTTAAGAAGAGATTATGAAAAAGTATATTAAAAAGAAATAAGAAAAGATGGTTTAATTTAATTAAACCAGAATGAGGAACTGGTAACAACCAAGAGTCGAGATGTTACATTGCACATATCTGCATATATGACAATGAAAAACAAGAATGCATGTTGTTTGAAAGAGGTTGGGTAAGGTGGGGAACTAGATAAAGATGAACTAGGCATTCATGATCAATAAAGAGTTGTAAAAAGGATAAAGGAGTCCTGAATGTATGATTCATTTCCCTTGTCTAATGCTTCAATGAAAAAAATGGGCTGGGTTTAATGGGCTTTTAAGAAGAGATTATGAAAAAGTCTATTAAAAAGAAATAAGAAAAGATGGTTTAGTTTAATTAAACTAGAATTAGGAACTGCCAACAACCGATATTTGGTTAACCAAGAGTCGGGATGTTTCATTGCACATATCTGCATATATGACAATGAAAAACAAGAATGCATGTTGTTTGAAAGAGGTTGGGTAAGGTGGAGAACTAGATAAAGATGAACTAGGCATTCAGGATCAATAAAGAGTTGTAAAAAGGATAAAGGAGTCCTGAATGTATGATTCATTTCCCTTATCTAATGCTTCAATGAGAAAATTAAGTCAATGTTACATCCAGATAAAACAGAGCTAGTGTATTCTTTCATCTAAATCAAAACTATTCAAATTCCTTTGGAGTACTTCGTTTCAAATGTGCTTAGCTACCGCCTAGTCCTAACTCAAGAATGAGCATGTCACTAAAGAATAGCCTAAAAGCACACAGCCAACTATTATTGATTCATGTTCATCATTCCCTTTAAAATGTATTTTGCTTTGAAAACTGTTTTTGAATTTTTTTAAAGAAAACGAGAAAAGTGTAGATAATGCAAGACTCATCAAAGAAAAGTGGTTAGAAAGAGATGAAATCCTCCACCAGAAATAAATCACATTGTCCTCATTGTGAAATAAATTGAGTTTGGAGGAGAAGAGAGTATGAATGTATGGAAAAGATAAGAAAAAGAGAACTTACATGGATGCAGAATGAAATGAATGATGCATATGCTGGTGGACTGCTTTAGGGGATGAGAATGATGATGCAAATGATGTTGGGGTGGATGTAAGATGTATGAGCTTTGAACAGAGATACTGGCGGGATGAACCAGATTAATGCGGGAAGATGCTAGAAGGGGATGGGAAGTGCTGGGAAGAGGCATGGTAAGGTGAAATGAGGTAAATTGGGTTGGAGGTGTTGTGAACGACCATTGACTGCGGTTAGGGCTCACACGACTGCAGGGAAAGGGTGGTTGGCTGCGGGCAGAAACTCAGGACCGGGGTCGAACACATCTTGGTCGGGGGTTGGTTGAATATGACCACGGCCAGCTTCTTGCGGCCAAATCTTGCTTCTCCTTTGTTCCTGCTCGGCCGAGCAGTTGGGAACCATTCCTTCTTTATGGTCTTTTTGGTTTTTTTTTAATTTATATGAAACACCTGAAACTAAGAAAAAGAAAAACATTAATAGAAAAAAAAAATCCTAAAGAAAAACATACCTAAATAGGTTGCCTCCCATTGAGCACTTCTGTTTTAAGTTGTTTAGCTCGACTTGGTAAAGAGTGTGTCTTAGTTCAGTGAAGAACTTGTCCTGAGACAAGAATTTTTCAAAATCTATTGTTCTCTCTAGCAGGTTCTTCATCACTCCAAAGTTCTGCTTCAAAAAGATTTGTTGCTGGACATTTTCCTCCTTTGTTGTTGTAAGAGAAAACAGTAGAGAAGATGTCCTTGTCGATATTGCAAAAGAAATCCTTTGGTTTGGCCAATTCATGATGGCTCCAGCAGTTCCTAGAAAAGACCATCCATGGATGACTGGAAGTGAATCATCTTTGGTCTTGACAATGTAGAAATCGACAGATACAATGCAGTCTCCAATCCTCAAAGGAATGTCATAAGCTACTCCTTTCGGTGTTTTACTCGATTTATCAGCAAGGCTGATCTTCGTTATAGTCCTGCGAAAATGCTTAATATCAAGCCTCAAAGCAGTTGCTTTGGACATCATATTGAGACAAGCTCCAGAATCACAAAGAACATTGTTAAGTCTTTCTCCTCTAATATAACAAGAGATAAAAAAATTGATCTTGGTCTTGGATTTTGTGCAGAGTTTGAACAGGTTTTCTTTCTTTGGCATTGGTGAATGTCTCAAACGCTGAATATGATTTACAATAAGAAGCTGTAGAATCAAAGAAAAGGTATGAATCTATGTATGGCATCTCAATCCTCCTATGTGTCTGACTCCCTTAGCGAGTGGTGTTTGTTGTATTCTCATCCCATCCTATGATCATCTTGCATGGAACATGAGAAATTTGTTCTTTTGGATCTGGATCAACATCTGGAATTTGATATTCTCTGTCACCAGTTATCTCTCCCGGTGAGTGAACTTCGGAAGCTAGGAGTTGAGAAAGGGTCGCAGAGAGCTCAGCACTTGTTGTAAGTTTCGTAGGCAAGTCTGAAAGACCAAATTCTTCAGTTGGAGGTCTCACGACCGCGGTTAAAGAGGCTTTGGCCGCGGTCAGGTAAAGTGTACCCGCAGATACTGACGAAGGCTGATAAGAGTTTTCTTTCTCATCTCTTTTTGGAATAGACTCCTCTTTATTGTTTTCTTCTGGTGCTTCATCAACATCATCAGATGGTTCTTCGGCTTTTACCATGCTTGCAATGGAACTTAGATCTCCCTTCTCCTCATGATCTTTAGAAGATTTTCTAGAAAACTTTCTGGCTGACTCAGAGTTGGGAAGCTGATCCATTCTTGCATCTATTTCTCTTGCTTTGTTTTCAAGTTTGTTGAGGCGGTACTTAATCTCTTGAAGTTATTCATCTGTCTTCTCTCTATACCAAGATGCAAACTCTCCGACTTCTTTGATCTATTGCTTCGAATCGGCAATGTCACTAGAGTTCTGAATGATATCATAGCCTTTTTTTGTTTGTTCTCCTGCGACCTGCTCTATCATTCTGGCAAGTGTCTGTGTGTCCTTCTGAGTCTGTTCTTCCTGGGTTTTGCGTGATCAGCTAGGTCATCGAACTTCTTTTTAAACTCCACAGTGAAAGAATTGATCCTCTTGAGCAGAGTAGTCTTGGTGAGAATCTGTTAATCAAGGAATTGGTTGATCATTCCCTCAAGTTGTTCTAGGGTAGGAAGGAGGCTCGCGGCATCCATACAGATGAAAATTCGGATTAGGGTTCCAAACTGAGTGGAGAAGATCATACATGTACTGCTCTTTTACGGCGTCTGGTAGTTTGAGGAGTGTTGTAAAAATCTTCCTCATAGTAAATATTTTGATCCATATGGTTCATTGCTTCAAAACCTGAAACAAGGAGAACAATAAACGAAAATCATTAGAAAAGGGTGTTCTAGAGTCAATTTACTAACCTTTCTAGGGTTTTACTGAAGAGAAAACGCTTGCCTTTCCCAACAACGACACCAAAAACTTAATGTGTCGCGGTGAAAGGGAACAAGTTTTACCCTAAAAGAACCAATAAAACCCGCAAGTGCACAGCTAATCGATTGTAGTACTTAGGGATCGAATCCACAGGGAAGAAGGATCTTTTCTGGAAAAATCTTTGAAATAGATCGAATCCACATAAGGAAGTATAGAACAAGTCGGTATTTGAAGGGGTTTTGGTGTCACTAAAAATGCAAATCCTAAACTAAACGGGAAAAGAAAAAATCGATTAAAAACTAAAATGAACCTAATGTAAAGACTTAAAATAATCAGCTGGAAAAGAAAAAATGACCTAATGTAAAAAGCTTGATGTAAATCGATGTAAAACTTATAAAAACGAGGCGCTGGGTTGTCAGAGATTCTCTCTAGGGTATAAACGATTTAAAATATTGCTAAAAAATAATATAAAAGATCCTAGCTAAAACGTTTAGAACAGGAGCACGAATGTATGGCTACGTTACTCTCGTGATCATAACTAACTGTCATCCAAGACCCTGACCAGTAGCTTTTGTCTCTGGCTCCGGCCACAGATGTACGCAATTATGCACTAGACTCTACATTCATAACTCACCCATAGGTAGCTTTCGTCTCCTATGGCAGAATTGATCTTCTCAAACTAGATATGGCCCTTAATGAAAACTCTCGCAACATTAAGTACATAAATCAGATTTTAGTTCATAACGCTACTCACATGCATTAAAAATAAGTTTAGAAGAAAAAGTTCTAGGATTCGGCTTAATAGCTCATGCAATCCTCATCGAACATATATATGGTCCCCATCGATCCCTTAAACCCAACAAGTAAACTACTCAGACATGATTAAAGAAAGTAAAAACATTGTATTGAAAAACTGTATTGAAATCGATATTGAAGAAGAAACAAAAAGGGTTCAAGAGATAGATCTCTATCTCCATAAACTTAAAATAAACTAAAACTATGAAAAGCTAAGAACACCTAACACGTAGAATAACATAGCACATGGCTTGTGGTTCTTAAAACATGCATTTATAGGTTTTCATGCTATTTCTGGACGTCACTTAGTGTTTCCTCAAAGAGAGAAATTGATTGGACTTGAAATTGGGATTCTTGGGTCTGAATGTTGATTCTCCATGGTCAGGAAGTGGACGACCGTGGGAAACCAAGTGTTGGTCACGGTCAACACTTGTTTGACTAGACATTTTGCTCTTTGCGTAACTTTTGATTGAACCGTTGGATTGTCCTGATGTCAAGTGTGCTGGAAATATAGATGTTTCATATATAAGTTCTCCAAATTTGAGATGGATCAGACGGTCAGAAGGTCTTCATTTGTGGGTGAATTTCTTACAGTTTGACTCTGAGCTGATAAACTGGTCTTCCATCCAATTTGCAAAGTTTTTACCTAAGTTTCCTAAAAAGAGTCTTGAAATTACAAATACTAGAAAACCATACTAAAAAACCCTTAAAATAAATAAAAATCATTATAAAAGCATTTAAAACCGATACATAAAAGTGGTCAAAATACGGTGTTATCATTATACAAGAAGGAATAGTCATAACATATGCATCTAGACAACTTTGGAAATATGAGACAAATAATCCAACTCATGATCTAGAGCTGGCAGCAGTAGGTTTTGCTCTAACGATTTGGCGCGCCTATTTGTTTAGGGAAAATGTGCACATATATATAGATCATCAAAGTTTAAAGCATGTTTTTACTCAGGATCATTTAAACTTAAGGCAGTGGAGATGGATAAAGTTGTTTTTTTTTTAATCTAATGTTAAATTATATTCAAAGAAAAAAAGACTTTTTTACAACTTGAGTTCAAACTTCATCCAAAATAAAAACATTGCTTTAAAATTTATTGATCTTGGTTTACCCGTGAAGCAAACCAAGTTGTCATCCCCTCTTCAAACCTTGCATCCCCACTTCTGCGTATCATACTTAGCTGGTTACGGATATTTCTGTCAATCATTTTCGTCAATCAAAAGGTTGTTGATGGTTTCTCTCCATGCTTCTGGTTATTCCTCTCTCTCCATATCGTGTAGACTGTGATTTGGAAAGTATACCTAATCAAGTAGGTAAACATTCGATCCTGCTGCGGGCTTACTATCTGTGCACACGCTGCATCTCAGTTACTTGCAAACAGTGTTTCAACAATCCCCTTGCCAGATTTTCCCACACCCTTTTTGTAAACATACAAGAGAAGTAAAGATGTTCTCTTGTTTCCATTGGCTCGTCGCAAAATGCACAGGCTGTGTTGGCGTTGATGTTCCACTGGTGTATCCTTTCTCTAGTGGCCAGGCGATTGTGGAAAACGAGCCAGACAATAAACAAGTACTTCAGAGTGGGTTGGGAAACCATACTCCTCTGCACCAGTTTACTTTTGGCTTCACTTCCCTAATAAGGTTCCAGGTGTCCTTGGAGTCAAATTTTGCTCTGAACTTTTCTGCTTTACCCTTCCACAGCGACACACCCTCCTCCATTCCATTCCTTCCCTGCCTTGTCTGCTCTATTACCCTTTTTATACTCTGTAGAATGGGTTGTCGATGTCTCATCACTCTCGGTCTGTCCAGAACCTCACCCACTGTTGCCAGCCGTGAAATTCCCATATCCAAAAGTCCTCTTTCTCCTATCAAATCGTAAATGCATCCGAAAGTACTCCATGAGTCAAACCAAAAAGAAGTTCCATACCCGCTATTCAACTCTTTTTTTTTAAAACTATTTAGCTATTCCTCTGTATGTCAGAAGCTTCTTCCACATCCAAGATCCCAGAGATGTGCTAGATTTCACTTGCCAAAAAGAATTGTTGCGGATAAGTGCCTCTTTACCCAGTAAACCTTTAACGAATTCGTAGCTGACAAGATTCTCCAAACAAGCTTCAGACAACTGACTTTGTTTGCTTCCTCTATTGACCTCAGCCCGAGTCCTCCATCTTTCGATGTGTAAACAGTTTTCCAAGCTAGCTTCGCCTTTTTTGTGTTCAAAGTCGGTCCAGACCAGTGGCAGATTTAGGAATCTTTTTGAATGGGGGCATATAAAAAAATTTTGTTTTTGAAGGACTTTGAACCTTGATCCACTGGGTGCAATTAGAGTTTTTGAACCAACTGAGCTATAAAATCTTTAATATAT
Organism: Eutrema salsugineum; assembly: GCF_000478725.1. Lineage (NCBI taxonomy): Eukaryota > Viridiplantae > Streptophyta > Magnoliopsida > Brassicales > Brassicaceae > Eutrema > Eutrema salsugineum. The sequence goes on from NW_006256858.1 coordinate 5,614,395, forward strand.
TGCATGCAAATAATTTATTTCTATATTTTACTGGGGGCAGCTGCCACCATCCTGTTACACTTGGATCCGCCCCTGGTCTAGACCATAGAAACACTGAACAGAGTCTGTTAATTTCAGTTATACATGCTTTCGGTAGCCTGAAAGCTGAGATCCAAAAGTTTCTTATCATCCGGGAAAAGCCAACAATGTTGCTGATGCCATGAGCAGAAGGAGGAGTGACGTTTTGGAGGCCAAAGAAACACAAGAGTTGATAGCGACCATGGCAAGATTGAGTTTATGTGTTTTGGAGATAGAGAATGATGTCGCAGGATTGGAAGCATTGGATAATGCTGATTTATTGTGGAGACTTTGTCAAGAGCAGGAGAAGGATATTTCCTTGAAGGAAATGTTGGAAAAGCAAGTGGTTGGATACCACAAGGCAGACAATGGGACTTACCTGTATAGGAATTAGATATGTATTCCTAAAGATGATGAGCTAAGGAGAGAAGTGCTAAGCCAAGCTCATCAGTCAAAATTTTTCATCCATCCTGGAAACATCAAAATATATCAGGACCTGAAACGCTATTACCATTGGAGAGGTATGAAGCATGATATTTTTTCTTGGATTTCTCAGTGTGCTACATGTCAGCAAGTGAAAGCAGAGCAGATGGCACCAAGCGCACTACTCGAGAACTTGCCATTACCAGAAAGAAAATAAGACATGATGACTATGAATTTTGTGACGAGACTGCCAAGGACACTAAGTAAGAAGAACATGATTTGGGTAATCGTGGATCGACTTACTAAGTCAGCTCACTTTGTTCCATTTAAGAAGACCGATGGAGCAAAATAGTTGGCACAGAAGTACATAGATTTGATTATGAGATTGCATGAAGTTCCAGTGAGCATTGTGTCGGATCGAGATCCGTTACAGCTAGTTTATGGCAGTCATTTCAGAAGGCATTGGAACAAAGGTTCAAATGAGCATAGCCTACCATCCTTAGACTGACGGTCAATTGGAAAGGACTACTAGAACCTTGGAGGACATGCTAAGGGCTTGTGTTTTGGATTGGGAAGGAAGTTGGGAGAAGCATCTTCCTTTGGCATAGTTTGCTTATATATTAACAGTTACCATGATAGCATTGGGATGACTCCGTATGAAACTTTTTGTAGATGTCCCTGTCGTACGCCTTTCTATAGGACAAAAGTAGAAAAAAAACAAGAGAGTTAGAGCCAAAAATACTCAAAGAAGCGTCGGAGCAAGTGGAAATGCTTAAGACCAGGTTGAAAGAAGCTCATGATCGTTAGAAGAGTTATGCAGATCAGCAAAGGCAGGATTTATCTTTTGAAGTTGGTGATACGTGGGACCATACCCTATAACTAAAAAAATTGGAGAAGTAGCTTATGGCTTGGAGTTGCCTAAGGAGTTAGCTGATGATGTGTTCTACATCTCGCCTTTGAGGAAAGTTGTATCTCAGCCGCCAGAGGATGTGATGAGGAATTTCTCAGCAACATATCAGCCTGTAGCAGTGTTAGAATTTTGGGAAATTGAGGTCAATGGTAAAAGGAAACCATCAGTTAAGGTCTGTTGGGAAATAGATGGTTTCCGTGAGAAACCTGAGAGTCAGAATAGGAAATGTGGACGGAATTTCCATGACTCTTTAAGGACAAGGGTGAAACTAGAAGAGTAAGTGAGAATTCGGGGACGAATTCTTTGGAAGTAGGGGAGAGTTGTAACATCTCTAACCTAACCCAACTAGAGAAGCCCATCAAGCCTCAGCCTAGTTAGAAAATCCTAATTTAACCCCATATTTAAATGAAGAATTAAGAGAAGAGGAGCCTTGTTTGTTTTCCCAAAGCCCTAGCCACCAAAAGAAAGAGAGATATAGAGAGAGAGAGCTCCACGCCTCCGAGAACAATCCGCCGCCGCTGAGCCTTACCGTCACCGCTGCCACCGGCCAAGAGGAGAAGAAGCCTTCGCAAGCCTCCTCCTTCTTGTCGTCTCCTTGATTATCTTGCTTCCAGCTCTCCTTAATCTAGATCTGCATTTAGCTAAGGTGAGTATTAGATCTAAGATCATCTTCTTATTCTCTTGTCTTATTCTGATGTGTGGAGTCTAGATCTGATGAGCTTAGAGCGTGTTATGAAGTACGAACACGTTTTCTCTATGCATCTAGTTAGATCTACATGTGTATATATACATGGATTAAGATCTCATTAGAGGAAGAACCAGCATGCTTGATTGTGAACCCTTTTGTATGACTAGTGATTGTAAAAGTAGTTAGATCAGGTGTTCATCTTGGTTGAGGTGTGCCGAGGTACAGACATGTTTGATGGGCTGAGTGACGTCTGTGTGACTGTGTCAACAGTTCAACACTGGAAGGTTATGGCGAACCTTCAAGCTGTCTGTGTGACCTGAGCCTGTATGTGTGACCGCTTGTTATAATATCTGTGTGACAGGAGCGTGAGACTCATGTCTGAGTGACTGGGTTGATTTGGCCTATGTGTGGGTAGGTTGGAAACTCCTCGCTTGTTAGTTACTTGTGGGATTCTAGAGCGTGATGTTTCTTACCTATTAGTTTTGGTCTTGACATGTTAGTGGAAAATAAGTGGGTAGGGAAGTGAGCCCGGGTTTGGTTTTCACTTAGTAATCTCAAATTACTCACGTTTTCTCTTATTCATTTTGCAGGTGAGTGTGAGGAATGTAAGTGTGATGATGACTTTGAGGAATTAAATGAGTAGTTCTAGTGTGGTGTGCCTTCAAAGATGAAAATTCATTTGTTTTTTGAGACTTTTTCGTATTTATTTAAAAATCTTTATTTCTTATTTGTTTTGGATGTCTTTATAATAGTTTCATTTGGATTTGTAAGATTATAGATTTGGAATGGTTTTGGAATAAGAATGGAAGTTATTCGATTAGGAAAGTGAGTCCAAGTTTAGCTAATACTGCTGATTTGTCTGGTTCCTTCTGAAAATTAGGGTCGGGGTGTTACACACTAGATGTTAGAAACTAAAGTCAACGGTGGGTTTTTAATACCAAGGTTTTGTATTGATGCAGTTCTACTTTTTTTGTTTTCAGCAAAAGTGCATCCTCTTGAAGGCATGTCAAAGACGTATTCAAAACCATAAGTCCATAAATCTTCTAGTAATTGCAATTGATAGGAAGGATCTTTGGACATGGAAGAGATGAAATGATTCTGATGTTATTTTAGTAACTGCAATTGATAACGAGAAAAAAAAATTGTGTTTTTATGCGATGATTTATTACAATGAGGATTTTGATGATATGAGTTGTTGTAGTGTTCTATGCCATTGTTATTTCAGTAGCCAGACTGAGTTCAAATAATCAATCACTAGACTAGACAGCAGGCGGGTTCTGACTAACGCCTAAGCTGAAATTGGTGAGTTTTGGAACCTACAACTTTTTGTTGGCTAGTCCAAAGAGGAAAAAGTAACATTAGGAAAGAGAAGCTATCATTAATGAAAGAAGGGAACAACGAATTGTCCATAATCACGTTGATTACATTCTAAATTTCCCGACGGGACTTTTTAACATGTGCATGCATGAACAAGGCGCGTTCATGCACTGGAGGTTCGATGTTAGAGACGAGGTCTGAATAGGTTTTCATCTTCTGGCATCATTCACACATACGCAAATCATCAATCATTACTGTAGGTAGTTTTTTTAGATCCTTAAAGCGCAATCCTCCTTATTGCCGTGGAACAAGTTCTTGATCGAGTCGAGAGCCATATCTCATGTGCAAAACACTTCCTCCTCAGGACTGTGTGAAGGAGTGAATAGTGGATTGTGTCATACATCCACATTTTGACCAGACCATCACGTTCTTTTCACTTAGAGAAGTCGGGCTCGATAGGAGTAAAGGTGCCATCAAAGTGTATAAAACACCAAAGTTGGGACAGTGTGCCAGAAATCTCTTTCCATGCATCATAGCCGAGCTTTCCCACAGTGATCACGACATATGCACATACTTGTGTGATACCAGAGGCTTATTGCTGGAGATGGCAGCGTCGTTTGCGTCAGCCATGTTAGTTATGGACGAGAGGAGAGAGAGACAGACAGGGGATAAAATAAAATAATAAGAGAAGAGGAAGAAGAAGCAAACGGCAGAGAGAGAGAGAGAGAGAGAGAGGCCATCAATGCTGAAGTGAGAAAGAGAGAAGAGAACAGAGGTTTAAAATCAAGCCTAGCGGCCAAATTCAGAGTTTCCAAGCTTTTCTAAGTTTATTAGTTTAATTTTTTTTTTTGTATGTTCTAAACAGTGAAGATTTTTTATCATCTCACTTATTTTTACGTAATCATGTCTTTCATTTCATCTTTCTACATATTACTATGTTCAGCATTGCAAAATAGTACTTTATTTTTAATTAGGTCTTAGGTTGGATTAGATTAGGATGAAGTAGTGATTGGATGGTAATTTTAGGCTTAGATCTTTCGGAATCCTTCATTTAAGATGATCATTGAAGATCTAGAACTTAAGTAATTCATTATTGTTTGTTATAGTGTTTGAACCAATCTTAAACGAGCTTTAATTATTTGGCCAATGAAGATTCATACTAGGGTGATTACTAAACTAAATGAACTTGATTATCAATGCTTTTTCACCATCTAATCTGCAAATATGGAAATCTAGCGTAATTAGATAATTAATAAAGTGGATTATCATAATTGTGAGTTGCATGCTTTAGGATCATACACAATGGATACTTGAATTATCGATTGGTTAATGTTAATTCATTCTCTGTTTAACCACACCTTTATATATATATATATATATATAATATTTAAAGGAAGCATATTTTCCTAATCGTTTGATTTTCTTGTTTACTCTTCTTGGTCTTATTGGTTGTTATCTTAGTTTATCTTTTATATTGCTCATGTTAGTTTGTTTGTTCAGTGTTTGTGTTCATCTATCTTTAAACCCATAAAACCCTTAAAACCCAATTGCTTTAAATAGTTTTTGATCTCATATCTATTGTGTGACAATCTATGATCGTTGTATTATATTGATCATACTACAAATGTATTTGAGCCGTCAACTTATATTATTTCGGGTAATACGGATATTATCACTAATCATCTTGGAGAGTTCCATTATTTGAGGAAAAAAAAATCAATAATTGAGAGTTCCATGCATGCTTTAGGATCATAGGTAATTTATCGTATTTGTCTTTTACATTTTTTATTTTTCAATTGTCAGGAAAAGAATAATTGATTTCTCATTACTATTAGAATGTTAACGAAAGAAACAAGACTTTTTTGACTTTTGGGTCTCCGGTAACAAAAGCCTAGACAGTTTCCGAGAAAATGTCTGCAACTGTCTTACATGAATAAGTACAATCAACAGTTTCATGATATTTTCTTTGTACAATAATAATGATTTCAAAAGTCTAGCATATAACGATAAAATAATTAAACATGGTTTTGAGTCTTCAACCAACGCTGAAAAACAAAAGTCTTCATATATATACACACAACTACATTGACACGAATGGTTTGAGTCGTGATTTTAGTAAGAGATCAAATTCATATAGAACAAAGACCATGTTTTATTAGCTATTTGACCTCTTGGACCAATTTGTCTTACGTTCACTACCTCGTGCATATGAATGTTTGAATTTTGAACACTTTACACTTGAACTTTAATTATTGTGTTTTCTTTTTTCAACACCATTAATAGTTATTCTTTCTTATGTTTCCTCTTCTTTTTAATTTTTTCTTGAAACCATTCTTGTTTTAAAATGATCACGTTTTAAAAAACGATTTTGTAAACATTCATGAACCCATTCTATGTTTTCATTGATCACGCGTTACAGAACTTAATTGAAAATTTCAACCCATTTTTGTTTTTTAATTTTATGTTCACTCTTTATTTTTAGAGGACCACACCAACACCTATCTCACCCTTCCTCGTCTCTTCACTTTTTTATTTATTAATAAAGTCTCTTAGCTTTTACTTGCTTACTTATTATTACTATCTGAAAGGACACTCGTTCGGTGTTTGATACACACAAAAAAAAAAAAAATACAAACAAAGAAAATCAGATTTGTAAAATTTATGACTGTAATTAATTGCGATATTGCTCATGCAACTAATTTATTTCATTCTGACCCTAAATTTTAAGCCCTGATACTTGAAGAACTAAATCTTTAACCCCAAAATATATTTTAAAAAACGATCTATCACTGAATTACTTAATTTAAAACAAAATTACTTTTAACCAAAAACAATGATTGATTAATCGACAACTATCCAATTCAGGCATCCTCATCGGAATATTCTCTTACAGCTTCTCTATTATTAATATTTAATATATGTGTGGATATGTTTTTTTTTTTAGATATATCTTGACTTTGTATCTAACAAGTCCACGAGGTAAGACCGTAAGAGAGCGACATGTTTTTATAAAGTGGTAACAGTCTAAGAGAGCGACATGATAAAGCCATCTCTTTCTCTATAGTCTTTTCTTTTTGGGGGTTCTAGGAAAGAGTCTGGAGAGGATATATTTTCAATAAAAAATAAATAAAATTTGGTAAATTATAAATTTGAGATTAATTCCTTAACCAAAAAAAATTATAAGTTTGAGATTAATAAAGTCATAGAAAAGATATATTTGAACTGTTTAGATAATTTTTGGTCTTTTTGGAAGTAAACTTGATGAGGTCATCGAACCAACACCAAACCAAACGATCGTTTCCGAGCTTAAAGAAGCACCAATGACCCGTTCCAAGGCAAGGAGGTTTAGAGAAGGGTTCAGTTTGGCCATAGAATCATTACTAAGCACTATGGAGTTTGGAAAAGCATTTAAACACGTTGCTCAAGAGCACTACACGCGAGACAACCCCAAAGGACCCGACTTACACATAATGGAGGGCTTCGCGCATTTGAGCCTCAAAGAGAGTCAGCCTCAGCAAGAACAAGGTATACATGTTTACTTGGCAGGAAATAGATCACGGAACACCAAGAATCTCGAAGAGGCCGCATCAGAACTTCAAGATACAACTGTTTCAAGACATGAAGCCGATAGTGAGCAAATGAGACAAGAAGAAGGACATGAAGCAGGACACGAGAAGATACTTTAAGAACTCACAGGACACAACGTTAGCAAGGCTCTAGACGAAGGAAATGTCAAGACTAACGAGCAACATGGGCCAGAACGCGACTCAATCGACTACACATCAAGCAAGTCCACAAGCAGCCTTAATCAGGTATTTTCAGTTTATACGATTTGTGCAGGTAACATGGAAGTATCCTAGTGGTGTCTAACACACTAGAGAGCATCAGAGGTCCACGGAACAAGTCCAAAAAGGTTGCACATAGCTAGTTTCTTTTCTTTTTATTTTTAAGTGAACTTTCCATTTTTGTGTCCAAATGAGACGCTTTGCCATTTTTGCTTTATTTCTTTTACAAGTCCTGTTGTTTTGAGTCTTTAGTGTCGTTTTAATTGTTAAGTGTCGAACCCTAGAAGGTTCAAAGCTGATGGACTATTTATAAAGTCTCACACGCAGCTGTTGTACTCAACCTTTTTTCCCGATATCAATAAAATAACGCCGTTCTTCTTAGTTTGAGACTAAGAGCTTTTCTTGCGTGATCTTGTGTGTGAGATTCACTGAGAGTTGAGCTGCAGTATCAGAGATCGCCCTCACCGTCTCTGTGGTGCCTTCGATCCACTTCACAAACCCTAACTGATCCCTCAAGAGAGAGCGTTAAAGCCAGCTTGACAGATCCCATCTCGATTCAAGTCTTGTGAAAACAAGCATTGTCTTATCATTTCCACCCACTGATCTACACGAGAGAGCGTCATAGCCAGCGTGTGGATTCCACCAAGCCACCGATCCACAGTCATATAAGCCTCTCCACGAGTCTTATATCATTTTGGTATCAGAGCCAAAGGTTCCTGCCTTTGGTTTTCTATCCCTTGCATTCTTTAGTTATATTCGTACTTGTTTAGTTCTTTTGATTCATAAAACCAAAAACCCTAGAAAAATTTAGTTTGTTTGCTTGCGTATTCATTAAGTAAAAATAAAAATACGTTACATTGTTAGTTTAAAACCGTTGTTTCTAGTTCATTGCAAACTACAATTTGAAAACCCTATGAAAGTTATTTAGTTTCTGTCTAAGTGCCGAGTTCTTATAACTAGTGTTCTGTTATCCTTGTTATTTGTTGGTGCCTTGATTTGCTTGTTGTTTTTGTTGAGTACGAAGACTTCAAGTGAGATTAGCTAGCACCATGGCCGAGGGAGAACCAGTTCCGAACGATGCTCTTGTTCAAATGATGACCGCAATGAGGGAAGAGTTGAGGAACATGACTCAGCAAATGGGGAACATGCGCAAAGAACTTGGAGCAAGAATAGACCGAGTTGAAGCACAACCAATGATAGCCTTGGTTCAAGGAGCACAAGTGTCTGCCGGTGACGCGAGTGATGATGAAGAGATGCCCAAGTTGGAGGATGATCTTCCACCCGACCCTGTTCAGCATCGACAACGGAGGAGACCGGACCCTCTAAGGAGAAATCCAGCTAGGGTAGTAGATACCCGAGAGCAAACTCATGATCTCAAACTAACGCCCCCTACTTTTGCAGGAAAATCAGATCCTGAAGCATACTTGAATTGGGAGAGACGACTAGAGCATATCTTTGAGTGCTATGGCTACACTGAACGTAAGAAGGTGGCTGTTGCGGCTGCACAGCTCACTGATAATGCCTTAGCGTGGTGGGACAGGAACGTGGCCAAGAGAAGAAGGCAACGTTTTGGACCGGTCACAACTTGGAGCGACATGAAATTCCTTCTACGACTTAGGTATGTACCTGAACATTATCATAGAGACTTACAAAAGCGCTTTCACAAGTTGTCTCAGAGAAACAAGAGTGTAGATGAGTATTTTGAGGAATTTGAGAAGCTGATGAACTTGCCGGAGTTAGAAGAATCGGAGGAGTCCTTAATGGCACAGTTCATTGACGGCTTGCAAGAAAGATTATCAAGAAAGGTTGAGAGAGCTCAATCCAGTGGGCTACACGAGCTATTACACATTGCCGTGCAAGTGGAGCAGCACATCAAGCGCAAGACCGCTCTTACCAGCCACAACCGTACGAGTCAGGCATGGAACACCAGTAGTTCTAAGCCTGTAGACAAGGGCAAAGCCGTGGAGATCAACTCAAGGTTTAAAGGCAAAAGCACAGAGGCTCCCAAGTTCAACCAAGCCGAGCAAGGTAAGTCCTCTAACAATACCTCAAGAACTCGTGACATAACATGCCTTAGGTGTCAAGGCAGGGGTCACATGTCGAGGGAATGCCCAAACCGACGAGTCATGATCATTACGCCTAGTGGTGACTATGAATCTCAAGATGAACAAGAAGATGAGCCTCATGACATGGATGAGGAGGTCGAATATCCTGATACTGGTGAACTATTAGTAACTCGCCGAGTGCTAAGCGTTCTTGTTCACCCTGAGGAAACAGCTCAAAGAGAAAACATATTTCACACTAGATGCACAGTCAAAAACAAGGCATGTAACCTAATCATAGATGGTTGCTCATGCACTAACGTGGCTAGCAAGTATATGGTGGACAGGTTAGGTCTTGAGAAGACAAAGCACCCTCACCCTTACAAGTTAAGGTGGTTAAACGATCAGATTGAGCTCAAGATTTCCGAGCAAGTAACAGTGCCTTTTAGTATTGGCAAGTACCAAGATCAAGTCACTTGTGACATGGTGCCAATGCAAGCCGGCCATCTACTACTCTGTAGACCGTAGCAATTTGATCGAGCAACAAACCACAATGGCCGCACCAATCATTACTCTTTCATGCACAAAGAGCGTAAGTACAATCTTGCACCTCTCAGCCCCACCGAGATGCATGAAATGCAAGTGCACATGAACAAAGAGGCCGAGATAAGTAAAAAACGTTTTTATATATCATCTAGTGATATTTGTAAAATCATGAGTGCCAATGGAACCGTGCCACTAATCATGTTTAAAGAGTGTTTAAGTGCAGGCATAGGTGACTCTGAGATACCACCCGAAGTGCAAACTATCTTGAACAAGTTTAGAGATGTGTTTCCCGAAGAGATACCCCCAGGGTTACCACCACTTCGTGGAATAGAGCATCAGATTGATTTAGTTCCCGGTTCAGCATTGCCCAATAAGCCAGCATATAAGATGAATCCCGAGGAGACTAAGGAATTAGAGAGACAAGTGCGAGACCTAATGGACAAGAGCTATATCCGTGAGAGTCTTAGTCCTTGTGCTGTGCCAGTTCTCTTAGTACCAAAGAAAGATGGTACATGGAGAATGTGTGTGGACTGCCGTGCCATCAACAACATCACCATCAAATATAAGCACTCCATTCCACGCCTAGATGACATGTTGGACAAGCTGAGTGGATCCACCATCTTCTCAAAGGTGGATTTAAAAGGTGGATACCACCAGGTTCGAATGCGTGAAGAAGACGAGTGGAAAACCGCGTTTAAGACTAAACAAGGGTTGTATGAGTGGTTAGTTATGCCTTTTGGCTTGACTAATGCACCAAGCACCTTCATGCGCCTTATGAACCAGGTTCTTCGAGCTTATATAAGTAAATTTATAGTTTTTTATTTCGATGATATACTTATATATAGTAAGAACCTTAACGATCATCTTCAACACCTCAAACTAGTGCTTAAAACACTTTGCAAGGAAGGCCTATATGGTAACCTTAAGAAGTGCACATTTTGTACTAACAAACTTGTTTTCTTAGGTTTTGTAGTAAGTGAACAGGGATTACAAGTAGACGAGGAGAAGATCAAGGCAATACGCGAGTGGCCTACACCAACTACAATCGGTCATGTTAGGAGTTTTCATGGTCTAGCCAGCTTCTACAGGCGTTTTGTACGAGATTTCAGCACGGTGGCAGCCCCACTCACTGCGGTGATCAAGAAAAATGTGCCATTCTCATGGGGGCCGGCTCAAGATGCAGCTTTTGAAGCCATGAAGGACCGTTTAACACAAGCACTTGTTCTAGCCCTACCCGACTTTGATGAGATGTTTGAGGTGGAGTGTGATGCATCAGGAGTGGGAATTAGAGCTGTGCTACATTAGAGGAAGAGACCAGTGGCATTCTTTAGTGAAAAACTCAGTGGAGCCACACTAAACTATCCCACCTACGACAAGGAGTTATATGCCTTAGTCCGAGCATTGGAGACTTGGCAACACTACTTGTTGTCCAAGGAATTCATTATTCACATTGATCATGAAACTTTGAAGCACTTAAGATGACAGACCGCGCTTAAGAGACGCCATGCTAAGTGGCTAGAGTTCATAGAGACTTTCCCTTATGTAATTAAGTACAAGAAGGGGCAAGAGAACGTGGTGGCCAATGCACTTTCAAGAAGGCATGCATTGATCTCTACTATGGAGGCAAAGGTACTCGGATTTGAGCATATCAAAAAACTATACAAAGATGATCCAGAGTTTGGAGAAGCTTATCAAGGGCATGGCAAAGGAGCTTATAACTCATACCACTTGCACGATGGGTTTTTTTTTCTGAGACAAGAGACTATGTATTCCCCAAGGGTCTTTGAGGGAGCTATTGCTGAGGCAGCACACGGTGGAGGCCTTATGGACCATTTTGGAGTGGACATGACGCTAGCCGTAATAGCTGATCACTTCTTTTGGCCACACCTCAAGAAAGACGTGGAGAGACATTGCTCACGCTGTGTTACTTGTCACAAAGCCAAGTCCAGGTTACACCTTCATGGTTTATATTTACCTTTACCTATCCTTAACGCACCATGGGTGGATATTTCTATGGATTTTGTACTAGGTTTGCCCAAGATCAGGCACAAGGATTCGATATTTGTTGTTGTTGATCGCTTTTCAAAAATGGCGCATTTCATACCCTGTGACAAGACCAATGATGCCACACAAACTGCAGATTTGTTCTTTAAAGAGGTGGTGAGATTGCATGGAGTGCCAAGAATGATTGTCTCTGACCGAGACTCTAAGTTCTTAAGCCACTTTTGGAGGACCCTTTGGAGAAAGCTTGGCACCAAGTTACTATTTTCTACAACCTGTCACCCTCAAACGGATGGACAGACTGAAGTGGTAAACCATACATTATCTACTTTACTTGTCACTCTTGGTCGAAATTTAAAAACATGGTTAGATTGTTTGCCTTTCATTGAATTTGATTATAACCATGCTACTCACTCGGCAACTAAGATGTCTCCTTTTGAAGTTGTGTATGGATTTAATCCACTGACTCCTTTAGATCTCTCACCAATATCCCAAGCTGAACAAGTTAATTTAGACGGCCTCAAGAAAGGAGAGTTTGTGAAGAAGATACATGAAAAGTCCCAAGATAACATAGTGAAGAAAACAGAGGAGTACAAAAGTAGAGCTGACAAAGGACGCAAGAAACTTGTATTCGAACCAGGAGAGTGGGGTTGGCTTCACATGAGACCAGAAAGATTTCCACAGCAAAGGAGTTCCAACCTTGCACCTCGCAGAGATGGACCTTTCAAAGTTCTAGAGAAGATCAATGACAATGCCTACCGAGTGGAACTCCCAGGTGAGTTAAACATTTCACATAGTTTTAATGTTGCTGATTTGCCTCCTTATGATACAGGTGAAACAGTTTTGAGGACAAAACCTCTTGAAGAAGGAGGGAATGATGAGGTCATCGTACCAACACCAAACTAAACGATTGTTCCCGAGCTCAAAGAAGCACCAATGACCCGTTCTAAGGCAACGAGGCTTAGAGAAGGGTTCAATTTGGCCGTAGAATCATTACTAAGCACCATGGAGCTTGGAAGAGCATTCAAACCCGTTGCTCAAGAGCACTACACGTGAGACAACCCCAAAGGACCCGACTTAGACATAATGGAGGGCTTCGCGCCTTTGAGCCTCAAAGAGAGCCAGCCTCAACAAGAACAAGGTATACATGTTCACTTGGCAGGAAATGGAGCACGGAACACCAAGAATCTTGAAGAGGCCGCATCGGAACTTCAAGATACAACTGTTTCAAGACATGAAGCCGATATCGACCAAATGAGACAAGAAGAAGGACATAAATCAGGACACAAGAAGATACTTGAAGAACTCACAGGACACGACGTTAGCAAGGCTCTAGACGAAGGAAACGTCAAGACTAACAAGCAACATGGGCCAGAACGTGACTCAATCGACTACACATCAAGCAAGTCCACAAGCGGCCTTAATCAGGTATTTTCAGTTTATACGATTTGTGCAGGTAACATGGAAGTATCCTAGTGGTGTCTAACACACTAGAGAGCATCAGAGGTCCACGGATGACGTCCAGAAAAGGTTGCACGTAGCTAGTTTCTTTTCTTTTTAATTTTAAGTGAACTTTCCATTTTTTGTGTCCAAATGAGACGCTTTGCCATTTTTGCTTTATTTCTTTTACAAGTCCTGTTGTTTTGAGTCTTTAGTGTCGTTTTAATTGTTATGTGTCGAACCCTAGAAGGTTTAAAGGTGACGGGCTATTTATAAAGTCTCACACGCAGCTGTTGTACTCAACCTTTTTTCCCGATATCAATAAAATAACGCCGTTCTTCTTAGCTTGAGACTAAGAGCTTTTCTTGCTTGATATTGTTTGTGAGATTCACCGAGAGTTGAGCCGCAGTATCAGAGATCGCCCTCACCATCTCTGTGGGGCCTTCGATCCACTTCACAACCCCTAACTGATCCCTCAAGAGAGAGCGTTAAAGCCAGCTTGACAGATCCCATCTCGATTCAAGTCTTGTGAAAACAATCCTTGTCTTATCATTTCCACCCACTGATCTACACGAGAGAGCGTCATAGCCAGCATGTGGATTCCACCAAGCCACCGATCCGCAATCATATAAACCTCTCCCCGAGTCTTATATCAAAACTTCTTACAAAACAAAAGTAAATATGAAAGCTAGGAAAACATGATAGTGGAGTGTTTTCTGATGGCTCTCTGACACTCAGGTCAGAAAGAGGTAAAAGAAAAGACCACGAAGTGGCAAATTAAAGAGAAGAAAAGAAGATCAGAAAAAAAGGAAAGTGAACTGTGAGCTCTTAAGAAATGATGAGTCTACACAAGCCTGAGTCTATTAGGCTCTTTGAAGTGGAAAAGAAAAGAAATGTAAGAGTTTAAGGGTGGAAGAGCTCCACGGTTTAAGAACCACCGTGGAGTGGAGTTGAAGTAAGAAAGTGGTCGGAATGATGACCGGAAAAAAAGATTGATGTGCCTTCAAGTTATGAGTATCTAGAGAGAAAACATAAGCTCATAGGTAGTGAAAAGATTAAACTCCCTACTTATCGGAAATGATTAAGTATTTATAAAATTTTACCTGACCCGGATTAGTATATCGGGTCAGACCTTGGGTTGTTGGTTTTGCGGGTTGGTCTGGTATCCAACACGATTGGATCCAAATTTTGTTGCTTGCTTCATGCTTATGATGGTCTTACCAACTTTTATTAGCGTCTTCTGCCAGCTGCGAGACCGACCTTTGGTGCGTTCTTTTTCTTCTCTTTGAACGGGTTAAGTTTGCCGGTTCAGACGCGGTATAGCTTTTTCTGAGCCTCTATCTTTCTCTGCATTACGCCAGTGGTCACTATCACCTGACATGTATAAGCATTGAGCATTAAATGCTGATTTCATGGGTTTACAAGGGTATGTGCAATCAAATCAGTCAAACTCATATTCCAATTGCCGAACAGAGAGAAACTTGAATATTATTTCCTGCTCAAGAGGATATTCATACCTGCTCCAGATCTTTTGATAATAGGATCGGGCTGTGGGGATTGTCTTGCTGGCTGCTTTCTTTCTCTTGGTACCTGTGTGGATTACTATTCTTTATACCCGGACCATTCCAGATCACTAAGGTTAGGTCTAGGACATAAGAAAGGTTTCCTCTCCTCCTCCTGATCACTCAGTTCTTGACCTCCTTGTCCCTGACAGCATGGTCAGCGCTATCAGGTACGAGAAACACTAGAACAGGTGGTCTTTCATGCTGGGTCTCCCGAATCCGATGGATTCGAGACCCGGTGCTATATGCTTAGGTCATATTGGGCCGTAAGCCCAATACAAAACTTAATTTGGCCCAGAGAGGCCATATCTGCAAAAAATGTATAGACGCCACGTGCAAGCATGTGATTCATGCACATAGAAAAATCGAATTTATCCTAAACACTAATGTAAACAATCTATTTTTACCCAACACTAACGTAAACAGTCCATTTTTTACCCAACATTAAGAAAATAAATATATATATATAGATTGTTGATCTTGTTTAAAATATCAGATTTGTGTTTTAAGAAAATGTTTTCTTTACCACCCATAATGATCGATGATAATTTTTGTTTTTTAAAGCACTACTTGGATTGTAACACCTCATCATGGCTCCCAGAAGGAACCAACACTCAAAGACCTGAATAACTTCTTATTCTTGTTCAAAACCAAGTCAAATCTATAGCTTACAAATCCAAATGAAATTTCTTTAAGAAACCCAAAACAAATAAGATATAAAGGTCTTAAAATAAAATACAAAATAATCTTAGTAAACAAATAAATATTCATCTATCTCTGAAGGCACACCTTTCTAGAACTACTCATCTAATTCCTCAAGGACATCATCACACTCACATTTCTCAGACTCACCTGCTAAAATGGATAAAAAGAAAAAGGTGAGTAATTTGAGATTACTCAGTGAGAACCAAACTTGGGCTCCCTTCTCACTTACTTATATTCCACCAATATGTCAAGACCAAATCTAACAAGCAACAAACGAGGAGTCTCTAACCCAACCATCAAACAGGGCCAAACTACCCAGTCACACAGACATGGGACTTCATACTACTGTCACACAGACATTACAACAAACGGTCAAACAGACAGACTTAGTTCACACAGACTGCTCTGAGGTTCGCCTAACCTCTCGGCGCTGAGCTATTGACATGGTCACACAGATGTCACATAGCCCATCAAACAAGTTTGAACCTCAGCATACCTCAACTGAGACGAACACCTGATCTAGCTATTTTTACAATCACTAGTCACACAACAGGGTTCACAATCAAGCATGCTTATTCTTTTTCTGATGAGATCTTAATTTATATTTATATATATATATATATATATAGATCTGACTAGATGCACAGAGAAAATGTCTCTGTACTTCGTAACATGCCCTAAACTCATCAGATCTAAACTCCACACACGAGAAGAAGACAAGAGAATAAAAATATGATCTTAGATCTAATCCTCACCTTAGCTAAATGCAGATCTGGATTAAGAAAAACTGGAAGCAAGAGAATCGAGAAGACGACAGGAAAGAGAAGGCTCGCGAAGGCTTTTTCTCCTTTCAGCCGGCAGCAGCAGCGATGGCAAAGCTCGGCGGTGGCTTGGTCTCAGCAGCGGCTTGGTCTCAGCAGCGTGGAGCTCTCTCTCTTTCTTTCTTTTGATGGCTAGGGTTTTGGAAAAACAAATGAGGCTCCTCCTCTCTTAATTCTTCATTTAAATATGAGGTTAGATTATTTTTAATTAGACTGAGACTTGATGGACTTCTTCAAGATAAGATGGGTTTAGGGATGTTACATGTATTATGCAAAAACATTGTCATTTTCTGAACATCAGAACATGTATATGTTAGGCGTACCTCTTTCTTTGGATTAGCAAAACAATTATTTTGCACCTTAACAGACTAAGAATTGATGACACAATACATATTTAAAAATTATCAATTGTAATCGTTCACGTTTTTTATTTTATTTTTAAAGGTATTCGTTCACATTTCTGTAAAACCGAACTCTAAAAAGTTTTCTAGTACCCTAAAATAGGTTTCAAGGTAGATTTTATTTTAGTTAGAATAAGAGGTTAATCTATAGCTCTAAAGAAAATGACGATAGGAATCTAACGAACCAACCTTGCATTATAACTTCATCCAAACTGGCTGAAATTGGATCATAAAATTATAGTTTCGTGAACTTTTCTGTCGAAATTAACAATATCCAATTGTTGGCTTTTGTTTTCTTTTCTTTTTTTGTCATATTGAATAGAAAAATCGTCAGTGGTCCATTTTGAAAAACCAATACAGATTTGGATTATCTCCTTCCAAGATTTTTAATTTGATATTCTATTTCTAAAGTTTTACGAAGTTGGAATTTTTTTATACTGCTTGATAAAGATAAGACGAGTCATTTGGATGGTGTAACATAAGTTTTAAAAAAAAAAAAAAAAAAAAAAAAAAAAAAAAAACAAAAACATAAGTTTTACAAAAATATATCTTGATGGACTCTCATAATTTTTTTCAAAATTTTGTTTTGCCAACTTTTTTAGTTATGTATATTAAGATTTTATATACTTTTATTAACCCTAATGATCATCATTATTATATAAATATTAATATATTAGACTATTACATATTATTTAATTATATAGATACATACCAAAATTACAATACCTCATGCATACGTGACGGACAGGCCTGGCCTAATAATTTGGAAAACCTTAAAGCAAAAAAAAAAATTTAGACTCATAAATAGATCTAGTAATAAAAATAAATTTACAAAAAAAAAAATTTTAAACTCATAAAATAAACCGAATAATCCAAAAAAAATTATTATATATAAAATTTTTATATCCATGAGCCATCGAACTTCTACCCTATCCACTTGGACTGGGCCTGGTGACAGAAACAGAAAAAATTCACTATATCGATATATATTGTGTTTCCTAGTAAGAATATAAACCACAAATCTAACCAAAGATCAAAGAACCGGTAGATTCAAAAATTGAAGAAAGTATTCGTATTCTGTGGGAAAACATTCTACAATGTTGTTTTATATATGGTTTGTTCTTAAGCCAAAATGCCTACGGTCAGAACTGGATCCTTTCAAGAAAAGTTAGATGTTTCAAACATTCTCGTATACAATTGAAACGGGGTTTTAGTTAGATATGTTTAGCTTATATATAGCTACATGCAGAGGACTATTGATCCATCGATGAGAATCATGAGATCGATCTAGCTATCTAAATTTAAACACCATACGTTCAGAATGGATAAATTATGTATAACTCATCCAGGCCTTAAAAGAAATATAGACCAAATGATCGTCAGAATTTTCAAGAAAATAAAAAATTAGTTTATTAATTTTTGTTAAAAAAAAATTCCTAAACCCTAAATGCTCTTTTCTAAACTAAACCTTAGTCCTTTTTTGGGTCAAAACCTAAACCTTAGTCCTAAAACTTAAACACTCAAACCTAAAATCATAAACCCTAATCCAAAAATTATGTATATTCTTAACTTTGAAAAACAAAAATTTAAGTATCTAATCAGTAATTGCTTTTTAGCATTTTTAACTGTTCCGTATGATTGAAAGTAAAAATTATACTAATATTTAAAATTATTGTATAATGATAAAAACTTGAAAAATGATAATGAAAAATGAAAGGAAACTAGTAGGAAGAAGCCTTGAGTACTAATTCAATTATGTGGCTTGCGAGAAGCAATCACCTATCTCACTTAAGATTATGGGCCCGCGCTCAGTTCCCAAACAAAATATGCAAAGACAAATAGTAATAAATAGAGAAAAACTAAAGTCCAAACGCGTAAAAATAATATATTCCCATTTAACTCAGAAAAACCAATCTCTACTTCAAAATATCTTGCACCTATTTAAACTCATGATGAGACCATCGAGTTTCACTTACTTTAGAAGCAAAAGTGTTTTAAAACACCAAAAAACAAAAACAAAAAAACAAAAAAAAAATGGAGGAAGAGCTCGCTGTAGGGTTTCGTTTCTATCCGACGGAAGTAGAGCTGATTTCATTCTACCTAAGAACCCAGCTCGGTGGAGGAAATGTTACCATTCACAGTCTCATACCCATCTTTGATGTGTTTAGCGTTGAGCCTACTCAGCTTCCAAGTACGTATGCCATCTTTAGCTACATATATATATGCTGATAATATTTTCTTTTTAATCTATGTCATACTCCCTTTCAAAGTGGAATAAAATCAGAAATTTTAGGAAAAATGGTGCTGATAACATTTGGGTCGTTGATTTTCTGGTCCTTAGTTTAACTTCTATTCGGCAGTTTTCCTTTTTCTTTTTGCGTTTCGTGAGTAGAATAACGTGGTCATATTGAGAATTTGGTTTTGGCTGTTTCTTTGCGTTTATGTTTTAAATATTTAGTTGTGGTAAATTTCTTATGAACTATAGAAGTTCGGGACCTTCGATCCATGATTTTTTAGTGTCTGAGTTCATAAAACAACATTTCAAACGTAAATAAACCATCACCAACAACAGGAGTGGAGTTGAGCTAGTGGCCTCCATCCGCTTCTTTTTTTTTGCGCTAAAAAGATCATTGGGTTTTCATTAGGTTTATAATAAACGTTTTTTTATCAAACTATCACATTTCTGAAAATAATAGGTTTCAATTTCTATTAACCAATTTTGTTTAGTATAAACGCAAACCAAATTTAAGTGTTCATTTTTCATTTGTGGTGTTCTCTTTTCATTTGTGTTAGCTAGGTGTTTGTGTTTAGAATTATGAAAAGAAAAATAAATTGTTTACGATGCTAAACTAATTATGAGTTCATTTTGAGAAAATACATACCTAACGTTAATGCAAAAGAACAAAAACAATGATTTTTATAGTGTATTTTTTTTTTCACAAATGAACCCACTACAGTTATTATCTTACACAATCATTTTGTTAGTTGTATACGCAAAGATCAAAAACAAAATTTTAATAAAACTAGGTACGAAAATGTAAAAAAAGAAAAAAAACACACATAAACTGAGGCCTTACGCGGAGAAGTGTGTGCTTTTTGTGGGCATTTGTTTTACAGATCTTGCGGGAGAGAGGTGTCGAAGAGACGCAGAACAATGGCTTTTCTTTGTGCCAAGACAAGAGAGGGAAGCTAGAGGAGGAAGACCAAGCAGGACCACTGGTTCAGGATACTGGAAAGCAACTGGTTCACCGGGACCTGTGTTCTCGCCAGATAATCGAGTGATCGGAGTTAAGAAGACGATGGTTTTCTACATCGGGAAAGCTCCTACTGGGAGAAAGACAAAGTGGAAGATGAATGAGTATAAAGCAGTTGACGAAACATCCAGTAGTTATGTATCTACCATCCCTAAGGTAAACTACCAAATCATTTTAGTTTATCAATTATTATTTGTGCAAAACCACCTTTTTAAAACTACTACGTAAACAAGAGGTTTTTATTTCTTAAAAGTACCAATTACTTACATATGTGATTCCAATATAAATAATAAATAACTTGAACAAGAGCTTTTTTAAAAAAAAAATTACAGTGAAATATCAAACGAACTATCTTGTTTCATATATATACTAGATAAATATCTTGCATATATGCAGATTTATAATTTTTATATTTTATAACCCATGAAAAGATAAAAAAAAATTAAAAAAAAATGATATTACCTGTAAAAATATGCAATACATAAGTTTAAAAATAAAATTATTAACAATCATAAAATACATATTTACACATAAAACCATATAAATACAATAGTTAAAGCATAACTATTATAACATGATTACACTAATATAACAATAACCAATTTATGAATTAACATAATTTGTTTGGTCTAGATAAATACCCGCATATATACAAATCTATAATTTAATATTTTATAACTCATGAAAAAAAACAAAAAAATTCAAAAAAAAAATTAAAAAAAATAAGATCACTTGTGGAAGTATATTATACATAAATTTTAAAGTTAAGTTATCAACAATAGTAATATTATTTAACTATAAAATAATAAGATTATTATAATTAAAAAAATACTGTTCTATATAATTCATGAATGATATAATAACCATTTTATGCATTAACTTAATATGAGTAACATGAAATAAAAAATTACATGTAACTTATGAACTAAAAATTCGCAAACAAATTTTTTGGTAACATGTAGCTTATGAACTAAACTGAAATATGATTGCGAATTTGTAATCTATTGTTTAATTTTTCTCATGCTAAACTGAAATATGATTTTTCTTTTCTTATAAACTGTGGTTTTTCATTCTTTTTTATTTTAAACATAATTCTTTTCTTTTAATTTTTATGATTAATTAAGAACTAATCATCAAAAAAAAAATTCTAATAAGATTTGTTAAAATATAATTAGAAATTCATCAAATACATGTCAAATTTTATCTATTCATTTGACACGTGTCATGATCTGACGTGTTACTAACTTCAAATCATTTTCTTTTATATATATATAGGTATACAATAGTGCTTTGAGAGTGACATTTAGAAGAAAAAAAAAGTCGTAGATTCTTTTTTAAGAAATGTGTCTTATATGTAGTATTTGAGAAAGGGCTTTGCATATTTAGTCACTTTTAAAAGATTTTTTTTGTTACCTTTTTCAAAATGTTAGTGATTTTTTAGTATTTAATCTACTATTCATGATAATTTTGTTTTGAATATTATAGCGTGTACATGTATATATATATATATATATATATATATATATATATGTATACGGTCATGGGTGGGGGAGTATAAAGATTATGCATAAAGCCAATTATTCTTGAAAAAAGATATAAAAATGATACCGACTTTCTTGATTAAAAAGAAGGTCTTAACGATATTTGTTGTTTTTTACTTCATACAGTTAAGGCACGAATTTAGTGTATGTCGAATCTACGTAAAGTCCGGAAGCTCCAGAGCTTTTGACAGACGTCCCACAGAAACTTTTGGGATAGAGAGAACGCTTCCTAGGTATGGAACTGAAACATTGTCTCGAGCCAGAATATCAACCTCACCAGAAACTTCATATTTAGGAAGAGACCAAGTTGATATGTCCATGAATGCTACTACACAAAGAAACTTAAAAGTGGTTGATGAGCTATCACAACTCAGAGAAAAGAAGCTTCATAGCAATGGAGTTGAGACATCATCATATGCCACAATATCAACCTCACCAGAAACTTCATATTTAGGAAGATACCAAGTTGATTTGTCAGTGAATGGTATTACTACGCAAAGAAACTTAGAGATGATTGATGAGCTATCACAACACAGAGAAGAGAAGCTTCCTAGCAATGGAGCAGGGGCATCATCATTTGCCACAATATCAACTTCACCAGAAACTTCTTATTCAGGAGGAGACCAAGTTGATTTCTCGGTCAATGCTACTACTACACAATGCAACTCAGTGATGGTTGATGGACTATCACAACCTTTTTGGGAATGGGAACAACTTAATTGGTCTTAAACCTATTAAATTGCTCTTTATGACTATTAGGTATGCAAGAAAACATAAGATAAAGTAGAATAATTATAGTTTTTTGTTCTATTTAAACGGCCACCAAAATTTGGCTTTTTTTATGTAAGGTTACATGAATGAAAACCAAAAATTAAAACGTGAAACAATTTTACCCTTCTTCTTCATATTTTACAATATATTTCATTAATTTTAGTTTTATCTAGATATATATAAATGAATGTATTCTGTAATTTTATTCTTATGTTTCCTCAATTTATCAATTATCATAACATCAGTAAATGAGCCCACATAGATAAGTAAATTTACATCAGACGCCCAATTACAAAAAAGGATAAGCCTCTTACCGTAAGAGCAGCTTCTCAGCTTGCGTCGATTTTTTTTTTTTTTTTACTTGTAAGATTTGTGCTAAAAATGTCTTCGTCGCCTCTGTAGTGTCAACGAAGAAGTTCTTCTTCACTTGCCGAGTAGTTCAGTTGGGTCGCTTGGCTCTGGTCTTTTATAGTTTACTGTTTGAGGATAAATTTAATCCTTTTTACGTGGACGAATTACGTGACATTAATGACATTTTTGTAGATATGGTTTTCCGAACCAAATTAAGTCTCGTATTGGACCAGAGGTCCAGTATGGTCTAAGCTTATAGTACCGAATTTCGAATCAAGTGGGATTCGGGAGATCTGGCACGATAGACCGTTTGTTCTCCGACTCCTCGTGTCTGTCAGCGCAAACCACGCTGTCAGAAAAAAGGAAGTCGAAACTGAGTGATCAGGAGAAGGAAATGTCACATTCTCTATGTCTTATACCTAAGCTCGGTGATTAAGAAGGATCAAGATATAAGGAAGAATGGCCCGCACAGATACCCAAAGAGCAAAGTCTTCCATCCCCGGCAGCCCGGTCCCAGTATCGAGGGATCGGGGCCATGTATGAATGACTCATTTGAGCGGGAATACTATTCAAATTTCCCTTCAATCGACAATAAGAATATGTCGTAGTCTGATTTGATTGCTCATACTCTTACAAATCCACAAAAATGGCATTTAATGTGTTTTTCTTGTGTGTATCAAGTGAAAGTGATTTTTCGCAGGAGCCAGAGAGAAAAACAGAGGTTCAGCAAAAAGTCATACCGCGTCTGAGCCACCGACCCAACTTGTACTCTGAGAACAAAAGGGACGTGCCAAGAGACGGTCTCGTTGCAGGCAGAACACGCCAAGGAAAGTTGGTGAGACCATCAGAGGCGTGACGCCATCACAAGATTCGAATTCAGTCGAGTCGGGTCATGAGCCGATCCACCCGATCCACAATCTATAGACTAACCCGATATACTAACCCGGTCAGGTAATTTCCCATAAATACTTTACCCTTTCCTACGGGGAGGGGTTCACACTTTTAGCCATCTTAAGTCTCACGATATCTCTCTAGGTACTTGTAGTTCTTGAGTTAGGCACTCTGCACTATTCCGACCATCTTTCCAGTCATCTCATTTCGTCTTTCCTCCACGGCGGTTCCTAAACCGTGGAGCTCCTTCACTCTCAAACTTTTTTTTTCTTTTTTTCCACCGTAAAAAGCCCATTCTCATTCCAAGGCCCGAGTAATCCTGCCTTTCTCAAGGACCCTCGACCCACCTTCTTTCTTAAAGTTTTCCGACTTCTTTCTGTTCTCCGGACAGCTATATTGTGTTCTTTTCCGAGCTGTTTTCTGACTTGAGCATCCGAGTGCCTTCGGAAAACACACCTCCATCGTGCTTTCTGGGCCTTGACGTCTTTTCTGTTTTGCAGGAGACTTGCCCCCAGCAGAGGACTGAAAATATCCTAAACAGTTACCAAGTATTTTTCCCCTAAGGATAAATCAACTAGTTTTAGTAACCATAGGATTAACCTACGAAAATGTACTGGTTGGAAATATGCATTCAATGAAATATATGTAATAACAAAATACGAAAATGATTAATTGAGAAAGTTCAAAATATGTGGGGATTTAATTGAAAAAAATTTGAAAAAAATAGATGAAAGAGATTACTAAGATGATGGACCATATGCTTAAGATAAAGACTAAAAATAAGAACAAAAAAAATAATAAAGAATCAAAAAAATATCAAGATATAAAATAGAAAGAAAATGAAAAGAAAAGAAAAGAATTTACATGGCAAAAAGTTTGAAGTTATCAGTTGAAAAAACAGATTGAATGAAATATATGTGATAAGAAAATATGAAAATGATAAATGTAGAAGTTAAAATTATTGTTAGTTAGGATTTTGATGAAAAACTCAAAAAGATAACAGATGAAAGAGGTTACAAAAATCATAAAAAAAAATAAAAAATATATATATATTGAGAAAGTTCAAAATTATCTCTACATCAAAATTTAACTAAAAGAATTCGAAATTTGGACGAAAAACTAGAAAAAAACAATGATAGAAGAGATTACTAGGGTTATCAAAAAAACAATTATACGAAAAAATAAAAATAAAATTGTTAGTTTAAATAAAAATCTACATATTCATTTATAAAACAAAATAAAACAAAACCACGGATTCTATCATAGTGATTATAACGTATGAGACAGGCCAATAAAATTTCCACCCCAAATAGCTACCATGCATCTCCTTGTAAAGACCACCGCACATTCCTTTCTGTACGGGGAATAAAGTAAACACCAAATATAAAAACTAGTTGAACCTAAAATGTACATATAAATGTCTTGCTTTACGATAAGATGATCAATCTTCATCATTAAATCATCTTGTCTAAATAATGATGAAGTTTATCAACTTAATCCGCGTTATACTTAGCGTGAAATAATTGGTTTTATTGAAATTTTTTGAAATTTAAGAAAAAAAGGTTTTTACCTAAATTTTACATTGTATCTAATACTCGTCGATATAATTAACAGAATAATTTGTCTAGTTAACCCATTTTGTAGTGGACTAAATAATCTTCGAACTAATCCACAAAACTTATAATCTTGAAAACATAACTGTAATATATCTCATTAAATGACTCTGATTTTTGTGGTTAGTCCATGAATTTAAAAAGAAAAACAAATTTTTTCGTATCTAACTATATACAAAATTAGTATAAAAAATTAATTTTTTGTTTTGAAATATATTCAAACAAGATTTAATAAATTATAGGGAAAACTAGCCGACTTTTGAATAGTTTTTTTTTAATCATCATATATATTAAAAGCAAAGTGAAATTTGAGTTTTGAGCTCCTTCATTTAATCTTAGGGAGGCTAATTATCTTTTGCCTCTCATTTCAAAATCAGTTAGTATATTTAAAGTGGTTAAATTAAGTTTTGTTCCAAACTAAAAAATTGTTGTATCAATTTTTCCATCGAGATTATGGGTTATTGGTGTGTTGCTATAATATTTTGTTTTTATTTATAATAAAATTTTAAAATGATAATTTAAATTAAGCTTTGTTTCAAACTAAAAGATTGTTGTACCAATGTTTCCATCAAAATTATGGGTTATTAGTGTGTTGCTATAATATTTTGTTTTTACTTATAATAACAATTTAAAATGATAATTATTGGTGAAAACCTAATGATAATCGAGGCTATCATATATATCGTTCTTTAGTGCACTATTGCTCTTTTTTTTTGTTTGTTTCAGCTCCGTTTAGTTTTAGGGTTTTTGCTATATATTTTTTTTTCGATATTGGTGTTTTATTTTGTGTGAGGCGTTGCCGATATGGCTTTTTTCCAGCGTTGTTGTTTTGTTGTCTCAAAGACGACCAAGCTGTTCACGATCCATTGTTTGGTTTAAGCTGGTTTTCGATATTTGGTTGTGTTTTTTTTCCTTTTTTTTGTTTGATACACTCTAAAATCTATTTTTTCTTTGCTTATCCAATCGAATGTAACTAATAACTGTTTTGCTTTTCCATTTTTTTTTGGTGTGATAAGGTTCGTGCTCTTTTAAGCGAGTGTTTTACGCTTCTGGCTTGGTTTTAGTAGTTTTATTGTGTTTCATTACTTTTGTAATTTTATTTTTGTTTTGTAGGTTGATCTACCTCTATGGATATCGGAATGGTGTATGCATTGTTCCTTTTCATTCAAGGTATCTGCTTTCTTATAGTACGTTAGCAGTATTTTGGATTTTGCTTTTGTTTTGTTTTCACTGTCATTTGTAAGTTTGTTTGTGTTTCTTATCTGATTTTTTTTTGGCTTTCATTGTGATTTCATCGTTGTCTTTTTCTTGGCATTTCACTTTGATTGTTGTTCGTCTTATTGATTAAAGAATTAGTTTTTTCTGTTTGTTGATTGGTCTAATTCTTCTGGTATTTGGTACGGTGTTCGACGTCTCTGTTCTTACAAGGTGTTTGTTTCTTGGTGAACATGTATCTACTCTTATGAATATGCTTTTGTCTTTTGCTCCTTTTTAGCTTTTTTTCGCTTCTATGTCTTATTTCTCCCATCATCTTTATGTGGCTGCCGCGTTTTTGTTCTATCAAGGAATCGATTTCGCGTGTGTTTCCCTGTTAAAATTGCTTCTGGTCTGATTCGTGCTACCTTTCATCAGTTTTGACTCTGAGGTTCTCCCTTTTACCGATGACCTATTGATGCAGCATAACATTGCTTTTTTTACTTAACTTTTACGTAACTCTTTTGCTGGTTTTATTATTTCCTTTTCTTTTATTTTATTAACTTAATGAGACTAGGGTTTGGTGTTAGCATCTCATCTCTTAATATGAATAGGTTAGCTATTCTATCTTTGTACGACAGCTTTTGATTTAATAAACTTTTAAGAGAATATCTTTTTCAGAAATCGACTTCGCCTTTAAATTCTCAGGAAGAAATCAATTTTGAATCGTCTATAGGTTCTCTAATCTTAGAAAGATTATCGATACTTGGATTTTACGCTATCTGTTGCTACATTAGTTTGTATCCGAGACAAAACGATCCTCATCATGCCTCCTAAGAAGAATCTGCAACAGCAACTCGAGGAACAGAACGAAGCGTTTCGAGGAGCACTGATGGATTTCCAGACGGAATTGCGCGAAACTTTGCGCGTCACAATGGAAACTGCCATTCGAAATCTTCAAGCGCAGAACAATGCGCCTCCACCGTTGCGTCGTCAAGACGAATAGGTTCTCGAGCAGGAAGATGAAGAAGATGATGTCCTTGATTTCAATCCATTTGCAGGGTTAGGGGAGCGTCGGGTACAACCTGAACAATGTGTGGAGTTGGAAGTACCGAGAGTCGAGAATCCTCGGTAGGATTCTGGTTTTAAGATCGATTTACCGGACTTTCACGGAACACTCGAACCTGACGAATTGTTCGATTGGCTCAGTTCAGTGTAAGAGTTGTGGAGTACAAACAGGTCCCAGATGATGTGCGTGTTTCCTTGGTTGCCACTCGGTTTTGAGGTCATGCATCAGCATGGTGGCAGCAGGTGAAGGAACAACGAGTTCGTGCGGGTAAAGAGAGAATCGCTTCATGGGACAAACTCTAATGTTTTTTGCGAAAATCTTTCTTGCCATACAACTATGCTCGCACTTTGTATACTCGTTTTCAGAACCTGCGACAAGGGAGTCGCCAAGTCGATGAGTATGCAGCTGATTTTTTCAACTTGTTGGCTCGAAATTCTTTGGGCGAATCCAAGGAACAGTTGGTTTCTCGCTTAATTGGTGGCTTACGGTCACAACTACAAATCCAGCTTCTCCAGTTTGACCCCAATTCAGTGTCTGAAGCACACCAACGAGCCTTATCGCTTGAACAGAGTGTTCACACTTTTTCATCAGGTTGGTCTGCAAATCAGCAAAATCGCACTACTGCTGTGAATGACGCCATTGTTCAGACTGCTTCTGAGCAAGCGACACCTCCGGGGAACCTAACTCGACCAGTGGAACAGCCTAACGGAGCTCCGCCTCCACAAGTTAGTTGACCAATGAGGTTTAAATGCTTTAATTGTGGTGAAACAGGTCATCGGCAAGCTAACTGTCTGAAACGTATACTCTTTGGCGATGATGAAGTTGTTTATGATGAGTATCATGACGAAACAGAACAGGAGGCAATTGAGGAACGTGTGGAAGGGGATAAAGGTGCGATGTTGGTTATACGCCGTAATTGTCTTGCTCCGTGTGGTCTGGATGAATCTTGGCTTCATACGAATTTATTTTGTACCACTTGTATGATCAGAGGGAAAGTCTGTCGTCTTATTGTGGATTCGGGCAGTTGTGCTAATGTCATTTCGGAGGAAGCTGTCTCGAAGCTCGCTTTATTCACGGAGCCTCATCCGACCCCTTACAAGCTTGTTTGGATCAACACCAAGACGGAGATACAGATTAGCAAGCGCTGCCGAGTTCCTTTTTCTATTGGTACCATTTATAAGGACCTCATTTGCTGTGACGTTATACCGATGGATGCTTGCGATGTCATATTAGGCTGTCCATGGCAATATGATCGACGTACTAATCATGACGGGTTTTCAAACACTTATAGTTTTCTTTATGAGGGTAAGAAGATCACATTGTTGCCTACGCAGGAAACTGGTGATCCCGTGGTGTCTAGTACGGACATTGTGTCACCATCCAAGGCTCCACTTCATGACCCCTCGGTTTTGTTTCTCTCTAGATCGTATTTTGTTGAAGAAGCTCGTAATGCAGATGTCATGTATGCATTAATCCTTTCTCCTGTTGAGCCAGATTTTGTGGGTTCACCTCCAGTGGAATTTCATCATCTTCTTACTGAGTTTCGTGATGTGTTTCCAGAATAGTTACCGACTGGTCTTCCTCCCCTTCGTGATACAGCATTGTATTGATCTAGTTTCGGATGCAACTCTTCCTAATCGACCTCATTATCGCATGAGTCCGCAGGAGCATGACGAATTGTAACGTCAGGTTGAGGAGCTACTGGCTAAAGGTTATATGCAGGAGAGTTTGAGTCCAACTGCTGTTCCAGCATTGCTTATCCCGAAGAAAGATGGCACTTGGCGTATGTGTGTTGATAGCCGCGTGATCAACAAAATCACAGTACGCTATCGTTTTCTCATTCCTCGACTTGATGATCTTTAGTTCAGATTGGTTCGGCCACTATTTTCACAAAGTTAGACTTAAAAAGTGGATATCACCAAATTCGTATATGACCTGGTGATGAATGGAAGACGGCATTTAAGACGCGTGAAGGGTTATTTGAGTGGCTCGTCATGCCTTTCGGATTTTCCAACGCACCGAGTACTTTCATGCGTGTCATGTACAGGGACTTCGTCCCTTTATTGGTTGCTGTGTTGTGATTTATTTTGACGACATTTTGGTGTTCAGTTCATCCTTCTCCACTCATTTGGAACATATGCGCAAGGTCTTACAGGTATTGCGTCAGGAAATACTCTTTGGAGCTACTAAGAAGTGTGCGTTTGGTGTGTCTCAGGTGCTCTTCTTGTGCTATATAGTTTCGGCGCAAGGGTTACAGGTTGATCCCGCAAAGGTAGCTGCTATTCAGTCTTGGCCAACAACAAATACAGTGACAGATGTGTGCAGCTTTCATGTTTTAGCGTCTTTTTACAGACGTTTTGTTCCCCATTTCAGCAGCTTGATGTTGCCTATTACAGATTGCATCAAGTCGTCTCCATTTTTTTGGTCACCCGATGCTGCGCAAGCCTTTGAATTAATCAAGACCAAACTCTCTTCTGCTCTGGTTCTTGTCCTTCCAAACTTCTCTGTTTCTTTTGAGTTATATTGCGACGCGTCAAAGCTCGGCATAGGGGCGGTTTTGAGTCAGTTGGGCAAACCAGTTGTGTTTTCAGCGAGAAGATTGCTGGTTCGAGAGGTCAATATAGTACGTATGATGTGGAATTATACGCTATTGTCTAGGCAGTTAAACATTGGAGACATTATTTGTTTCATCAGGAGTTTGTTCTCTATACTGATCACGACGCGTTAAAACATATGGGTTCCCAGGATAAGATTTCAGCACTTCATGCTTCTTGGTTTGCGTACCTTCAGCAATTTACTTTCGTGATTAAGCACAAGGCAGGTCACTTAAACAAAGTTGCGGATGCGTTAAGCCGTCGTCATTCTCTCTTGGCGACATTACATGTTTCGGTGCCAGGCTTTGGAGTTCTCATCGATTTGTACCCTTCCGACCCATTCTTTGGTAACAATTGTCGCGATGCTACTCAAGATGTGAGCTCTGATTACTTCATCATGGATGGTTTCTGTGTATTTCGGAATGTAGCCTTCATCTTCAGCTGATTCATGATATTCATGGAGAAGGCCATGTGAGGAGAGACCACACGTTACATCTCATCTCTACGTCTTATTTTTGGCCTACGTTACGTCGTGATGTTGAGCGGTTTGTCCTTTGCTGTGGGGTTTGTCAAAAGTCCAAGGGTCATGCTACAAACGCAGGTTTATACTTGCCTTTACCCATTCCTGCGCAACTATGGACTGATATAAGAATGGATTTCGTACTTGGTTTACCGCGAACACAACAGGGACATGACTCTATTTTTGTCGTTGTTGATCGTTCCATGAAGATGACTCACTTTATACCTTGCAAGAAGACAACCGATGCGGTACAGGTTGCTATCTTGTTTTTTTTAGAGATTTATAGACTTCATGGATTGCCCTTATCGTTTGTTTCGGATCGCGACTCCAGACTCTTGAGTCATTTTTGGCGTTCGTTGTGGAAGCTGTTAAAGACTAGTCTGGATATGAGTTCGGCTTATCACCCTCAAACAGATGGAAAAACGGAAGTCACTAATCGAGTGCTAGGTGATTTGCTTTGTTGCTTGGTGGGTGATAACATTCATACTTGGGATAAAGTTCTGTGTCAGGCTGAGTTTACGCATAATCATGCTCTCAATCGCAGCACAGGATACAGTCCTTTTCGAGTTGTTTATGGTATCATTCCTCGAGCACCAGTTGATTTGTCATTGGCACCTGATCGCACTCGTTTTCATGCTCAGGCTTGCGATGTTGTGGAGGACTTTACTTCGTTACATGACAAGGTGAAAGAGAATTTGGAATGTTCCACAGTGAAGTATAAAGCGGCTATTGATAGTCATCGCAAGGATCTTCAATTCGAAGTTGGTGATTTCGTTTGGGCGATTTTGACTAAGGACGGGTTTTCGTCTGGTGATTACAATAACCTTAAAGCTCGTAAGATAAGTCTTTTGGAGGTTCTTGAGAAGATTAATAACAATGCTTATCGTCTTCGCCTTCTCCCTCATATGCACATTGCGGACGTCTTTAACGTGAAACACTTGGTTCCTTATTTGCCTGACGACACCACTACAAATTCGAGGTCGAATTTTTTTTCACCCCGGATGACCTGATGCAGCATAACATTGCTTGTTTTACTTAAGTTTTACGTAACTCTTTGCTGGTTTTATTATTTCCTTTTCTTTTATTTTATTTACTTAATGAGACTAGGGTTTGGTGTTAGCGTCTCATCTCTTATTATAAATAGGTTAGCTATTTCATCTTTGTACGGCAGCTTTTGATTTAATAAACTTTTAAGAGAGTATCTCTTTCAGAAATCGACTTCGCCTTTGAATTCTCAGGAAGAACTGAATTCTGAATCGTCTCTAGGTTCTCTAATCTCAGGAAGATTATCGATACTTGGAGTTTACGCTATCCGTTGCTATATTTCCTATTCAGCCCATATCTTTTGAATTTTTTCTTCTGCCAAGTTGACTTTTTGATGTTGTGATGCTAGCATTTGAACCTGAGTTTTTGATTGGTAATATCTTATAGAATTTGGCGACTGGCTATTTCATGTGTGTTTTGGTGCTTGTTACTTCTTTTTATTTGGTTAAAATAGATGTGGTGTGTACTGTATTGAGGATTAGGGAGCTATGGGATGTAACCAATGATGCTTATGAAGAGGACATATGTCACATCCGATTGTGAGACGAATCACTTTTATGTTTCCGTTATTATTATATATCTAATTCTGGTATTTGTTTATGGTTGATTATATACTAATTTGAATAGGAGAGACTCTGTCCTTTGGTGTATTGCCTGTGTATAGGTCTTTGGCTACGCAATTTTATTATGTGTATAGCGAAATATGTGTGAATCCAAACATATGCATAAATTATAGATGGACAAGATAGTTATTAGTTGTCTCCTCTCGCTTGGGTTGTTTATTTCATATAGAATTTTTCTGTTTTAAGCTTTGTTCTTGTTTTTTGCTAGGTGTTGACAAGTATCGCATTGTCTTGCATTGTTATCATGACTGCTCTGTTTCTCGAATCGATAGTTTTAGCAAAAATTGTGTTATTTTTGTGTTTAGTCGTTTGTGTTTAATATATGATTACTTTCAAAAATATGGTAATCAAATATGGTAATATTTTTTGAAAATATGTTCCTTTTCTCGATTTAGTTTGAATTCATCGAATGTTATTTATGGTTCTTCATTCCATATTGGTTAAATGATGTTTTCCTTTTTGTAGGTTCAAATCTTTATTGGGTAACACGTATCAGCACTTATGAATTTTGCTTTTATTTTGTTATTCCCCGTATTGTATTCCTGCCTGTTTGGTATTTTAATTTGTGGTTTATTTCCTTTTGTAATGTTAATCGTCTTTGTGATCTTTTCTCTTTTATTAGTCTTTTTTTTCCGTTTAGTGGGCTGATTGTTGGTTGCTGTGTTTTCGAGATGTTTAATTTTATGTATGATTAGTTTCCATGTAACCGATCATTCGTTTTTCTTGTCTTATTGTGTAGGTGTTTACTTTCAACCGTGATCTGTTTTGCTCATGTTTGTCGTGCTGACGTATCATCTCTATATAGGTATTAAAGTTTTGAGTCTCATGTTCGTTTTTTGGTTTCTGTTTTGTTTTTTTTTTCTATTTTGTTATCAATCTTTTTTATGTAGTTCTATTCTTTTTGTGTGTTTTAGCCTATGTGTAAATTATTTACAAAAATTTATTGTGTGTAATACCTTGGTATTATATTTCTGGTGTCTTATCAAGTTGTTTTTTTTTTTTTTTTGGTTTAGGAAATCCCTTAGAATGATCCAAAACTATAAATACATGTATTTTTACAAAAGCAAGAGGAACTGTTTCATCAAGTAGTCTAGTAACTTTTAGTTAGGTGAATAAGGAAAAGGTTTTTGGATTTTCATAGGTGATAAAATGGACATTACAAGAAAATATCACATATTTTTACGACATATATTATCAAAAAAATTGTAAGAGACATACTTTTCTTACCAATTTTCTACGAAATATTTTCGTAGGTTTTATGCCGTCAAAAATTATAAATGGTAAAAAAATGGTAGTAAATTTTCTACAAAACTCTTGGTAGAAAAATTTTGTTGGAAATTTTGGTAGGAAAGTCATAGAAAATACCTCACCATTTTTTATCATTTTCCTACGAACTATTTTTTACCGTTTTTCTATAAACTATTTCCTACGATTTTTCTATCATAATAATAAAAATATCAATAAAATTAATTTCAAAATTAAATTAATTCCGAAATCAAATTTGAAATTAACAAATTTATATTAATTATAAATTCCAATTATAGTATATATAATTTCAAATTTACGTAACAAGTTCTCAAATTTATATATTTTAATCTAATTGTATACTATATTTTAATGATTCCATGATACTGATTGAATAGAAATAATATTATTTTAAAGGGATCGTCTGATATTTGTTAACCAAAATTATCAAACAGTTTCTATATTTTTTTTTAAATGTTATTGGTTTTCTTATTTGAATTTGTAAATCTAAAATAGTTTTTAAATCTTGCAATGTTGACAAATACACACGTCTGCACATATCTTTTGGTTTTGAAATTAGTGTAAAAATATTTTTTTTTAGGATTATATTTTAGAAATTCTTTCTTTAAATACAAACACAATACCTAACTATGGTCCACCATAACTAATTTTTAGCCCATTACAAGCCTCATGATGAATTTACCTTGACTTCATAATTGAAACAAGTGATCGATTTTACAAAACTATGCTCAATTGCTCATCTCAGTTAATATTTTGTTCCCGTACTCGTAGAGTTCTCTCTAACAAAGTAGATTCAGTTAGAAAGTAAATAGTTTATTCAAAAATGAAAATTTTATTAATTTGAAAATCAAATGACATATTTGTTGGAAAAAAAAACATAAAAATAGTAAACTGAAACAATTATTCAAAATTATTATCAAATGCATAGCCAAAAGCCTAAAAATAAGTATTTAAAGTAGGTGTTACGGAGAATCCAACCCAAACGTTCTTCAATGGACATGCAAACAAATACGCGTCTTTCATTTTCAGCTTGTGAATCTTAGTTACTGCATCATAGCGAATATACTCTTTCAAGTTGGGAATTTCTTTAATAGCATCCCAAACATTATTCTTTTTTTTTTTCAGTTTCTCGTACCTCTTCTTCTCTTTGATGCATTTCTTCTCTTTGATGCCTTTCTTCTCTTTGTTGAATAAGATTTATAAGAACAGTGCTAATTCCAATCATTTCAGTTAGTACATTTTCAGAACGATCACCATGATTAGTTGACTCTGATGGATTACCATGGGTTTTGACTCGCTTCCTAGATGGTAGTTTTTCTTTAAGAGTTTCATATGCTATTTCGTTAGCTTCAGAAACATTCTCCATATGAACATCTTCTCTTTCTTGAACATCATTTTCAACTTCAAAAGTTGCAGCATTTGAATCACCACCTAGTCCAAACATGGTGTTTCCTTTTGCAATAGCACTTTCAAAAATGATTTGTAAATCTTCAAAGTCTTCAAAAGTGTTACCCCAAATGTATTCATGATTTGGGTGTCCCTGAATCAATGTGACATATTCATTAGTGAAAAAAAAAAATTATGAACTTTTAATAAAAAATATTTAAGAGATTAAAAGTACCTTAAAATTTCTTCACACATCTCATCCAAAGCTGTGAATTGTTTTGAAATGGGATCCCACCCAAAACCAGAACTACATCGGAGAAGTTCCGCATAGCTTTGATACTCTTTTTTCAAAGATTTCATTTGATTCACATAATTTTTGTAAGTCTTACTGCAGCCGAGTTTTTTATTTAGAACCGACAGTATCCTCGTCTCAATCGTTGATTTGCTTATAGAACCATTTGAGTCACGCCATCCCTGTTTAATACCATCCACCAATAAACGTTTCAACAATTGACTTTCCTGGGATGTCCACGGGAAATATCCACATTTTTTTCTTTGGTTGTGAAGTTTCTCCGGTTTCCATCTAATTAAGAAAAAAATTACATGAATACATTAACGTACATGTGCATGTATGAAAATAATTCAATATATAATATATGTATATGATATAACATATGAAAAACATTAATTGACAGATGGAAGACCTTTTGAAGAAAATGGAAAACAATTTATTATAAGCAAAAAGATACAAAACAATGTAATTGAATACAAGAACTACTCCTTTCAAAAATGAACGATACCTTTTTTCCTTTAGTGATATTTTTTTTTTGTTGCTTTGAGAGAGAGATGCAACCTTATATATATATATGTATAGGGGAGATTACATAACAGATAAGTTTTGAGTTTTTAAATTTTTTTAAAATTCTACTATTTTCAGGGATTTTATAATATATGATTGACTGGAAATTATGATGAACAATTAAATTCAAATACCATTTTGCAGAGATTTTAGGATATATGTATAGTTAACTAGAGATTTTATGATATATGATTGATTAGCATTTGTGATTAAAATCACAATATAGAATGTGGTCGCATGATTAGCATGTAGTCGCCACATGGATTCACAATTCCATCCAATTCCCAGCATAAAAGCCCAGAATTGTTTCTTTACATTTTACAATCAATTTTCTATTCAAATCTTTGTAAAAGACGATACCACTAAACCCAGCATATATTGAATAACACAGATATTTAATAGAATTAAAGCACTCATGGATCCAATAACAGTAGAATTTAAAGTATTTTAAAAGAATGCCTACAAGTAATTAGATCCAATAACACATACATTTAAAAGAATTGATTGAATACTTCATTGAATAACACAAGAGCCAATAGGACCCGGAGAAAATAGAAGCTGTGCTGCCTGAGTACAAAGGCCAAATCATGTCCATCAAAACAAGCATTATAGGAGCTCAAGATAAACTTATCTGGTTAAGACAGGCCAGTGATGAATACTCGACTCGCTCGGGTATCTGGTGGCTACGGAAGATAGCGATGAGAGAGCAATCAACCCTCCTCACCCTGAAACAGATTGGAACAATGTAGTATGGAAAGTTAAAACAGCACCTAAGATCCAAATGTTCATATGGAAAGCTCTTCAAAATGCCTTACCAGTGGGAGAACAGTTAGCCATTCGACAGATTACAACCACCTCTAAGTGTTGTAGATGCCCAGAAAATGAATCAGTCTTCCACCTTCTATTCAATTGCCCCTTTGCGGTTGAGGTTTGGAACCGATCTCCATGGACATCAGGCCTGATCACCTCGAATTGGACAGATGTTCTCTCAGGCTTGAAAGATGTTATGGAATTATCCACTCTACCACCAACGGGCCTTCCTAAAAGAAGTCTATATCCATGGATCTTGTGGAACCTTTGGACGGCGAGGAACCAGAAAA
The DNA here is from genome assembly GCF_000478725.1 of Eutrema salsugineum. Lineage (NCBI taxonomy): Eukaryota > Viridiplantae > Streptophyta > Magnoliopsida > Brassicales > Brassicaceae > Eutrema > Eutrema salsugineum. The sequence continues at coordinate 5,651,169 of NW_006256858.1, forward strand.
TCTTCAGCTCCCGACTTCTAATGGCGGATGAGCTTATATCTAAAGAATTTGGTGAGGCCAGAGAATGGAAGGACAACCAGATTACGCCAAATCTGGATCCTCCCAAAGCCAATCCAAATCCTCCCTTCATCGATCCTCCGCCGGCAGGAACTATTACATGCCATACCGATGCAGCTTGGCATGAGGAGTCTCAAAAGGCAGGCGTGGCATGGATCCTCTCATACGACCAACAACGACAATCGACGACTCACTCTTCATCGGTGGAACACGTCTCATCGGCCTTGATGGCTGAAGCCTTAGCAATAAGATCGGCGGTTATGCATGCAAAGAATGCTCATATCAAGAACCTACTTCTCCTCTCCGATTCACAGGTAGTGCTAAGATCAATTGAAGCTGGAAACTTGATTATGGATCTCCATGGGATACTAGCTGACATCGACAGTAGTACTGCTGCATTTAATTTTGTTCGGTTTAAATTCATACCAAGAAAAGAAAATTGTAATGCAGATCTTGCAGCCAAATTAGCCCTGATGGGTTCAAACCATTTGTAATGGGCTTTTAATCCTAAATGGATAAGTTTGATATATATAAAAAAAAAAGAATAACACAAGAATTTAATAGAAATCTTATTTCTTTCAAATTCAGTCGAATTCCTAAATCCAGTATCCCCTAAATTCCTAAATAATATCCCCTCTTACAAACAAACCAAAACAATTATTTTTGGTTTATTGAAATACAACATTATAATAAAATTAAACCAATAACTAAACCAGACAAAAACCAAATAAACCAGAACACAAAATCTCTAAACGATGTCAAGAAGATCGCCGCCGCTCATGGATTCATCACCAGAAAAATCGCCACCGACTCAGAAAGCCACAAATGCTGGCCGAGACAGAACATGGCCACCGCCTTGTGCTTTTCGTCCAATCTCAGAGGCAGAGCAGAACCTTGGAGGAAGCGAGAGATAAGAACCCATGCTCAAAAATCTCGCCGAGAAACTTGCAGAGTCAACAGAATCCACTCCTCAAAAAAAGCCCTCACAACTTCATATCAATCACCACCAACCTCATTGGACGTTATACTTCAGATCTGAACAGGCAAAAACCAACGAGAGAGCACCGCAAAAGGAGCAACACCACTGGATCTCATCCGCAAAAGAAGCACCACCACCGAATCCCGTCCTCACATATCAGCAGTTATCTCCACCAAAAATACACAAGCTTAGATTTGTGATTTTTCCTTGCAAAGCAGATGAAGAAGAATAAGTTTGGTGACTAAAGAAGAAAAAATTTGAAGAAATAGAAAAAAAGAGGCGGCCATTTAGAATGAGAGACTAAGGGAAAATGAAAAGACTTCTCGTGCATAAATTCAGGTCATAAATTTTTCCTACCAAATTTTTACGTTTTACCTACAAATGACATTTGATAGGAAAAATGGTCAAAATTTTAATAGAAATATGACATATTTTCTTGTAGTGGAATGCTGAACAAAGGCGAAGGAAGAACAATGGAAACTCACTTCTCATTACTTAATGCTCTAGCAGAAGATAACCTGAAGAACTGTAGAACAAATTGTTCATGTAGCATTTATAAAGAACTCCAAGAAAGCCATTTAACAAAATGATCTCAAGAGATGCAGCATAAACTCTTCGAGGCAAAGTAAAAACGTTTTTTACTTAGTATTTGCAACCAGTATGGGATTCTTTCAGGCAAATTGATGTTTAAAACTATTGAATATTAATTCTTGGTTTTACTTGGAGGAGCTTAGACTGAAACCAAACATTGCGATTGTGTTTATGGTCGGAAAACTGTTTATACATTTTTTTGTATCCGTCTCTTTTGCTGGACAGACTCTGGCGTTGTACTTATTTTCCAAAATTTTATATATACATTTAAGGATCCACGTATTTCTTATTCCTTTTGTTAATTTACAACAGGCGTAAATTTTGATATGAGTTCAACGTGAGTATGTTTTCTTGGTTGGTGTATTATCTAGACAATCTGTTTTTTTCTGGTTTATTAAATGTAAAATTCTAATCAATTTTTGGGATTTATAATGTTTATGAGGTATTTATATTTTTTCCTTGTTTCTAATGTTATATTTTCATGACTTATCATTCAGTTTGAATTTTAGATCGAATAATCAACGTTTAACATGAAAATGTCACATATTAATCACTTTGTTGGCTGAAAGATGAATAAGAGAGAAAAAATCGATGAAGAAGATGAAGAAGGAAAAGACGAAGAGAATAAAAAATTAAATGATTGCAAGAATAAGTAGGACAATACGAAGACGTTGAAGAATAAGAAGGAGAAAAATTTAAAGAATTTGGGGGGTGAGGGGAGAAAAAATGTTAAAATGGGAGAAAAAAATTAAAAATACGAATAAAGTAGAAGAAAAACTGAAAGATAAAAAAAATAGAAAGAATAGTAGAACAAAGTAGAAAAAGAAGAAGATATAAAAGTCGAAGATGAAGAAGAGAAGGAAAGAAAAAAGATGTTGAATAAGAAAATCGAAAGACAATTAAGAGGAATAAGAAGATGAAAATGAGGAAAAAAGAAGGAAATGACAAGGGAAAAGAAAATCCAAAAGTTGAATAAGAGGGAGAAGAGGAGGACGAAATCGATGAATAATAAGAAAGAAGGAAACTAAAGATAATAATAATAATAATAATGAGAGTAAAAAAATAGGACAAGATGGAAGATGTTGAAGAATAAGAAAAGAAAAAGTACAATGAATTTGGAAAAGAAAAACAATATAGAATCTTTGAAAAGTAGTCACTGACAATCTTATGGTATCAGTCCAAACTCACAATTTAATTAGATACTATCTCTCGAAACCTCAAAGAATATCAACTTAAACATGAGAAAAACATAAAAAGTCTTACACCAGGAAAACAAACTGCAAAAATTATTTTCTTTAGAAGAAATAGTGATACTTAAGGTTTGTGGGATACTCACAAGGTTAGAGAATTAGGAGCAATTAAATATATATATAGCTCTTGCTATTGTCTGCGTTGCTGCTTTGAAGGTTGTGACTTATACTTGCTACAAATAGTTGTAGTGAAGAAATTTGTACCTTAAGTTGATTGTGTATTGTGTATCAATTATACATTGTGACTTTGTTTCAGCTTTCAAACAGTTTTTTCCCTTTCGTTTCAAAAGAAGGGTTCATGTTATAACGGTTGGATAATATGTGTTCACATTATATATGGACTATGACACTATGTGCTTTTACTTTGAAAGATCATTTGAAATCGATTATTTATGTAAAGATAGTCAAACTCATAAAAATATTAAAATATATGTGTGGCAACTTTAAAAATCCTAAAAACCAATAAAAAAGAAGATAAATACGAGGAAAAAGAAAAATTGAAAGACAAAGATAAGAAAGAAAAATAATAAAAAGAAGAGGTTGAAGATGTGGAATAATAAGAAGCTAGAGAATAAAAAAGACGATAAAAGAAAACAAAGAAGATGAGTCAAAAGAAAATTCAGAAGAATAAAATGAAGAAAAACCAAATAAAAAAGGCATAGAAGACGAAGACGAAGAATATGAAAAACTATATAGATGACAAAAAAGAAGGAGAAAAAAAAGACAAAACAAATGAATAAAACGATGAAAAGAAAATATCTGGATAAGATGAAGACAATAAAAAAGAAGTAAAATGACAAATTTTGAGAAGAAGAAAAAATAATCAGAGGAAAAAGTCGGATAATAAAACTAGTACATGGTTGACGAAGTGGAAGAAGGAAACGTGGAAGAAAAAAAACAAAACAAAAAGATGAAGAAGACACAGTAGGAGAAGGTGGAGATGATGAAACAGATGAAACAAAATCAGATGAAGAACAAGTTGAAGACGAAGACGTGAAAAAGAACTTGAAAGTACGAGGAAAAAGACTAAAAAGGGGAAATATAAACCAAAAATAAATAAGATGGATAAGAAAATGATGTTCAAATACGATGAAGAATT
>NW_006256858.1:5655244-5687575 GCF_000478725.1 Eutrema salsugineum
GATACGGTCATTAGCAAAAATAATATAATATTTTTAAATTACGGTAAAATACATAAAACAATTGATAAGTATTCTTATTTTTATAATAAGTATAAGTTTTTTATTTACAGCAGTTAATCCTCGATCATTTTATATATTTTGTTTATGTTTTGAATTGATTAATTTTAAAAATATTCGTATAAATAATTGTATGTTTTAATATATATAATATAAGAAAAAAAACCAATCCAAATAAGGGATACTTATTCGTTTTCTCCAATGTCGATGAAAACAATGGCAATCCTTAAAATTTGATTTATTTCATTTAATTAACATACACTCGGTTTATTGTAAAAAATGAATACAAAGTATCATCACAAAACCATGATCAATAATTTTACTGTAAGTTGTTACATTATTTTAGTGATAAAGTAGACATATCACAATAAGATTAAACCAAAAAACAATAATAATATTTGTTTGGTGATATATTTATGGTTGGCTCTAACACCAAGATTATTGTTTATCAAAAAAAAATTATGGACCATAAAACATATTCTAGTTATACTATTCTGGATAAATATTTGGCAGCCATGCTATTATGGGCTTTCATTTTTTAAAGTTAATGTCTAACATGACATATATCTTTTAAAATATCTAAATAATTAATACAAATAAGATAAGAGTTTGTAAATAACACATTAATAATTAATCTAGTAAGTTGAGTCTACTTTCAAAAGTTTATCTGAGATTGACATCTCAGCATGGCAATTATGTAAATAATACATATGACAAAAAAATTTTTAAGCGTCTTTATCAATTAATAATATAAGATATTAGATCGAATACGACTATGTAGTCAAACTAATAGAGTTGATATTATGTAACATCGTCAAAATTCTATATCATAACTGTTGGTGATAAATTCAATCATTCATGGACAAATCATGTGTTTGCACATGGTGTCCATAGCTTTTTCGTAGGTACGAGAAAATCCCAATAGTTCGTTCCTAATATCAAAGGATCTGGACCAGATAAAAATATCTTCTTAAGCAGGAAATACTATTCAAATTTCTTTCCACTCAACAATTAGAATATGAGTTTGACTAAGTCGATTGCTCATATCCTTGTAAACCCACAAGATCAGCATTTAATGCTTAATGCTTACACGTGTGAGGTGATAGTGACCACTCACGGGATACAGAGGAAGACAAAGGCTTAGCGAAGGCTATACCGCGTCTAACCCCCAAACTCGAACCATACTCTAAGAGTGAAATGGATGCACCAAGGGCTGGGTTTCGCAGCTCGCGGAAGATGTCAAAGAAAGTTGGTGAAACCGTCAGAAGCATGACGCAATCAACAAGATTCGGATCCAACCACGCTTAATCTCATATCGACACGACAATCCAAAGTCCGACCCCGTATACTAATCTGGATTAGGTAAAATTTTATAATTTTTAACCCTTTCCAATGAGAAAGTGATTTAATCATTTTGCTACCTTTGAGCTTATGCTATCTCTCTAGATACTCGTAACTCAAAAGGTTTAGCATTTTCATTTTCCGGTCATCATCCTGACCACTTCTCACTTTCACTCTATGGTAATTCCTAAATCGCAGAGCACTTCCATCCTCAGAATGTTAGACTTCTTCTCTTTTCCACCTTAAAGAACCCACTAAACTTCAGGTCAAACAAACTCATTTCTTCTTAAGAGCTCTTGGCCCATTTTCTTTTCTGTTTTCTAATCCTTTTTTTTTCTTTTTCGATTTACCATTTAATAGTTTTTTTTTAACCGTTTTATGACCTGAACATTATAAAACTATAAAAAAAAAACAACAAAAAATATATAGAGTCTCTACCTCATTCACATCTCATTATGAATGTTCGTAACTTAATTAATTCTATTCGAATTATGGGAAACCGCAAATCTGCAAATATGATGACAAAATATGCCTTTGGTTTTCCACTCGTCCATCTTGATTTTCAGATTAAATTCAGTTTTTAATTTTTTTTCTAAATATTAAAAATAAAAAATGTACAGAATATAACTTTTCATTGAATTCAAAAATAAAAGTTTTCAGTTTTTTTTTTAATTCCCTTTTTTTTTACAAAGACAAGTTTTTTATTGCGTGAGAAATTTTTTTTATTTTCTTTGTTTTCCGTCAGAGATTTTGATTGTCATAAAAATTAATTTTAATACAAAATAAAATGATGTGTTAGATTCTTATTGGATAGATTATGTCATCCTTCCCCTCTGAAATTACTTTCCCTCTATAAGATAATTTCCCTTTTAAGTTATAAAGAAGAAAGATTTCGTATACACCCAACTAAACCGAACCAAAATAAAATGAACGTTAGGTGAAACATAACTCAAAAGTTGGAGCTAAACCGAACCAAACGAGAACGGTTCTGTCCGAACCGGATTCGATACGACGCTCCGTTACGAGTATCATATTTATTCAAAGGCACCATAGCTTCTTCTCCTCACTCAAGTTTCCTCTATCAGATACACTCATATACTCGAATCTTCTTATTCTACTTCCAGGTTTGTAATCTTTGTTGCATTTTGTTGTTTCGTGATAATCGAATTGCAAATGCGATTTACCCAACATTGATCTCTCTTAAACCCTATTCGTTTCAATCCGAATTCTTCAGATCTGATCTTCGTCTTTTGTGTAATTACCACAGATCCGAGGATTCTCTGATTTTCACAGGTAATTTGATTTCTGTTATTTCCTTTTCGTATCACTGATCTTCATTGTAATTTGATCGTTTTCTTCACTGTTTGTTCTTTCGTCGCATTTGTCGATGATGATCATGATTACGATTTTGTAGATTTGGAAAACGTACGGGAGAATTTTGTTTGAGGAGGTTTTTAGGATTTGATCTCTCTTTGGTGTAATTCAACAATGGCTGCTCCAGTGCCTCCAGGAGCACAAAGACCCAACAATCCGCAAAACTCAGCTCCTCCTCCAAATTTCGTCCCTGGTTCACAAGGGAACCCCAATTCGTTAGCTGCTAATATGCAAAACTTGAACATTCACCGGCCACCTCCTCCCATGCCCGGTTCAGGTCCTAGACCATCTCCACCTTTTGGTCAGTCACCACCACAACCTTTTCCTCAGTCAGCTCCTTCTTACGGTGTTCAGCAACAACAACAACAACCTAGACCTTCTCCAATGGCTAGGCCTGGACCTCCTCCTCCTGCAATGACTAGACCAGGTGGGCCTCCTCAAGTATCGCAACCTGGCGGGTTTCCATTAGGAAGACCCGGTGGTCCACCACCTCCTGGTCAGTCACTGTTTGGCTCTAGACCACCGGGTGGGCCAATGCCTGGTGGTGGGTCGTTTCCGCAGCCTGGTGGTGGTTCATTTCCGCAGCCTGGTGGTTTCGCACCTTCAGGACCACCAGGCGGTGTAGCTGCAGCTCCTCCTTCAGGAGCACGTCCTATTGGTTTTGGTTCACCTCCAACTATGGGACCTGGCATGTCCATGCCTCCTCCTGGTATGCCTGGCGGTCCGGTGACTAATGGGCCTCCGATGATGGGTCCAGGTCCCAGAGGACCCCAGTTCACAGGTGGTGCTATGATGGGTCCGCCACCTCCCTATGGACTGCCACCCAATGGACCTCCTCTCTCGGGAGGTTCACCATTAACTTCGCCTCCGGCTCATTCAATGCCTCCGCCAACTACTTTTCCTGGTGCCCCTTATGGTAGACCCGGAGGCTTTCCTTATGGACAGCCACCACCACAGCAGGTACATCCACTGAAGCTCATGATGTATGTTCTTGTCTATTAATAATCGTACACTCGACTTGTGATCTGATGAAACATGCAATGCCTTTATTAGGTAGTAAGTAAAACCCATTCTTGATGTGAATGTAGCGTTTTACAGTAGAGGGAAATATTAATTAATGGATCTTTCTGACACTGAAATTTAAAGGCGTAGTGTTGGCATTGACATGACTGACTTTACTTACGTAGTAATAGAATAAGGAACACTTCGTGTAGTATCATTATATTTTTGCTTTTCTTCTGTTTATTAGGCTAGCCTTTCACAATTAATGTAATTCCTTTGTGTGACACATTGTGATTGCTTTGAAATGTGAAAAATGTAGCACCCTCCTCCTCCTGGTACTCCTGGTTCAGTATATGGCATGGGTCCAGTGCCAAATCAGTCCATGACCGCTGTTTCTAGCCCCTCGAAGATTGATCTTAATCAGATCCCAAGGCCAGGTTCAAGCTCCAGCCCAATCGTGTTTGAAACTCGCCAGGAGAATCAGGCTAATCCTCCACCTGTATGTTTTATAATATTCATTTTGTAAATTACTGTTTGATCTTAAGTGATTGAAAAAAAAATGCTATTTATTTCCCCGGAATATCACTTTTTTTGTTTTCTTTTTGGAAGCCTACTACTGTTGATTATATTGCTAGAGACACTGGAAATTGCAACCCGCGTTACATGCGATGCACAATCCATCAGGTAACTTTGAAGCGAAATATCTTGAGCTAAATGTAACTTTTGTGCGTTTAAGTAGTGATCTGACTGTGTCTCTTGACCCTGGATCTTGATATCTTGCGTCCCTGTTTCCACTATAGATCCCATGTACTGCTGATCTTCTTTCTACATCCGGTATGCAACTGGCGTTAATAGTCCAACCGATGGCGCTTTCGCATCCATCAGAAGAGCCTATCCAAGTAACATTAAACTCTTCCCATACTGCTTTTTCTGATCAATTAAAGCATTTGGGCGTTCATTGTTTGCACTGTTTATATTTTATTGTTTTCTCATGCCTATTGATCAGTCCTTTTTCCAGTTGAGTAAAGAACTTTATGTTTCAGTGCTTCTTTTAGAATTTTACGAAAAAATCAACTCACGTTGGCATGAACCTATGTTATTGAGCAGGTTGTGGACTTTGGTGAGAGTGGCCCTGTTAGATGTTCACGTTGTAAGGGATACATAAATCCTTTCATGAAGTTCGTTGATCACGGAAAGAAGTTCATTTGTAACTTGTGTGGTAAATATTAAAACATTCGTAAATAAAGCCATAGATAATATTACTGCAATATCAACTGCAATAATGAGTTCCAAGTTATGAGAGAACTAAAAATATTCTACCCTAGAATAAAATCTGCCTTACCTTACTCAGTTGAAAGAAATAATATGTGACTTTGGATTTCACCTCGAAAATCTGGTCAGGGAAGATGCTACTAGGGTCTTAAGAGAAGTGACTTCTTATGAAATGTTATCACTTTAATCATTTAGGACTTTATGGAATGTTTTTGTGATCCATTTTCCTATTTGTGCACAGGATTCACTGATGAAACTCCCCGTGACTACACGTGTAATCTGGGTCCAGATGGTAGACGCAGGGATGCTGATGAAAGGCCTGAGCTGTGTAGGGGAACTGTCGACTTTGTTGCTACAAAAGAATATATGGTTAGTTTGTGAACTTTTCTGATTATTGTATGCCAACACTTTGTGATACCTCCATAAGATGTCAGAGAACACACGAAAGTTTATTATTAAGTGCTTAGATGCATTCGTTTTAAGAAACTGGGGACCGAGTTTTAATAAGACAGGAATTGTGTTCTCTCTATTATATAATACCTCTTACTAATGTTGGTACACAAATTAAAAATAACCCTTCAAAACTAAGTTTTGCTTTCTAGCTAAGAGAGTGAGTTTTTGTGCTGGAATCTGAGATAATTATGATTAGAATTGCTTGGTGATGCAAAGCAATCTACTTGGTCTATTGCAACCAGATGGAGATAACTATCAATCTATTTTACAGATACGGGATCCAATGCCAGCAGTGTATTTCTTCCTCATTGATGTCTCAATGAATGCGATTCAAACGGGTGCAACTGCAGCTGCTTGCAGTGCCATCCAGCAAGTCCTCGCAGACCTTCCTGTAAGTTTTCTTGCTTGCATTTAGGTTATTTTCGCTTTTTATTTTTCTTTTTCTTAAACGCTGATATAATCTGCCTTGGTTAGAAAATCTATTTGTTTCTCTTGGCTGTACGCTTGACTACTGTTGGGTGGTAGCAATGAAATTAAGTGACCTCAATGATAATTTCTATTTGATCACACCCTCTAGTTTACCAAGCCCTTCCTTTCCTGAATGTGTTAGGTTTGAAACCGTAAACCATTTTATTTCTCTATGAACCAAAGTATTGGCAGAGAATCATAGAGAAATTCACATCCAAGAATAAAAATATAATCTTAGGGACGAATTGTAGAACATCCCTTCTCTTCCATACCCAAACTAAGTCCCAAAAAACCCAATACCCTGGAACTCCAGATGCATCTTCTATTTACTCAATGACTAACTGGCTGTTATGGGATAGTTTTTCTTCTTTTGATTTGGTTAATGATGTGGCATACTTGATGTAACTCTCACGAGAAGCATATCCTATTTGTAGGCACTGACTAAATTGCTGATGAGGCATACTTGATGAACTCTTGTACCACGTGATAAATGATTTGGGAAATTAGGCTAGGCTATGGTCACTAGAGTAATAGACATGTTTTGTTTAATCGCTGTATGTTTTTAACAAAGTCTTGTACGCATTTTGCAGGAAGGTCCTAGGACATTTGTTGGAATTGCCACATTTGACTCAACAATACACTTTTATAATTTGAAACGGGCACTGCAACAGGTGATTTGTTACGTTAATTATATGTGTTCTTTTTTTTTTTTGCTAAACTATTTAAAACGAAGTATGCACAGGAAAAAGAACTTTTTGCCTTTGGTATCATAGATTTGATGGTGTTATCTTGCTCCAAAGAGTTCTTCTATGTCACTTGGCTGAATAACTTTAGTCTGTTTTGTATTCTTCACTTGAAAGTCACTCTCCAGTGCAATTGGCATGAGGGACAACCTACATTATTTTTAACGCGAAACAAATTCATTCAGCTTTAAAAAATGAGTCCTCTGTTGGTATAATTTTCCAGAATGTGTTCTCTCTTTTTCTTGTTAGGAATTTTTGTTTTTCTTTTCGCTGGTTCCGTTGTGACTGTGATTGCCTACTTATGTGCAGCCGTTGATGCTCATTGTTCCTGATGTTCAAGATGTTTATACACCTTTAGAAACAGATGTCATTGTTCAGCTATCTGAAGTAAGCTCTTGGCCACTTGTTTTCGTTCTATAGTGAGATTGGTTATCCTAATCTTTTTCTTAATCTCTCTGTTAATTACTCTATTCTGTTGGAATTCAGTGCCGTCAACACCTGGAGATTTTGCTGGAAAGTATCCCAACAATGTTTCAGGAAAGTAAGAGTCCTGAATCCGCTTTTGGTGCAGCAGTTAAGGTAGGTGATTGCCAAATGTAAATGCTTAAAGTAGAAATTCCCCATTGACCAATTAGGAAGTGTTAACAAAATCTGGGTTAATAATAATGTTGGAAAAACAATAAAGGAAATTAAGTTGGTCTTGGGGGTGAATTGGCCAATGGGGCTGGTGATGTAGCAAAGTGCGACATAGGTGATGTAACTACAACTTTTTCCTCCTAGGCCGCATTCTTAGCGATGAAGAGCACTGGAGGAAAGCTCATGGTGTTTCAATCAGGTGTGCTGCTTATTTTATTAAGTCCCTTAGACTAATGCCTTTGTTTACAGACACTTGTAATCAATCTATACATCTTGAACCACCTGAAGTATGTTTCGTTAATACCAGTTTATTCTTCTTCTTTTAGTATCTGTATGTGTATAACATAAATGATATGATTACCATCTCCTTCATAGTTTTGCCATCTGTTGGCATTGGAGCACTCTCTTCTAGAGAGGCCGATGGGAGAGCTAATGCCTCTGCAGATGAAAAGGTACACATGCAGTTTTTTCTTTTCTTTTAGTGTGTTCTGACCCCTGCGTTAGAGATTTAGAAGTAAATGGGTTTCTTTTTAATGCTTTTTTTTGTATAGAAACTTCAAAGGCATCTGGTCCTGTGTTTGCTCTGTGTCATTATTGAACGTAGTTCCTCTTTAATATGATTTCAGGAGGCCCATAAATTACTACAACCAGCAGACAAAACTTTAAGGACCATGGCTATTGAATTTGCTGAATACCAGGTATACCAATATATCTGCTGTGGAAAATTAACCAATAATGTTTCTATCTGCATATCAATTATTTACTGCCATAGCACTTTATCTTAGTTGTTGCTACATATTTCCCTATCTAATGCATCCAGACATGCGTCAGGTCTGTGTAGATTTATTTATTACAACTCAAGCCTATGTTGACATGGCTTCAATTTCCGACATCCCAAGAACTACTGGAGGACAGGTATATTCAAATATAATTTATCCTTTCAGGTTATCACATATTCTTTTAGTTGTAAATGACTTGTATTTATTTGCATTATTAATTATATAACTTACATAGTTCAATAAAAAAAAAATTGTTGTTTTTCTCATGAAAGCATGGGGCACGTCACCCTCTCTTACAATTATTGTGATAGTTTTTCTTACTTGATACGTCTTCCCTGGTGATCCTATTTTGAGCTCATTGTTTTGCTTTTCTTTGATTTTAACTTTTCATTATATTTGTTACCAGGTTTATTGCTACTATCCATTCTCAGCTCTTTCAGATCCTCCCAAGCTATACAACGATCTGAGATGGAATATCACTAGGCCCCAGGGTTTTGAGGCTGTCATGCGAGTCAGATGCAGTCAGGTAATGTTTTGTGGAGAGAGCTATGACCATGTATTACTCTGGAAAACTCAGCTTGACGTTTATATTGATGAACGCCACTCTTGCTGATTATTATAGGGTATTCAAGTGCAAGAATACTCAGGGAACTTCTGTAAACGCATACCAACTGACATCGATTTACCTGCGGTGGGTGCATCCTCCTTACTATTTACGATTAATTGTCTTCAATAGCATTGCATGTATCTGTTATTATCGTGTCACTAACCAAGAAAGAATATTTCTCTGTGCCGTGATTTTGGGACTACAGAATATATCTGTTGCTATATTGTCTAAAAAGTATAATAATAGTCAAGAGGGAAATACTTTGGTATGAATTGTTTCTTGACGAACCGAGTGCCATGCAGATTGACTGTGACAAAGCTGTATTGGTGACATTAAAGCATGATGACAAGCTACAAGATGGAGCTGAATGTGCCTTCCAGGTTTACTTTGCACTCTTGTTAATTTTCCATTCAAAATAGTTTTCAAATGACCTTACTTGCGGAAATGTTGGTACACCGTCTCATTTCAGAAAATGTTTACGTTTTTTTTATGACCTTCCGTGGTTTTCAGTGTGCCCTTTTGTATACAACGATATCTGGAGAAAGAAGAATTAGGGTTATTAATTTATCGCTCCCATGTACAAGCTTGCTCAGTAACTTGTTCCGCTCAGCTGACCTAGATTCTCAGTTTGCTTGTATGCTGAAACAAGGTAGACGTCCTTCTTTTGGTTTTGATTCTGTAGCTAATAATGTTGTCATTATGTACATACATTTATGAATGGGTTCCTATAACGATAGCGCAAAACTAGCACTCTGTGTTGATATAAATTACTTGTCTAACCTTGTGTAGTGGCGAATGAGATCCCTTCCAAGGCACTTCCATTGGTAAAGGATCAAGCTATTAATAGCTGCATCAGCACACTCCATTCCTATCGGAAAAACTGTGCTACAGTTACATCAACTGGACAACTTATTCTTCCTGAAGCACTCAAGCTTCTGCCGCTATATACTCTCGGTATTTCCTTGTCACCTGTAGTCCATTTCCAAAAAAAAAAAAATTATACCACTTTTAGGTTTGGTTGCTCCTTGTGTGCATCCTATGCCTTGTCTTGAATCAGCAGTGAATACATTATTGTGATCTCATTACTGGTTCTATTGTTGCTTTGTGTTTGTGATCTCATTACTGGTTCTATTGTTGCTTTGTGTTTGTGATCTTATTGTGATCTCTTTTTCATTCGCTTATTGTGATCATTGTTTTTCTTTTCAGCCTTAAGCAAAGGTGTCGGATTACGGCCCGATGGGAGAATTGATGACCGATCATTTTGGATAAACCATGTGTCTTCGTTGTCTACTCCTTTAGCCATTCCACTAGTATATCCAAGGATGATTTCTGTTCATAACCTTGAAGCAAAGGTATGGTAGCTAATATTTCCTAGCACAGGTGTCGTTTCCCCTTAATATACTCTTTCTCGATAAGTATTGACGATTTGTTCTTTAATCTATCAGGATAATGAAGAAACTGTGGTTCCTTCTCCAATCCCATTGTCAAGTGCACACCTTAGCGATGAAGGAGTCTATTTTCTTGAGAACGGTGATGATGGTTTGATATATATTGGGGACTCTGTAAATTCAGATATCCTGCAGAAACTCTTTGATGTTTCCTCAGCTGCTGACATTCCAAGTCAGGTAAACTAATCATTATCTTAGAAAATTATACACTCTGTAGGATCTGACTCTTCTCATACTATTGACGAAACCTGCTTAACTCTGATACGCTATGTTTTTTTCTTCACAGTATGTGCTGCAGAGGTACGATAATCAGCTATCGAAAAAGTTCAATGACGTTGTGAATGAAATAAGGAGGCAAAGAAGTTCTTACCTACGGTATCAAACAAAAGTCTCATTGTCTATCTTCTTTATTTATTCTCCTCCGTTCTAACCTTACAAGACTCTTTATGTTCTCTCTTTGCAGCCTGAAATTGTGCAAGAAGGGAGATCCAACAGGTGAGTTAGCTTTCTTCAAAGTTACTCTTAGCATCAGCTAATTTGATGACCAGGAGTTTAATCAGTATTATTGCACTATGTTGTTTTATCTCAGGAATGTTGTTCCTATCGTATATGGTAGAGGACAAGACATCGGGTGGGCCCTCGTACGTGGAGTTTCTGGTTGAAGTTCACCGTCAAATCCAGCACAAACTGAACTGAGACTCATATGTTTCATGTCTTCAAAAATTTTAGATTAGAAGAGCTTAAAAGCAGCAGAGAAAAGACAAAGAAAAAGAAAAGGGAAAGACAAATCTTCTTCCTTTGTACATACTTTTGGCTGGAAACTTTATAATTATTTCTTCAAGTTCTTGTGTGCTTGAAAAGAAGTTATATATTCAATGGAAGAAGATAGAGAGAGAGGGAAAAAAGAGAGTTTGATAAAATAATTCCATTTTTTTGTCTTCCTTATCTATACAAGAATAGTCTTTTTGTAGCAGCACTTAAAGAAAGGTTTTTACAATATTTACTTCAGCTTTTGGAATAATAAGTCCTTTTTTTGTCGACCGAAACAAGTGAGACATGTGCATGTGTTAACAACTTCCCATCTGATGCGGATCAATTAATAGTCATAAATTTTACTTGAATCTTCTTCGATTGTAAAAACTGTCCTAGCTCTACCATATCCTTAACTATTTATTTCATTTTTATGGAACAACACATTTTTTAGATTATGTATATACTACCAGGAATGAAATGCATCATCTTTGCATTCAATGTAAATTCTAGAATAATCTCATTTTCAATTATTCAATCATTTCATCCTACATGATCTCATTTTAACTATTTAAGCTTTTCATATTACCAAGTTGAATGTTATTCAGATTAGTCAACATTTATATATTGGTAACAAGTAGTTATTGTTTCCTATATACAGATTACGATGTTGAGAAGCTTGCATTAGTTTTTTTTCGTAGAATTTTTTTTGGAGGTAAAGAAAAATACTAATTTTAAACCAAAGAAAATACTACAACGTTAAAATCTTATTTTTCTTTGCAGCCCACGCAAAATAATCATAAGAACGAGAGGCATACAAGCAAACAAAAAGTCTAAGGGGGCTAGCCAAAACTCTTTTTCTCTTGCTTCTTCTCTTGTGAATTCGTCATTGATTCAAACTCTTAACAACGACTTAGCTAAACAAAATCTGAAAGTGAATCGCCCAAAAAGAAAGGGATGATGAGAAGAATATAAAGTTACTTTTCCGGGGAAGCAAAGAATCAAGCCATTTTCACTTTCCGGGAAGGAGGCCGGCGGAATAAGCTTATCAAATCATCCAGACCCTATCATCATTTCAAAAACGACTCTCCATTACATTCGCTTCCATAGTTTAACACAACCTGTATAATATGTTATTAGAAAGAATCGGTTTTTTATATTTACCCGAGTTGTGATGACGAGGAAACTGAAAAGCACTATCAAGTATGATCCTAACACCAGAAGCAAGAGCAAGTCGAATGTTACACTTGCCACCTACAATCACCAAACATCAAATAGACGCACCGATCAATGCGTTGTTCGGGTTTCTTACCGATCAAGAGACTTTCTCAATCGCATGAACAAAGCTAGTGTTGGAAAATTATTAAAGAGCCTATGATCAAAGTACCTGGTATATGTTAAGGCTAGCCTTTGTTGAGTCGTAAAAGGTGAAACTTCCGTCTAAAGATTCATGTTGAACACTCACTTCAGCAGTATAATCCTCTAGTTCCTGTCAACAAGACGTAGTTAACACCAGAAATCATCAGGCATGTGGTTGAGAGAAACCGGAGAAAACGTCTTGAGAGATAGATAATATACCTTCTTCAGAGCCATGATTAATGGTTCGTTCTTTGAGAGAAACGGTGCCACTCGAGGGGTTTGTGACAAAAGATCCAACCATGATCTCACGTAAAAGGGATTTACAGCCAAACTACTGTCATCTGCAAAAATCTTAATGTCTTTTCCTTGGTGACCGTAGATATGCCTCTGCGGGAAACAAGAAAACATTTAAGTTGAGAAAAAATTACAAGAATATACAAATTTTCACGTTTTGTGAACTTGAAGAACCAATTTCTAGTACTTGCGTTGAGTGCTTTGTCTTACCGCAAGGCTTTCAGCCACCAACTTAATACCCTTAATGATAGCATCCTCGTTCACAAGTTGCCTGCAGAAAAAGTACAGATGTCTTTAGTCTGAAGGATATGGCGATTTTTGTTGGATGAAACAGGAAATTATACTTTGAAATAGTTTGGCAGAGTGCACAAAATAGATAATTAGTTTAGTAAAGGATACCTTGTGTCAGACAGACTTCCAGCATTTTCCAGTAACTCTGGTGGAGTCAAAAGTTCGGATACAGTGGCTGCGGTTACTCTGAGTCTTGAAAACTGCTCATGCTCCCACGCAACCTAAAAAAATTAGCACCACATATTCAATCAGAGAGGGTCTATCGTAATGAACTGCAAAACAATTGTCGGAGAGAGAATACAGCATAGTCACATATCTCAAGTAACCCCTACATGAGAAGATCAATAAAGGAAGTGGGTAACGACAGAGCCTACTCACTGCATAAGAAAAGTTTAATGCTGCACATATCTTTCAAACCATGACAGGAACATTCCGACTATCCAAATTTTGGCACAGTTCTAACAGTCAATTAAACACCTAAGATTTCCAGAATCAAGCTGAAAAAAAGGCATGTGAAACTAAGAAACACTCTTGACATACCACTTTGTTACAAAAACGATTCTAGTTTGCATTATTCAAAAAGTGAAATATTGACTCACTCGTGAATTAGAGATATTAATCTTCTTATGCTTCAGAGCAACTTGAAAACCCAAGTCTTCTGCGACATTTGAGAAGCCCTGCAGACATGCACCCATTAATCAATGAACCATGATAGCTAGTCACTGCAACGACGCATGCACTATCTTTTTACCTCAAAAATTTGCTTGATATAGGCGTTCTCCGGAGGCTTTGACACGTGAACCAATAATTCATTATCCCAAGAGCCAACACTGTTCAAGCAAATGGCATAATCAATGCTCTCACGCATCCTCTGATCAAGGCTCTTCAGCCACTGCAGAAGATACGATGCTTAATGAAGAATACCAACAAGTTTGCAAATTGCAACAAACAAAAAATGCATAATGGATATAGTTTTCGTAGAATCAGGAACAAATGTCTAGTACCTTTTGAGTTCCTTCGTAGTTGTAGGGTCCACCAGATGTCAGTGCAAAAAGTAAATTGTATCTTCCTCTTGTCTTGGGGTTTGAGTAAAGAATAGAAAATAGTCTAGCTACTTCAAGAAGTGCCACGACCCCACTTCCATTGCTGTCACTCCCGACTGATAATGCCTACAAATACAAGTTAATCAGGTACATACTACAACAATAGTAAATTATTCACTACTCATATTACATACAGGAGCTGCTCCGAAGGTATCATAGGATGCAACTACAGCAATTGTTGGAAGCTGGTTGGAATCTCCATCTGCTCTTGATCCTGGAAGCCATCCCTATACGCAAACCAAATCCACTCAGGCTTTCTGTATGTCAGGCTTCCAAAAAAATAAACACAAGAGACATAGAGAGAGAGGGCGCAGAAGCACATATCCAGATCCTAAGAGTAACTAACGAGGAGCGGGCAGATCGAAATTAAGATAAAGTAGTAACGTTCCACCTAGGGTCAATGACGCTAGACATGATCGAAGTACACCAAATCCTAGTTGCTCAGAAATCTAAGAGCTTAGACTGATCCTATAGAGATGATGGAAGCAAAAACAATACTGAGAATATTACTGCATGCAGGGAAATTCGACAGGAGGATGAACAAATGCATGCTACCACAAACCAGACCATCATCATTTAACAACTGAGGTGTCTATATCTGTCATGCTAATCACACTAATCTTAAAATACAGATCAAGACAGGACAGAGAGAGTTCTACTACTTATCATTGATATCAAAGCTAGTCATGACATTATCAGAATTAAATTAACTCTTAATGAGTTACCTGAATGTTTGTGATGGTGGGCGATGCAATTTTCTTAGGCTCTGAGACTGAGATAACAAGCTTATAACTGAAAATAGTTATAGAAAGAAATGGTTTACATACATACTTAAAATAAAAGTTCATCAATAAAGCACTCTTGGGAAATAAACAATATCGTAGACGGAATGAGCATATTCAAATGTTGATCCACAGTTCAATAAAGCTTCAAGCAACTACATACATAGACAAGATGCGCTAGTAGACTAAGTGCTAAATACGTGGCTTCCCCAATCTCGACGTCACAGATCATCACTATTATACTTAGCTTATAACTAAACTATTTGCCAGAAGACTATCACTATTACTTCTAATGATAATTCCTAAAGGAGTCATCGACAACTGATTGACTAACCCGCCTGTAGTTGCAGTAGCTTGCTGACCAAGTGCATCATTTTTCTTTACATCAGCCAACATAGCATCAGTCTCTTCATTCTCAAACGCGAAGTACACAGGAAACTGTAAGAATAAACGGTGGTTACCATAAGAGCTATGCCGACAAAAAAAAGAAAAGAGAGTGTTTTTTCAACTTCAAGTAATACATATGAAACAGAAAACTCACAACTATGTTTCCATGGACAAGTAACTTCTCAAGCTGTGCTAATAATTTCCTGAACCCTTCGGTTTCAGAGATTAGTTCACCACCTCCAATGTTTCCAGGTCTAAACATCTGGGGAAGCAAAATCAACAATCCCCCAAGCGACTGTTTTTGTGAGATGTAATCTGCGATCATCTTCACAGTGTAAGTAAAGTAACCGGAGAAGAACAAAGTAGCCACAAAATCCAAAATCCGAATCCAAATTAAAGTGCGAATCAGCTACCCAACTAAAACGAGAGAATCAAAATCCAAGGTACCTTGAACGAAACCGATATCGAGCTCCCGGAGAGGTAAGATTAGTACAGAGCGAGATAGATCGGCGCCGCGTTGGAAGCTGAGGGAAGCGGCGTGGTGGTTGAGAGAGGAGAAACGAGAGCCGAAAGGAACGCCGGAGATGTCGTATTGGATAAGACGGTAAACATCGACAACAGTAGCGGCGTCGCAGAGCTCGACGCAAGCGACGAGGATGAGCATTAGCGCTAAGACTGGATACATGGATTCGAAGACCATGGACCGATGTCTCTGCTTCGATTTCTTCTCGTCCGCCATTGTTGGGCTGGATCTAGGGTTTTGTGCAAAGTGGAAGAGATCTCGGATTTGATCTAAAGAGTGTGAATCTGTTTGATCTATAAGTTTTTTTAGTAGTCACCACTAGATTATCGTATTGACTTCATTTTTTTAAGTGTTTTGTTCAAGTAAAAAAAATGGTTTGCAAAACGATCATTGCACGTTCATTTTAGAAGTGAGACATTATTTTTTTTAGAGTCAATTAATTGAATATACATAAAGATAGTTGAATTTGCATATCTAACGTTAATGTGACATAACCAATAATTTACTATTTATATGGTTATTACAAATGACTAATATACTCTTCATTATATCTGTCATTTCTTGAGAATAGAATATCTCATTTATGCAAATTGCATCGAATATATAATATATATTATTCTCTCTCTTCTAATTTCTGTTCGAGTTGTGCAACAATTGATATTACTGAAAAATTATTTGTTATCGACTATTAAACATGTTAGCACTTTCTATGTTCAATTAAAAAAACTACATCAGATTCAAATAAGTTAGTGATTAACAATTATTGTATCATATATGAACAAGTAGGTTAACGTCTAACATTATTATTTTCACGATAAAGAATATGTTAGATTGATAACAATAATGAGTTGTATGGATTGTTAAAGGTGTTATTGATTTGTTTAGCGCGTTACATATAAGTTTACCTATAATTGTTTTGTTGTATTTGGTAAAATACATGTTAGACTGATAACAATACTGAGTTATAGAGATTGTTAGAAGGTGGTACATTTTGCTTAGAGCGATATAGATAAATATAACACATTATTTGAATATGTTAACGGTTTAACAATGAATTGAAAGACTAATTCAGTTTCAGAGAAACAAAAAACTTATTTCTTTAACCAGATTTTTAAAGAGAAATGTTTGTTTTCGGATGAAGGAAAGATGGGAGAAAGAGAGAAACAAGGGAGAGAAAGATATAAAAATAAAAAAATGAGATCTATGCATGTGTTAGTGTATCTAGGTATAGTTATGAGATGAACCATGCAATAGACTTTGCATTCTCGCATACAAGACAAGATGCATCAAAGATAACAATATAGTTGTATCTCTAACAATTTTACTACTCAGTCAAATAAACCATTAACATGTTAATATAAAAGTATTATAAGTGATTATAATTGTTACTTCTCTAACAATATTATTGATCAGTCAACTAAATCTGAACCGTGGTAATAAACCACCGCGTCTGCTTCAGTAACTCGAGCTTTACAGCTACGTTGTCTCTCAACCAACATCGACTGTCACCTGGAGGAGAGATTCATCGGAATCTGCCTTTCTTGTCTCTGTGGATGTTGTTTTTCCATGTCGTCTTCTTCTTCGTTGTAGAAATCTCTGACCAATTTCAATGCATCTCCCAAAGCTTTTTTCAAGTTTTTCAAGAAATTAATTTTAATCTGGAACTGTGTTAATAAATTGGGTTGAAGATTCAATGACTGTTTCTTTTAATAAATTAGATCTTTTTGAAAAACAATAAGAGATTGTATTTGATTGAGAAGAAAAAATTCTGAGAGAAACGAGCAAAAGAAACGAGAGAAGGATGAAGAGAGATAAGGGAGAGAGAAAGAGAACAATGATATAGAAGGAGAGAAAGGAAAGAGAAGGAGAAAAGGGTATAATGGGATTTAAAAAAAAACAGTAACCAAATTTTTTCTTTGTTAGTTTTGCAAATAAGAGGTTAATTTGCGTTAAAGGATGCAAATACTCTTGTTTTTATTACTCCATCTGCTTCAATATATGAGTTGTTTTAGGATTTATTTTTTGATTCAGAATTAGTCATTTTCTGTTTCCAATACAAATGTTTGTTATATTTTCTATTTTAATCTTTTTTTTTAGTTTATTAATTAATACTTGTATACGGGAATCTTAAATGACATAATAACTAAACTTAACGAAAATGAATAAAAATGAGAAAAACGGATATTCTAATTGCTTAAATGAAAATCTACTAAAAAGGAAAGACAATATTGAACTAAAGCTTGAAATAAAAACGGTGTGAATCTATAGGAAAGAAGGCGTTGGGGTTCAGGGAAGTTTTCTCAGGGGTACGAACGATTCAAAACATTGCTGGAGAGTAAATTTGATAAGATCTTAGCTTAAACTTTTCGAACTGGAGTCACAGACGTATGAATACGCCACTGTCGTGATCATAGAAAACTATCTCTCTCAACCCTGACCAGTAGGTTTCCACTCTGGCCCTGGAAGAGAAGAGATGCATTATGTTTAAGACCCGTCAGCATTCACAAATCGCCCATAGGTAGGTTTCCACTCCTATGTTTGTTTTGCTCTCCCAAACTAGATCTGACACCGGATGAACACTTTCGTGTCACCAAGCATATGGATCAGATTGTAGTTCATGACGCTACTCTCATGCAGTAAAAACGAATTCAGAAGAAAAAGTTCTAAGATTCGGCTCAAAAGCTCATGGAATCCTCATCGAACATATAAATCCCCATCGAAAATCCCTTAATCCCAACAATAAAACTACTCAGACATAATGAATGAAATCAAAAACATAGTATTAAGAAGTAGAATATAAACCAAAATTGAAAGAACAAAGAACAAGGGTCCAAGAGAACAAATCTCTCTCTCCCTAAAACCTAAAACAAAAACAATAAAAGTATGAAGTAAATAATTCGGTTCTCTCTTGATTTTTCATCGATTAGGGTTCCTAAAACATGTATTTATAGTGCTCTGGATGTCACTTAGGGTTTTTCCAAATGAGGAAATCATTGTGGGCTTCAGAAATGGGCTTTTGGGCTCGGAGTTGGCTTGCCGCGGTCGGGATGGCTGTGACCGCGGGGAATGGACGGTTTGCCGCGGTCGGGATGCTTCTGACCGCGGGAAATGGCCTGTTGGCCGCTGGTGGAAATGTTCGCCGGCTGGTTTACGGGACATCTTGCTCTTCGCGTATCTTTTGATTGAATCGTTGGATTGTCAAGCTGTAAAGTGCGCTGGAAAGCTGATACTTCCATCTTTAAGATCTCCAAATTTGAGCTGGATCAGACGGTGAGAAGGCCTTCAATCAGGGGTGAATTTCTGACGGTTTGACTCTGAGCTGAAATCTGGTTTTCTATCCATTTTGTTAAGCTTTTCCCTAAGTTACCTGAAAAGAGTCTTGGAACTACAAATACTAGAAAAACATAATAAAAGTACTTAAAAGCAATTAAAAACATAGAAAAGGTATTTCAAAACGATCCATAAAAATGGTCAAAATACGGTGTTATCAGTCATCTCTAAGATCATGGCTAATAGATTAAAAGGGATCTTACCGGATCTTATAGCTTTGAATCAATTTGCTTTTGTTAAAGATCGTCTACTAATTGAGAACCTTCTCTTAGCAACTGAATTAGTTAAGGATTACCACAAGGATTCTATCTCCACTTGCTGCGCAATCAAGATTGACATTTCTAAAGCATTTGATTCGTTTCAATGGCCTTTCCTTCTATATACGCTAAAGGCAATGCAATTTTTGGAGATGTTCATTCACTGGATTTCTCTTTGTATCACTACGGCATCCTTCTCGGTGCAGGTTAGTGGAGAACTGGTGGGGTTTTTTAGAAGCAGGAAAGGCTTGCGTCAAGGCTTCTCTTTGTCTCCGTATCTGTTCGTTCTTTGTATGAACGTCTTATCCAAGCTTTTGGACAGGGCGGCTGGTGCAAACAGGTTTGGTTATCACCCAAAGTGCAAAAACATTGGTTTAACGCACTTGAGTTTTGCAGACGATATAATGGTCCTCTCTGATGGTAAATTGCGATCTGTGGAGGGTATCGTAGAAGTTTTCGACAAATTTGCTAAGATCTCGGGTCTCGCTATCAGTATAGAAAAGTCAACGATTTTTCTAGCGGGTGTCAATCCGCAAGTACGAGAGGAGCTATCTAACCGATTTCATTTTGATACTGGTCAGCTTCCAGTTCGATATCTGGGACATCTCCTAGTCACTAAACGATTGTTTTCCTTTGTTGGAAAAGATCTGAACCCGTATGGAAGCATGGACAGCTCGATCACTCTTGCTGGCAGGTCGTCTGCAGCTGATTAGCTCAGTCATCCACAGTATCACAAAATTCTAGTTAGGAGCGTTACGACTCCCTAAAGCTTGCTTACACAAAATTGATAAACTTTTCTCTGCATTCCTCTGGTCTGGTCCTGTGTTAAATCCTTGGAAAGCAAAAGTTGTTTGAGAAGATGTCTGTAAGCCTAAGGAAGAAGGAGGACTTGGCTTACGACCTCTTTCTGAAGTAAACACGGTTAGCTGCCTTAAGCTGTATGGTGCATTGTATCTTCTCACCCCTCTCTATGGGTTAAGTGGATACAAACATACCTGATTCGTCGTAGTACTCTATGGTCGATAGAAGATAAACAAAGTCAGGATCATGGATGTGGAAGAAAATCCTCAAATTCAGAAGTTTGGCACAACAATTCCATCACGTTGATATTAAAGATGGCCAAAACTCAAGATTCTGGTATGATGTTTGGTCCGATATGGGGAGGCTTATTGACTTAACGGGATCGCGAGGTACTATTGATCTGGGTGTCCCAATTAATGCCACAGTCACCTCAGCATTCCAGAGACGGAGTCGTCGGCGTTGGAATGGTATTCTAACAGATACTGTTCAAGTTATAGAAGCTAAACAAGCTCAGCTTCAGCCATCGACGTCGGATATCCCTTTTTGGAAAGACAAAGCAGGAAAGTTTAAAACCGGTTTCTCATCCAAAAATACATGGCTGCTCCTTCGTCATTCATCTCCTCGTCAAGAATGGCACAAAGGTGTTTGGTTCAAGCACTGTACCCCAAAGTACTATGTATGCACATGGTTAGCTTCGCTCAACCGTCTCTCAACAGGGAACCGAATGATGCAATGGAATCCAGGGATCAATCCCTCTTGCAGTCTCTGCAACTCGTCGCTGGAGACTCGTGACCACTTGTTTTTTGAGTGTAACTACACAAGGGAAGTCTCGTCTAAACTGGCTACTACTCTCTTCCAGAGTCGTTTCTAAACGAACTGGAACACCCTCATTGGAATCGCCTTGGAATCAGCTATGGAAAGGATTCATCTCTTCCTGTTCCGCTATGCTCTTCAATGCTCAATCCACAGCAACGCCACAGTGACTCATCAGCTCCAGCAACAACTTTGATCATTCGACAAGCAAATCTGATGCCATATCCAATCGATTCAGGATCTAGAAGATAGAAGATTAAAAGAAGCTCTTCAAATCTGGTTCAGCACAAGAAGCTGAATAATTGTTGTTGATTTATAGCTTTCAATTCTCTACCTTTCCATTTGACTATAAATGCAACTTGGTTGTAAAAACATCTTTTATTTGGGTTTTGAATATAATTTTACGTTCGATTCAATAAAAAAAGAAGCTTAGAAATCGCCAAAGAGAGCTCAGAAGAAGACAATGATGAAAGAAAATTTGTCATTCACTATATTAATAATATGTACAATTAATTTTTAAGCTTACAAGACAAGTGTGTGACAACATAATAAACCAGTTTCTATAACCAAACGCTAACTGGTTCAACCAAGGAATCTGATAAAGAAGAGTGACGATGATGTTCCAGTCATTGGTATAATCTGTTCTTAAGAGTTGTTGTGTGAGACTAGCCAAATCTCAGTTGAGTAGCTGCAGGTGAAAACATATGACCATGAGATTCTTCAGGATGTCCACAAAGAATACAATCACATCTTTTCCCGAGTTCTAATTCTTCATTAGATCTCCTATAAATTTGGCATTGTTAACCATGTGAAGAACGAGAATTTCAGTATTGTGTTGGGGAACCAAACACCTTTATACCATTTTTAGTGGGGTGAACAGTAAAAAATTGATTCTAAATTTCTTTCATCTCATTTATCCTAACAAAATTGTCCATTATCTGACCCACACAAAGACACAGAGACAAAATAAACAGTTTGGAGTCCTTTGGATGGACCATTTCATAATAATATCAAGATTTTGGTTTTTTATTTTTTATATTCTCTTTTTTTTTCCCTTAAAGAAACACCAGAGAGAAGAAGCTTTACAGATTCGAGGATCCAAGTCGAAATTCTTGCAACGTTACCTCTTAATTGATCAATCTCCGTTCTCTGTTTCATGCATTTGATTCCTTTTCTGGGTCTGTAATTGGAGCTAAACGCAGACAAGACAACGAAAGGCTCGGAGGCTTCGTCTTCTTTGATTACCGATGAGAGAACTGTTGAGGCCCAGAAGAAGCAGCGAACAACGGCTTGGACGGTTTCTCCGAATCACAGAATCACGTTTAACGAGACGTGGAAATTAGTCGACGATTTGGAGATTTTTGTGAAGAGATTGAAATTGAAACAAGAGAAAGATGGGAAATTGAAATCAGATAGTAACAACAATAATTGTAACAATGTTGATGTGTTTTACGACGCCAGGTGGTCGAGAGAGTTAGGTCCATCGGCGGAAATCTCCCAGAATAGAATCTACTGGGAAGAATCTTGTCTTGATTACACTATGTTTGTCAAGGAGTTGGGAGTTTTGAGAAGCAAAGCAGATGGAACTTGATCGAGAGAAGAACCTTTCAATGGATATTAACCATTGGTAAGGTTTTATATGAGCACCAATTGTTCAGAGAGGCTCTCGTTAGCTTCAAGAGAGCTTGCGAGTTGCAGCCAACTGATGTGAGACCTCATTTCAAAGCTGGAAACTGTCTTCAAGTTTTGGGGAAATGCAAAGAATCAAAAGATGAGTTTTTGCTGGCCTTGGAAACCCCTGAGTCCGGCGGGAATCAATGGGCTTATTTGCCGGTGAAGGTATGGTTTTGAGTGTTTGTGAGTATTATAGAGAAGCTGCGATTCTATGTCCTACGCATTATAGAGCCTTGAAGTTTTTAGGTAGTGCTCTGTTTGGTGTAGGAGAGTATAGAGCAGCGGTTCAGGCCTTAGTGGAAGCTATATACTTGAAACCGGATTACGCGGATGCTCATTGTGATTTAGCTTCTTCTTTGCATTCGATGGGTGAAGACGAGAGAGCTATCGAGGTTTTCCAGAGAGCGTTAAACTTGAAACGTGGCCATGTTGATGCTTTGTATCATCTTGGTGGGCTGTACATGGATTTAGGTAGGTTTCAGCGAGCGTCGGAGATGTACACTAGGGTTTTAGTGTTATGGCCTAACCATTAGCGTACTCAGCTCAACAAAGCGGTTTCTTTGTTAGGTGCTGGGAAAACAGAAGAAGCTAAGCGTGCGGTTAAGGAAGCGTTGAAACTGACAAACCGGGTTGAGTTGCACGATGCGATATCTCATCTGAAACAATGGAAATGGAAATGGTAATGGAGTAAAGACGACTTTGAAAACAGATTTAGCCACAGCTCTTCAAATTAGGACCTTTCGGAGAGTTACAAGGCTCGGTAAATACGACGTTGAGGCTGTGAGAAAGGAGATGAGAGTCAACGATGTTCCTGTATCATATTCTGGGAGCGGCATGCCGACAAAATCAATTCGGAAACCCAATTTGGAGGAGATTCTCCGGCGTCTGCTTACCTCTGTGAAATCCAAAACTTTTCAAGTAATCAAGGCGATTAACGAGAAGATCCTCTCAGTACTCGATGACTCGGGGTCTGGAAGAGTCTATATGGGCCATTATGCAGTGCACATTCAGACAAACGCAAAAGAGTTGCTTTCGATGCGCTTCTATGGAGACCTATAAACGAAGGAAGCTCTCAGATTACAAAAATGGATGCAGACAAATACATCAAACTGCTGAGAGCTATTTATGTTCCATCACACGGAATAAGTGAAATGTTAGAAGTTCACGGGGAAGAAGAAGATGATTCCTCGATGACGGTAACATTTAATCAGTTTTTAGCCATGTTTGACGATCCTGATTGGGGATTTGGTATTATGTCTACGGTTCTTAAACTCGAGACATAATACCAGAAAAAAAACTTGAGACAAATGATAGGAACCGACATGGAAACCATGTCTGCTCAGTTTGTCGATATCCTATCATTGGATCCCGGTTTAAGGAAGCGAAAGCCCGGTTTAGTTTGTATAGCCAGTGCTACAGTGCAGGGAATGTTCCTCCTTCGTTTAAACAGGATGAACACAAGTTCCGAGAATATGGGAGTGAAGCTGAGCCATGAAAGCTAAGTGTGTTTGTTTCTCGATGCAGTCTCATAAAAAACCTATTGCCGCTTGAAAGAAACAAAGTGACTAACTCAGCAAGTTTTTCCTAGAATCTTTGCTTCAAATCTGCAAATTGTAACCTTTTCTTATAAATTGTGTGCATAGTTTCAGTGATATGTATGTTGTTGAGACTTGAGAATGCGCAGTTTTATAGCTCCGGTTTAGGTTGCTTGCATCCTCGTCAAAATACTTTATTTGTATGATTGTATCCCCAAGAGGTTACAACATATCTCTGATGAAATCAAGGGTAAGTGTCCCCTTAACGATGAGAAATGAACCGCGAAATATCGTAATCCCTTGCTCAACCTCTAATGGTAGCTTCCTCCCGCCTCGAACCGCTTTCAACAAGATCAAAGCCAGAGTTCTGCCATCAAAAGCCCATCTGCAAAGTTTAGATTCAGCAATGCGGCAAATTGGAAAAGCCCATCCGCGTTTGATCTCGCCACTTCCACCCCTACCGTAATGATCGCGATTGGACCAGCGACCTTACTAGCGGTTTACGACAATGGTAACTCTGGAAATGGAATCAGAACCGGATTCGGTTAGTTCAGTGCCGTCAAAAGCTAAGATTACATCTCCTGAAAGAACCCCAACACGAGGTGATACAGCGAAACCTCAACTGATACCAACGAAACCAAATAGGAATCCAATGTTCATCAAACAAAGAATTTCAAAGTTCAACTTGTAAGAATTTGAATAAGAGAAAGATCCTTCACAGAGGTCAAACCAAAACAAATTAGGGCATGTTCGTTTGCTCATCCAGATAAAGCAGTCAAATGTTCGTTTAATTGCATTAATCGATTCATCTTATTGGATCATCTAAATTAGAGTATTTGAATGACTTATAAATTTATGAAGAAATTTTAAATTCATCCAACTGATTATATTTGAAGTATTTGGATGAACATGATTCAGTCCAAAAGTTTAAGGCTTTGTTCGTTCGCTCATTTGTCATTTGTATCTAGATGATCCATTTAAATGATTCATTTGGATAAATCATCTAGATAAGTCATCTGAATAAAACATTTTTATATTTTAAATGAGCAATAACAAATGAGCAATGACAAATGAGCAATGAACCTTTGTTTGTTTGGCCATTTTAATCTAAAGATATATATCTTTATCTTCATGTTTTAATAACAAAATTATTAAAATATATATTTAATCTAATTATAAGTTTCTAAATCTAATCGAATATTAAATATATATTAAATTTACATTTTTACATTTTTGGTAAAAAAAAATTTTTGTTTTGTATAAAAAACATAATATTTATTTATGACAGAAAACAGAATTTTACGTTTTTGTGAGAAAACAAAATTTTTCGTTTTTGACGAAAAACGAGATTTTACGTTTTTGACGAAAAACAAAATTTTACGTTTTTGGCGGAAAAAACAAAATTTTACATTTTTGACAAAAAAACAAGATTTTATGTTTTAACGGAAAAACAAGATTTTACGTTTTTAACAGAAAAACAAAATTTTACATTTTTAATGGGAAAACGAGATTTTACATTTTTTATGGGGGAAATGAGATTTAATTTTTTTTACAGAAAAACAAAATTTTACGTTTTTGACAAAAAAATAAAATTTTACAAAAAAACGAAATTTTTTATTTAAAGAGAAAAAATGAAATTTATGTTATTACAAGAAAAAATAATTTTAAGTTTTTGACGGAAATTTAGCAGAAAAATATAATTTTAAGTTTTTGGCAGAAATCCGACGGATAAATGAAATTTAAAGATTTTACGAAAAAATGAGATTTTATATTTTATTATGAAAAATATAAATTTCTATTTTTGGCGATAGAGAAGATAACAAACTTCAACAATATGCCATGAATAATTTCTCTAAAAATGTAAACGATGTGTTTTATTCACAAATCCCCTGAGCTGACTTGCATATCCAGCCCTCCACTTGTCGATAATCCTGACGTTTATTAATCTATATATCACGAGAACACGCACACACCCAAATAAAAAGAAATTATAAAAAGCGGGAATTTCTTAGAATATATTGTCCCACATCGACAACTTCTGTGAAAGAGGAATCTGAGATCTCATTATAAAATGAGTTAAAATCACATGTGCTTTCCAACAGTAACGTCCACTAGGTCTCTGTCAATTTTATTTGACAAGATCCTACGAGTTAATTTTAAACGGTTCAATCAACTGTCAGTCGGTTTAATCATTAAGTTGGTCGATTGGTTCACAATTAATCGACCAGTTAGACACAAGTGGGTCTCAATAGTAAAATCCCAATTGGTATATGTCAAATTTATTTGATCAGATCACACTAGTAAAACTTTAAACGGTTCAACCGATAATTAGTCGGTTTAATCCTGAAGTTGGGCGATTGGTTCAATTATTAGGCCAGTTAGACGCCTGATCATCCCTACGAAGTTGGGTCGGGTTAATTGGGACAAATCGTGTTGCGATTGAAGCAGAGTTTTGGTTTTCGAGGATCCTCTCCTGTTTTTGGTACTCAACCTGAGTTTTGAAGTTTCTCGTCTTGCGTTTGAGTGTGTTTCTCTAACTCAATTGTTCAGATTCCATTGTCTCACTTAGTCAAGGTTTTCACACATCTTCATTCTCTCTCTCTCTGTTACAGTCATTTTTTTGTTTCTTTCTCTTTCAGATTATCATACTCTTTCTCTTTTATGTTTACTTTTTTTTTTTTTCAGATCTCTTTTTCATGTTTCCGATGGATTGGACGATTGGAAAAAGAATCAAAACAAGGAACAAAGAGCGTCTTCATGTGGTGAAGAAGCGGAAGAAGACTGAGGACGAAACCACTTCTCGCCGAAGGCGGAGAAGACCAATTGACGCTGACTCCGACATCGAGGATATCACAGAAGCTTACCATGCTGCTGCTCAAGTAAATTCCTCTGGTGTAAGAACTGGTTCTGAACAGAACACTGAGACTTTGTTTAGAGATTTAGATCAATCAGTTCCGGGATCATGTGGTTTAACCATCAAAGAAAAGTCCTCTGATGAGATTTTGGGTTTGGATGTGAGCAAATCAGTTCCGACTCTCTCTTTAGAAACTATCAAGGAGAAGTTATCTGATGGGACTTTTGAGTTAGATTTGGGCAAACCAATTCCGGTGTCCTCTGGGTTAGGTATGAAAGAGAATTCATCTGATGAGAATGTAGATTTTGATGTGGGCAATTCAGTTCCGACATCCTCTGCGCAAACTATCAAAGAGAAGTTGTCTGATGGAATCTTGGATTTGATTGTGGAAAAACCAGTTTCCGTCTCCTCTGGGTTAGCTATGAAAGAGAAGTCATCTGATGAGAATGTAGATTTTGATGTGGGCAATTCAGTTCCGACATTCTCTGCGCAAACTATCAAGGAGAAGTTGTCTGATGAAACCTTGGATTTGATTGTGGAAAAACCAGTTCCGGTCTCCTCTGGGTTAGCTATAAAAGAGAAGTCATCTGATGAGAATGTAGATTTCGATGTAGGCAATTCAGTTCCGACATCCTCTACGCAAACTATCAAGAAGAATATGTCTGATAGGACTTTTGAGTTGGATTGGGGCAAACTAGTTCCAGTCTCCTCTGGGTTAGCTATGCAAGAGAAGTCATCTGATGAAAATGTAGATTTGGATGTAGGCAATTCAGTTTTGCCATCCTCTGTGCAAACTATCAAGGAGAATTTGTCTGATGGGATTGTGGATTTGGTTGTGGACAAACCAGTTCTTAGCTCCTCTAGTTTAAGTATCAAGGAGAAGTTATCTGATGGGATTTTGGATTTGGATGTTGACAAACCAGTTCCGATCTCTTCTAGGTTTAGCCATGGTTCAGAACAGAACACATGTGTGAAGGAGAAGTGTTCTTCAAGTTTGGAAATGAAAAAACCATTTCCTAATGAAATAGAGATCATTTCAGATTCTGAGTCTGAAACCAAAGCGAGGAAGCTTTTTGAGGAAGGAAGCAGAGTCTTAGACTCCACCAGTGAAGACAAAGATGGCGAAAGTGAGAGCGAGGAAGAGGAAGAAAGAAGTGAAGATAGTGAATACAATAACACCAAAGATGAGATAATGGTGGAATCTTTGTCTTCATCGTCATCATCATCTTCATCTTTCTCCTCTAGTGATGATGAATCCAACATAAAGGAGGTAGTTGGAGACACAGATGATGATAATTTGAGAAGGGGTTGTACACCAGTCAAGAAAGTGTCTAAAGTTGGAAGGAAGCCTTTGGGAAGGTATAAAAAGACTGGTTCTTGCTCAACCAAGCCTAGAAAACATAACACTAATATTCAGAAACCAAACCACCGAGACGAAGAAGAGAAATTTCAAACCAATCTTAGAAAAGAGGAAAAGAAGATTCAGAAGTTAGACCTTCGAGAAAAAAAAGAACGACAAGAAAGAGTAACAAAGCAGTGTAACAATCCAATGTTCATTTGTACTCACTGTGGCAAAGAGAACACAGAAATTCTTGATTCACACAGCTCTTTCACCAGACGACATGCTACAACAAAAGCTGAAGACGATGATTTATCAAAGTATGAAGATTCTGTTGCTATCAACTTTGCGAATACACTTGAGAGGCCATCCGCATCCATACCAGATATTGTGAATTCAGAGAAAGCAAAAGAGGTCGGAGCACCTGAAAAGCCATCAAGACCTGAAATACAGAGTTTACTGACACAAAAAGATTTACAAACCAACAACATCGTGGGGTCGAGTATGCCAACAGTTGCAGAAGGATTAAATACGTTTACTTTTCCTAATGAACCAATTGATAATGAGTCTGCTTCTTATATCAGCTCTGGAGATGAATCTGGATATGAATCTGAGCCTTCACTAAAAGACAAAGAGGTCAAGTCTAATAACAACTCGGGGTGGAGAATGATGGATGGAAGCCATAAAGAAGTTGATCTTTTCAGGCTTCTTGTAAACTCTGTTTGGGATAAAGATCGATTAGGTGAAGAAGAGGAAGAAGGAGAAGACAAACTGGTTTCTTCACCTGAAGACCAATCTGAAGAACAAGATCAAAGAAAATATGATAAAGATGGACTTCTGATCATTAGGCCACCACCATTGATAATGAGATTTGGTGTAGAGGAACCTCAATCACCATCTGAGATTTCTGAGTCGGATAAAGAGGAAGCTAGGTTGTGGGAAGATATGGCGTTTTACAGCAAAACAAACAACATTGGCATCCAGCCTCATTCAGAGGTGATTTTTTTATTTTCTTTCAAAACAAGTTTTGTCATCTCTTGTTGTTTAGAGAATGGTAAATCTAACTTGAAATCTTTGCAGATTGAGAAAGAAATATCAACTGATGAAACACCAGCAGCATGTTGTAAAAAAGGAAATCACGAATTGTGTCTAGATCTTGAGATCGGTTTAAAGTGTATGCATTGTGGCTTTGTGGAGAGAGAGATCCGAAGCATTGATGCATCTGAATGGGTAAGGATTTCAATTTTTTCTAAAATGATTAAAATTTTAGCTAAAATATTTGATGGTAACTATAGTGTATCTTTTCTCTTGTAGGGAGAAAAGAACACAAGTGGAAGGAGAAAGGTTGATAGATCTGAAGAGGATGGAACTAGCAGCTTCATTGGGACACTTGACTTTGAAGCTCCTAGCAAGAACAACTCAAATGATGGATGTGTTTCTACTGAAGGAACTGTTTGGGATAAGATTCCAGGGATCAAATCTCAAATGTATCCTCACCAGCAAGAGGGTTTTGAGTTTATCTGGAGGAACTTAGCTGGTACTATTGTGTTGAACGAGCTCAAAAAATTTGAGAACAGCGATGAAACCGGAGGATGCATCATGTCACATGCTCCCGGGACAGGGAAAACTCGTCTGACCATTATTTTCCTTCAAGCTTACTTGGAATGCTTCCCTAATTGCAAACCAGTGATCATTGCTCCTGCAAGCTTGCTTCTCACATGGGCAGAGGAGTTTAAGAAATGGAACATAAGCATTCCCTTTCATAATCTTAGCAGTTTGGATTTCACTGGCAAAGAGAACCCGGCGGCGTTGAGACTTATGATGCAAAAGAATTCGAGTGCGAGAAGCAATAATGAGATAAGGATGGTGAAGATATACTCTTGGATAAAATCGAAGAGCATACTTGGGATTAGCTACAACCTCTATGAGAAACTTGCAGGAGTTAAAGACGAGGACAAAAAGACTAAGACAATGAGACTAGACAAAGAATTAGAGGATATCAGAGAAATACTTATGGGGATGCCTGGAATGCTGGTTCTTGACGAGGCACACACGCCTCGGAACCAGAGAAGTTGTATATGGAAAACACTATCCAAAGTGGAAACACAGAAACGTATTTTGCTTTCTGGAACACCTTTCCAGAATAACTTCCAAGAGTTGTGCAATGTTTTGGGACTTGCAAGGCCTAAGTATCTGGAGAGGCTCACATCCACACTCAAGAAGAGTGGGATGACTGTAACGAAAAGAGGAAAAAGAGCTTTGGGAAACGAAATCAACAACCGAGGGATCGAAGAACTTAAGACTGTTATGCTTCCATTTGTGCATGTTCATAAAGGAAGCATTCTTCAGAAAAGCCTCCCTGGTTTGAGAGAATGTGTTGTGGTGTTAAACCCACCTGAGCTGCAGAAAAGAGTCTTAGAATCCATAGAAGTCACCCATAACCAGAAAACAAAAAATGTGTTTGAAACCGAACACAAGCTATCTCTAGTCTCAGTCCATCCTTCTCTTGTCTCTTGCTGCAAACTGACTGGGAAAGAACGTTTGACCATTGACGAGGCTTTGCTTGCACAACTAAAGAAGGTAAGATTTGATCCAAACCAAAGTGTGAAAACAAGATTCCTCATGGAGTTCATCAAGTTGTGCGAAGTGATAAATGAGAAAGTGCTGGTCTTCAGCCAATACATTGACCCTTTAAAGCTGATAATGAAACATCTGGTCTCTCGGTTCAAATGGATTGAAGGGGAGGAAGTGTTGTACATGCACGGAAAACTCGAGCAAAAACAAAGACAAACATTGATCAACGAATTCAATGATCCCAAATCCAAGGCCAAAGTGTTGTTAGCTTCAACAAAAGCATGTTCTGAAGGGATCAATCTGGTAGGAGCATCAAGGGTGATTCTTCTGGATGTTGTATGGAATCCGGCAGTCGAAAGACAAGCTATAAGCCGTGCTTACAGGATCGGGCAGAAGCGGATTGTTTATACGTATCACTTGGTTGCAAAAGGAACTCCTGAAGGACCAAAGTACTGTAAGCAAGCACAAAAGGATAGAATCTCAGAGCTGGTTTTTGCATGTTCTTCGAGACATGACAAGGGCAAAGAAAAGATTGTTGAAGCTGTGACAGAGGACAAAGTGTTGGACACTATGGTGCAGAATCTGAAGCTTGGGGATATGTTTGACAACCTTATTGTCCAACCAAAGGAAGCAGATTTAGTTGACGGTTTCAGCATACTTATGCCTTGATGAGGCATCCCCAAACACTTTGGCTTCATCTCTTCCTATCATATCATATGCTATTTCATCTTTAAGACTTATTATTTTGCTTTTGTGGAATGCTTTTTGTGTATCTTTATCCTCAAAAAAAAAACTTTGCTTTTATTTCAATTTTACATTGTCTGCTATGAACTTTGACTTTTGTAGCAAAATGTTGTGTTGCAAAGTGTTTATTAGAAGCGATGGAATCAACTATGAAGGTAAAAAGATGGACCTCTGAGTATAAACCAAAGTTGAATCATGTAACATTTGAATATTAGCTATCTATGTCAGAGATAAGAGATTCTTGACACAGTACTGCTGTCTGACATATAAATGATAACCCAAAATTTTCAGACTAAGCACGTTTTTATTCATTTTGTCTTTAGTCTTTGCTTCAAGTTTCTAAGCTGCTTCAACTTAGAGATTATGCAAAGGATTGCCTAAAACGTAAAAAAAATAATAAAAAAAAACTTTGCTCAATAAGTAAAAATGATATATTCTATAAGAACCTCGTTCAAATTGCAAAAGAAACAAAAATTGAATCTTACCTTGTGGAAAAAAAACAGATTTTGAGCTTGCAGACAGTACGACCAAATCTTTGGTAAAGAGAAGTAATATTGAAACAAAATTAGAAAGCAAAACATGAGAGAATGCATGACTAATTTTTACTGCAAACTAAATCTTTTGGGCTTCACTGTTTCCAATCCTTCCTTCAATCTGAGAAAACCAATGACGAAGACAATATTAACTAGTAACACTAAAACAACATCCCAATATAACAATTCATTTATTTTGTCAAATCCA
>NW_006256858.1:5687675-5713586 GCF_000478725.1 Eutrema salsugineum
TTTTTACTGCAAACTAAATCTTTTAGGCTTCACTGTTTCCAATCCCTTCCTTTCAATCTGAGAAAATCAATGACGAAGACCAATATTAACTAGTAACACTAAAACAACATCGCAATATAACAATCATTTAGTTTGTCAAATCCAAGATTATCACTAAATGTTGTTAAAGGTAACCAACATGGTTATAATCCGTTGTTAACTTCTTTTCCTATTGCTAAAACCATATCTCGATTTTAATCACTTGCATAAATGAGGCATCCTTTTCTGTGCAGCTAGAATATCAAAATTCCCAACACCACCAGCAGACACACTGTTTCTCCTGGCTTAAACTGTAAAAAAAAAACCCGCACTATGCTCATGCTCCAATCTTGAATTCCAATAACATTTATCCAAACTTTGGCACTTGAAACTCATTATTTCCAAATTAATCAGCATCTGCCTTGATATTTGGATACATTTTTTCTACAAACATGTAAGAGCCACCAGAAATTAGATGTCTTTTCTATCAAAGTAACTGACACATGATACAAAATCAAAAGAAAGCTGTGAAATAAACTGAACCTTTTAATAGCAATTGTGACTGGAAGGCTGGCGATACAGATCAAAACCAGCATCCGCAAAGAGTTTGGCTACTTGTTCTGCATTTAGAACAAATTAATGGTTGGATTTTTTTAAAGAATTCTTATGACATTATTGAATTTCTTACCAACTTTAAATAGAAAAGGAGAAAACTAATGAATTTTTGAACATCAAGTTCATACTATGATGGTTTTAAAGTGAATTAATGAATCAGGATTGTTAGATAGGGAATTATCTGTGTTAATTAATTAAGCTATTGTTAATCATAGTGCTGAAACTTGATTTGGGATCTAATTTCTGATCTAAGGTTATTTGAGGCACGAACGTGTTTGATTAAATGTTTTATAAAAACTTAGATGAGAAAAATATTCTTAACCAACTAGAGTTGATGTTATCGTGTTTTATGAACTTAGCCAATTTGGTTATAATGCATGTTTAAGTTGTTATAAATCAATATTCATACATCTACAACATGTTATATATATTTAATACTCGTAGATGACACTGATCCAGTCTAGTGATTTGAATTCAAATACATGCAAAGAAATGCTTTATGAAATCAAGTCTGATTCATGGCTACATGGTTTCAAGGGTGCACACAAGATTCAAGATTCTTCAAAGTAGATAGAGTGTATAATACAAGAAAAGAGAACCACTAGGTTTTATCAAACAACATTGATCTTACCAGATCCTATTGTTGGTTCTCTTACATTATTGAACATAAAGATAAATAAACTTAAAAGCTCGACATAATTTATTATATAATAGGAGAGTTTTCTCTCTATCTAGGGTGTCCACATCAGCACCAAAAATGAAAACTAAATTTAATATCTCAGTTAATTCACACACATTAATAACTATTATTTTTCACTAAAAAAAATATTATTACTATTACTAAAATTAATAATTTAATTATGTATACACTATTTATAATTCTTATATTTTAATCAAGAAAAATAATAGTAAAAACTGAAAAAAACAATTAGGAAAAAAAGGATGATAAAAGAAAGTCCAAAGACGATGAAAAAAATAAAAAAAATAGGAGAAAGAAGAAAAATTAAAATATAATTAAGACGACACAGATGAATACGAAGTAAAAAAAAAGAATACATACACCAAACAAATAAAAATAAGAGACGCAAAATAAGAAAAAATGATTTTTTTTAAGAAAAAATTAGAAGTCGAAGATGATGAAGAAGATGATGAAAAAAAAAGATAAAAGATAGAAAGAAGAAAAACACAAAAATGATGAAAAGCAATTTTGAAAAATGCATAAATAAAAACGTTGAAGATTAGAAAAGAGACGATAATATGAAGATAGAAAAAATTAAAATTCATGATTCAATTAATTCCCACATTTTAAAATAGTATTATTTTTTAAAATATAAAAATTAGTACTAAAATTAATGACTTAATTAATTCAGACATTTTTATAATAATTATTTTGTATCAAGAAAAAAAGAAGTAAAAACTGGAAAAAAAATAATAAGTAGAAATAGTTAAAGAAAAAGACGATGATGAAAACAAATATCAAAGAAGATAAAAAAAATTTAAAAAAATAATAGCAAGAAGAAATAATCAAAATATAAAAAAAAATTACGCAGATGAAGACAAAATAGACGAGGAATAATACATATACGAGATAAGTAAAAATAAAAGATAAACTAAAATCAGAAAAAGAAGATGAAGAAAAACTGAAAGGAAAAAAAAAAATAGAAGTCGAAGAAGATGAAAAAAAAAAGGTAAAAAAAATGAGGAAGAAGAACACAAAGCTGATAAAGAGAAATTTCAAAAAATACAAGAACAAAAATGTTAAAAATCAGAAAGAAGAACAAAAATGAAACTAACAAACTATAATAATATAAAAATGAATAAAGAGTCTAATAAAAAATAAAAAGAAAAATATGATGAACTAACTGTTTAAAAAATAAAATTCTGCGCAACACGTATATCATAAATAAATCTAGAAGTTAATATATATATATATATATATATATACTTAGAAATATTAATAGAAGATAATAAAAACAATAATTAAGAGAAATTTGTTGTTATAACTAACCGAACACATTGTGTTTTTTTATAAAATAATATATAAAAAATATAAAAACACAAACATAAAATAAAATCCGCGCGAAGCGCGGACTCAACCCTAGTATTTTAAACTCGTCTCCACCATGTGACTGACATTAACTCCAGAAGTTATGGAAAGGATAAGTGACAAATTTCAGATCTCAATCATTTTTCTTGAAACTCTGAGTCATCCTCTGCTTTCACCGTCTTCGACACGAATGTAACCGGTTTCTTCGGGTGCTCATTTATGGTCAAATTAAAAACATCTGGCTTCGAGTAATGTCCAACCACATCGAAGTATAACTTGGCTCTTGCAATATCACCAAGATCTGTATGAGAAACAGAACGGTATTGACATGATTAGGCAAAACAAAAAATTAGCATTTTCTACACTAAAGCCTTGGATGAATATCAAAGAAGAGTTATACCAAGATTAGCTGTGATGATACCCTCTGATTTAAAGTTTGGTCCGGCGAGAACCTTTCCCAATGGTGAAATAATGACACTACCGCCTGGGGAGACAATAGCATCATCTCCTTTGTAGTCGTCCGAATCAGTAAACAAGTAATCAGGATGCTCAGGGAAATCTTTACGCTGACAAAACTGGCAAGCCGACAAGACGAAACATCCACCCTCGAGGGCAATGTGAAGCATCGACGATTGCCATTCCTGTGAACCATCAGCAGTAGGTGCACAATAAATCTCGACGCCTGTCAATATGAAAATTGTTAGGAGTCTTTCATTAGAAGCAAATTCAGACTTAATCTAATATATAAACATCTTTATATTGGTCCCTTGTGCCAACCTTCACTCATGCCAATTGATTCTAAGTTATAAATCTTGGAATAAGATATGATGGCGATCCTAATGAAGAGTTCAATTCAAGATAGACTAGAAAAATAATTGATACTCCTCAAAGCGTAATAGAAATATCACTTTTTGTTCAAATATTAGAAGAAACATATTAGAAACACTTTAAATATCTCACACTATAACAAAAATTTTGGATTTAATATATTACCTAAGATATTAGAAAAATAAGTCACGGTTACTTATGACTCCTAAAAATGAGATTTCAAAACTAACCTTTTGCGTACAAGGCAGTTCTGTAGAGAGGCATCCTATTTTCCCAGCAAATAGCAGCACCAAGTTTGCCAATGGGAGTGTCGTAAACAGGAATGGTTGATCCATCTCCATAACCCCAAATGCAACGTTCAAGAGATGTCGGCATGAGTTTACGGTGCTTCCCCAAGAACCGACCTTCGGAACTGAAGAACAGGGCTGTGCAGTAGAGTGTATAACCTTCCTTCTCTATAGCCCCCATCACCATGTACACATTGTTTTTCCTAGCCACCTCCGCCAATTTTTCTACTTCAGGGCCTGTAGATTCATCACAAAACCAAACAAATGTGCAAGAAAGAGTTATGTTATGACTCAAGTTTGTTGTGCTCAATTGAAGTATAAGTATAACTAGCCTAATTGAGTTTGACATCCTAGTCCATCTAGTCACTTTGCCACTTTTATTTCTTTTTCTTTTTTTGGTGAAAGCACTTAGCCATTTTTGCAAATGAAAGTTAAGATTTGGTTTACTCGTTACTCACACTATTCAGTAATCAGATGCTTTTTTCCAGAAAAATCCAGTCTAACAGTTTCATTAGCAGAGAACTCAGAAATCAAACATGTTTTACCTCAAAGTTAAGTTTAATTTTGGCCTAAATAAATTTCAATTGTCAGTGGTGAAATATATACTAAAGAAAAACTGACATATACCAAGCTATACTTGCACCAAAAAATTAAAACAAAGGAGGGTTTATTTTTTATTTATTTTAGTGGATTAGAAATTTTTGTAGAAAATTATAATTTACTGTAAAGTTTACAGATTTTTAAATACAACTACATGTGTATTTTAAATTAGTATTTGGATATCCGTATATTTTCCATCGAATTTAATTTTTTTGTATTTTAACATGGAAGTCTTTCCAAAATCTATTGTGAAATATAATCTATTAATAAATTTATAGGGTTGATTTACATGTGATTTGAATTAGTATTTATAAATCATCATAGAATAACACAAGATTTGAACATAGTTTTAAAAATTATTTAACCAATAACACTGGATTTGAATATAGATATTAAAATTATAAAACCAATAACACTGGAAAACATACTATTCAATACTAGGTGACAAAAACAAAATCATACACTAGAGATTAATTTAGACACTACAAAAAAAAGAAGTATATATCTAACAGGTGAAGTTCCAATTTTCCGGATCCTGAATATTATCAGTATATGTTCGATAATTTTATAAACAGTTTCATAATCGGAGAAATCAGAAAACAAACAAGTTTTACCTCAAATTACGTTTAAGTTTGGACTAAATAAATTCAGTTGTGATTGGTATAATATATTATTATACCAATTCTACAGAAGCTGACAATATACTAAGCAAAAACTTGCTGACAAAATAAAATTATACACTAGAGACAAAACAATACAGAAAACAACAATATCTATTCAAGTACATGTGATAGACCCGGTTTTTAAGGATCCTGAATATTGTATCCTATGTTTGGACCCGTAAGATTGATCCATCGAGATATGCACAGAAAATATTAAAAATTTCGAAAATTATTTATCTTTTAACAATCATGGTATGATAATCATTACACAAAGGTATGAAAATAAGAAGTCAACGGAGTCAAAAAAAAAGAAAGAAAGAGCGTCCAATGAATGTAAGTTTCTCTATAAGCAAAATTCAGATTATTAACAAACCAAGAAAGATATGAAAATAGTAAGTCAACTGAAAATAGATTATCCAAAGATGGAAGTTTCGCTTACCAGGAACATGAATAGCAGAAGCATGATACTTTCGGAACTCATCACGACCTTCATCGTTATGAACACCAACCGCTAAACCAAACCTAAACCCACGAGGATAGCCACCGATAAAAGCCTCCGGGAACACCACCAGCTTAGATCCGTTGCTTGCCGCCTCTGCGGTTAACTTCTCCGCCTTTTCTGCAAATAAGTCAAACCATTTCATAAACTTTTGACTTCATTTAGGCTTCGTCTCAGATATTTTATCCGTTGTGAGCTTGAAGGAAACGATTTTGTTTTAAATACCAAAAAAAACATGAGAGGAAAGATGAATTTACCTATAGTTTTGGGAGTATCGTTATAGACGGTAGAAGCTTGGACGATGGAAACTCGAATGATGGATGATGAGGAATCTCCGTTAACCGGAGTAACTTGAGTAACCGGAGTAGTGTTGTTGAGAGTTGACATTTCTTCTGTACCAGACTTGTATCACTGTTAAGCCTTCTTTGTTAATTATGTTGTATCACTTGATAGGCAATATATAGACTTTAATGTTATCTTTACCTACGGGCCAGGCAAGCCAGGTAAGTCAGGCGTTCCATATAAATATTTTAATGTATTTTCAATATATTATTTATTAATAGTACCAAACCCAATAATTACAGTTGACAACTGTATTTATTACTTCTCTTATTGTACATTTCAGCCAGTGCTCAAAATTGCTAGGCGGTAGGCGTGCGGACGAGCTCCGACTAGCGCCTAGGTTGAAAATTGGTGATTAATCGCTGATTAATTGGTGATAAATTTTTTGATTAATTTATATTATATTTAATTTTTAATTATTTATATTAATAATTTTTAGATGATTTTGGAACTTAAACTCGTTTATATTTGATTTTGATCTGATTTTATTGTAGTTTAGTTGAATTGAAATTGCTAATTAGGGATTATGTCGTCAAAATTGTTAATTGGTTAAGTATTAAATGTGATGTCGTTTTTAATTGGAAAAGAAAAATAATAGGGTTGATTTTAGGCCGATTTGAGAAAAAAACATGAAAATTTTATTAATAAAATTGGGCCAATTTCAAAATTTTTGAGATTTTTTGGGTTGATTTTCAAAAATTAAACGATAATTTTATTTTTTAATCGGAATCAGGCGGTTTTAGGCGGTTCTAGGCGGTAAAAAATCAGAGAACCGCCTAGAGCCGTCGCCTAGCACCTAGTCGAAGCGGTCACCCATCGCCTAGCGCCTAGGCGGCCAACTAGGCAGCTAGGCGACCGAGTTTTGGAACAGGGATTCCAGCTCATATTTTTTACTTCACTTATTCGATAATCAATTTCTGACCCTAAAAAGTAAAGTTATTGAACAATAAAGAAAAACAAAATATGTAAATCGATCCTAAAAGTAAATATATTATTTACGATATAAAAAAATAAATTTATAAATGATTCTTCATCTAAAAAGGTAATATTACTAAAAAACAAAAAGAAATCTAATAAAAGCAATGTCTTTTCATCATAAATACAAATTTATTTTAGTAAGTAAAAGTTATTTTCTATTATTTTTTAAATTATTATTTCAAATTATATATAATTTTAATTTCTGTTATAAAAATTCCTACGATTCCTGTGTAAAATTTGTTTAATTGTTATGAAAATATTGAATGTCTAACCAATTTTAAATAGAAATTTAAAATACTGGAACATATATGTTTGCTTTTACATAACAAGTTCATATATATAACGGATGCCAAAACAAAAAAGTTCATATAATGATAGTTTTCAAGAGAATTCATAAATGGCAATGTAAGATTGTTAGAAATCGAATTATGTGTTTATTAATCTGTTGTTGATCATAGTGCTGAAACTTGACTTCGGATCTAGTTTCTGGTTTTAGTATAGTTGACGCACTAAAACTGTTTAATTGAATCTCGGATAAAACATAGATGAGAAAAGTTATCCTTAAGCAACTAGAGTTGATGTTACTTTTTTTGGTGAACTTATCAAATTCGCTTATAAGACATGTTTCGGTTTTGAAAGTTAGTATTCATCCATCTACAACATAGAGATTTAATACTCAGAGAAGAGATTGATCTAGTTTAGTATTATTGAATCTGAGAAGGATGCATAATTCATTTTGTGTCTGATGAAATCAAAGTTTGCTTCAGGGATACATGGTTTCAAAGCTGCACAAGATTCAAGGTTCTTCAAAATAAATTACATAACATTGCAAAACAAGAGAAGAGAACCACTTGGTTTTATCATATATATATATCCAATTGGTTCTCTTACATTATTGACCATAAAGATAAATAAACTTAAGAACTGGACATACATATTATTTTAAACTTGACTCCACCATGTGACTGACATTAACACCAGAAGTTATGGAGAAGATAAGTAGACGACTTTCAAATCTCGATTATTTTTCCTGAAACTCTGAGACATCCTCCGCTTTCACCGCCTTGGACACGAATGTAACCGGTTTCTTCGGGTGCTCATTTACGGTCAAGTTAAAAACATCTGGCTTTGAGTAATGTCCGACAACATCGAAGTATAACTTGGCTCTTGCGATATCACCAAGATCTTGATGGGAAAAAGAACGTTATTGATATAATTAGGTAAAAGTATTATCGTTCTCTATACTAATATCTAAGATGAATATCAAAGAAGAGTATAATATATACCAAGATCAGCTGTGACGAGACCCTCTGATTCAAAGTTGGGTCCAGCAAGAACCTTTCCCAATGGTGAAATAATGACACTACCGCCTTGAGAGACAATAGCATCATCTCCTTTGTAGTCGTCAGCGTCGGTAAACAGGTAATCAGGATGATCAGGGAAATCTTTACGCTGACAAAACTGGCAA
This sequence comes from Eutrema salsugineum, assembly GCF_000478725.1. Classification (NCBI taxonomy): domain Eukaryota; kingdom Viridiplantae; phylum Streptophyta; class Magnoliopsida; order Brassicales; family Brassicaceae; genus Eutrema; species Eutrema salsugineum. The sequence continues at coordinate 5,696,020 of NW_006256858.1, forward strand.
GCCGACAAGACGAAACATCCACCCTCGAGGGCAATGTGAAGCATCGACGATTGCCATTCCTTTGAACCATCAGCCGTAGGTGCACAATAAATCTCAACTCCTAGCAGCCCAAAATCAAAATTGTTTGAAGTCTTAATTATACTAGATGAATACCCGTGTATACACGCAGGTCTTTTTTGCTATGCATTTTTTTTTAAAATCTCACAACAAATTAATGACTTTATTACTGTGTAAAAATCTATTATTTCTGTTATACATATTTAAAAACAGAGAGATTTTTTTGTTTTTTATCTATTAAATTGTTCTAAAAATCTATATTTTAACCTGAATGTACTAATGTATTTTAGATTATATCATGTTATGCTCACTTCTCTCTACTCCTATGAAAATTTCTTAGCTTTCTCTTAACCACAATGATATAGATTTCTTTGTTGCACATCGTTAAAAGTTATAGTTGCAATATTAAAATATTACTCTAAATCCACTTTGAAAACTCTTTTTGTATTTTGGATTTGTAATTTTCTTAAAAAACCTAATTAGACGATAACATTTGCCAATGAAATCACCAAAACACAATCCTAATCTAATCCTTCTAAACACTACAGACACACACACTCAAATAGATTCTTTAAACGACAACATTTTACTACTTATTCCTTCATCTTTTGTTCTACTTAGTTCCTATATGATTGGTGCCAAACTTTCAATAATCCTTCTTTTTTTGAACATGGTAAAATACATTTACCTCCGTTTAGTAGGTCATAAGCATTTCTATGGAATGTATTAAAATAATTAGTAGATTTTTTATTTTAACCATTAATTAGCTAAACAAACTGTCATACGTATCCACAAACATTTACATAAACTTTATACTATAAAAAAATAAATAAAATTTTGGTAAATTGAATCAAAGAACTCTTAAGCAATACAATAACATTGCTACTTATTGATCAGCTAGTATATCCTACACATAATCACAATTAGACTAATAAAATATAGACCCCCATTGGTGATCTCCATGCAAAGGAAAATTGTATAGTGGCTGCTTAGCCTTCGCATGGATATTTTGATGTCTACTGAAATAAAGAAATCGAAAGCTTTTATAGGTCATCTATGATTCTCTGTTAAGTTAGTAATTGATATTGTATCTAATAGTCACTCTGATTTGCTTTGATTCCTCTTTTCCTTACTTCCTCAAACAGATATACCTTTCTCAATATTCTCCTTTGCGATGGTGATGATCTATTCTTTCTCTGCAACGTCATCCATTCTGATTTCCGGACACTTGTTCTCCTTCCTCTTGTTTATGTGCTCTCTCTGCTTTTTTTTTCTTTATCATTAATCTCCTCCTCTCTATCACTCTCTTACTCACGGCTTGTCCTCTCTTCTCTTGTCTTCCTCTTTTCACGACTCTTTCTCCTCTTTTTTTAATTTCTTTCTTATTTCTCATCTTCTCTCTCTCAGCTTTTTATGACTGCTCCTATATTTTTCTTATTTTTGGTTCAGTAATCTAACTAAGATAACTTGTATATAAGGAGAGATACATTAGTTAATTTAAGGGAGATGAATCACACTTTTTAAGACATTATCTTAATAAATGTATGTTTATCACTAAATTCAATGATTTAAGTGATAAATTGATGCTTATTTACGAAGAGATTTTTGAAAATTATTAAATAATAAAAATTTAATAATTTTTTAGAAGCTGATGTGTCCAAAGAATAGGTGCTTAGGTGTCAAGTTTGTGAGACAAAACTCACTCTTTATATAATAGATTATAAGTTAGAAGTCTTATATAATATATATGGGGAAAATGAGTCAATTCTACTGATGGTTTCAATATATATGAGACAAATGAGTCAATTTCACTCATGGTTAATTAAATATAAATTGGAAATCCATGAATATTAGCATGGTATCAAAGTCTAGATTGTCTTAAATTGATTTGTTGACAATCCTAAAGAGGGATTCAATTCTAGATTGATTAGAAGAATCATATCTATCATCAGGAAAAAATGTTTTAAATCTCGCACTTTGGACCTAATTTTTATATAAGAAAAGAGAAACATGGTTCATGAGAGTTACTTTAGTCATTATCAGTTAGTTTTGATCAGTTAGAACCTCATGAATTTTGACAGTGAAGACAACATTGTTGAATTTGTGATACTTGTGATAACGAGACTAACCTTTTGCGTACAAGGCAGTTCTGTAGAGAGGCATCCTATTTTCCCAGCAAATAGCAGCACCAAGTTTGCCAACAGGAGTGTCGTAAAGAGGGATAGTTGATCCATCCCCATAACCCCAGATGCAACGTTCGAGAGATGTTGGCATGAGTTTACGGTGCTTACCCAAGAACCGGCCTTCGGAACTAAAGAACAGGGCTGTGCAGTAGAGTGTATAACCATCCTTCTCTATAGCCCCCATTACCAAATACACATTGTTTTTCCTAGCCACCTCCGCCAATTTTTCTACTTCAGGGCCTGTAGATTCATCACAAAACCAAACAAATGTACAAGAAAGAGTTATATTCGTTCCCAACTGAAGTAGAACTTGCCTTGTCCATTTATTCACTTTGCCACTTTTGCAAATGAAACGTTAAGATTATGTTTACTCGTTACTCACCATTCACTAATTAATCAGATGCATTTTTTTTTGGTCGAATCACTAATCAGATGCTTGTTCCAACAAATTCCAATCTAAAATGTTTCATAAACAGAACTGAAATATGTTCTTCCTTGAAAGTTGATTTTAATTTTTGTCTAATTAAAATTTATTTGTCAGTGGTATACACTATAAACTAGAGATTATCTATATAAACGACAAAAAAACAATAATTTATGTTATCAAAATTCCGATATTTAGATTCTTGGATACAAAATTGTACACCTCCAGTGACATTTTGTAATCTTTTAAACGCATTTTTAATCCAAAAAACACAAAAAAATACGAAACACAGATTATCAACAAACAATAAAAGTCTTTTATTAAAATATATAAAAAATTTTTTTCCAAAGATGTAATTAAATTTCTCTTACCAGGAACATGAATGGCAGAAGCATGATACTTTCGGAACTCATCACGACCTTCATCGTTATGAACACCAACCGCTAAACCAAACCTAAACCCACGAGGATAGCCACCGATAAAAGCCTCCGGGAACACCACCAGCTTAGATCCGTTGCTTGCCGCCTCCGCAGTTAACTTCGCTGCCTTTTCTGCAAATTCAAGTAAAACCATTTCATAAAAACATAGACGTCGTTTAGGGTTCGACTCAGATTTTTGATCAGTGGTACTGGTGGGTTTGCAGGAAACGATCTTTGTTCGAAATCCAAAAAAAAAAAAGATAGAGGAAAAGTGAATAACCTATAGTTTTGGGAGTATCGTTATAGACAGTGGAGGCTTGGACGATGGAAGCTCGAATGATGGAGGATGAGGAATTGCCGTTAACCAGAGAAACCGGAGAAGTGTTTTTGAGAGTTGACATATCTTCACTACCAGACATATCTCAAACCTCAAAGCCTTCTTTCTTATGTTGGTGACACAGAGAGAGTTAAGAGGCAATACTTATATATTTATATACAGACTTTAATGTTATCTTTTACCAATGGTTGATATGCAAGAAGCGTATACAATATGGAATTCTCCGCCTGATATGAACACAGTTGTCAAAGCTTAGGATTAATTACTATTTCGATAGCAACAATTACTATTTCGGGAAAAAAATAAATCATTACTTTTTCCCCGAAATATTCGTTTAATATTTCGGATACTCTTTCCAAAAAAAAAACAAATACTATTTCGGAATTTTGAAATTCATTCAAAATCAGATTAAAAATACCCAAAAAAAAAGCACTTACTATTGAGAAAAACTTTTAACATTGAGTCACAATTTAAAAATTACGATAGTTTCATTTTACTAAATATTAGATGTACTGAGCTGTTTAGAAAATACTAGTTTTTTCATATTTAGATAGAAATTGTACGGGCTGTTTTTTTGTTTAACTTACTTTTAAATTACGTTTTCGTGTTTTAAGTTATATAGGCCATAAAATATTTTATTATATTGATACTACAAAAACTTAAACTTTTAATTTCTGAAATAAATTGTTGAAAAAAATATACAATAAAAAAATTACATCACTTTTTGTGGTTGTTATATAGGATCCGGTCTTCTATGTAAAGTTTTATGTATTTCCGAAATTATTTGGTTAACAAAAGGGCAACTTAGAAGCAATTAAAGACGACATGACTACAGCACGAGATACGATAAATGTGATCCTACATAGTCTCTGACTATATGGGTTAATCTCATTACTCTCCAACATATAAGTCCTACAGTCCTACTCAATCCTCCGTTACTCATGTCCCAAAACAGTCTCGGAAGTTGCCATGATTCTTTCAGAGATGACACCAAAACCAAAGGCAGGCAGATTTAATTAGAGACTTGGGGTCATTCGATAATGTTGACGATCATAATTAAATAATTTCTATACTTATTATACTATTATTTAAACAATCATTTTAAAAAATGAACATTGTTTTGTCAGATATTACATAAAATTCCATTATAAATAAAAACTAATAATTGAAATAGGAAATGATAGAAATATTATTTGAAATATTTGAAAAGAATATGAATATAAATCAGAAATGTATTTAGTTTCTTTACTTATTAAGATAATAAAATATATTGTATGATTTTAAATAATAATCACTCCATATATCTTCAAAAAAATCTATTTAAAGTTTTTGTAGTATTTTTTATTTGGATTTTTTATAAATAATTTTTACTACATTTGAAAATCATTTCAATTATATTTGAATAAATAAATTAAAATATACTTTCAAGATTCAAAACTGTAGATCTTTGTGGATTGATTTAAAAACATTTTAATCTATTATAAAACAGATTTAGTACACATGTTGGTCAGTTTTGATAATCTATAAATAATTATTAGCAAGACATATTATATAATTTATTAAATAAAAGTAATAACATAATCTCAAATAAAAACAATCACAATCAAAGTTCTATTCAAAAAACATACTTATTTAGATTCTATTCATGATGATAAATATGTATATATTATGTCACATCACTTTTCTATTTAAAAATTAGTCATATGTTAAATCACAAAATAATAAAACAATTTCATTAATGTGACGTTTAACCAATTTGAGTATATTCGTAAATATTAAATGTGTCATATATATATATATAATCATCTACATGCCAACAAATTTTAACCAAAATTGTAAAATTTAATTTTCAAACAACTAAAATATTATTCCGCACAAATAGTGAGGGTAAATTTCTAGTATATTAATGAAGACATATGTTGTGTTCTAGAGGCAAATCTACCTTACACAAAAGGGGGCACATGCACCCACTCATAATTTTGTGACCAATGCAAATTTGTTAAAGCTCAACTTAATGAATACACATTAAAATAGAATTATGCTCTCATTATTTTTATTTGGGAAATTTAGTGGCGTAGCAATACGACAAGAGCTATTTAGGTGTCTGAAAACTAAATTTTCTATGGTGTGGAAAGTACCATAAACTTCCTCAGCTCTTTTCCACTCTAACATCTCTTGAGAATGATAACGTATACGTTTTCACATTTTCATTTTTTCTGACAGCTTTCTCTTTCATCAACTTTAATTCAAATTATTTTCCCACACCTTTATAGTCAAGCTTAGGTCTTTAAAATTCATTCATGAATTTCTAAATACGGATACCACACCCATATTCTCTCTTCTCTTATTTCGGCGACTATCCATCTTGCTTCGCTGTTCTCGTCAAGATTAACCGGAGTTTGACAGGATGAGTCTTTATACCATTACCGCCGTTTAAAGCTCCAAACATGGTGGACAAATCTTATGAAACACCGCCTTTTTCATCCGCAGCAAATATTGAAAGGTACATGTTTAGTCGTTGACACATCTACTTCTACTTTGTTATTGTTTTGTAATTTGAATGTTATCTTACTCGCAGTTACCCGTATACGTTGTCGTTAATTTCCAGGATCTAGAATTTTAATTTTTCTCAGCTAGATTTCTCGTTATTCTTCTTCTTTTTGGACACATAAACGTTTGCCTCATAGTCCATTTCTCGTGATTCATGATTTTGGTATTTTTTACCAGCTCACTTCTATTCTCATCCGTCTTATAAATATCCAGATCTACGCTTTCAGATCTGAGTAGTCGACATCCGTCTTAACAGTTCCGTCATCTTTTTGTTGTTATTGATATCTGGTTCTCTTAATTTTGTAGATCTAGAGTAGTTAACTATTTTTATATGCATACTGAGTAAGTAGTAACTACATTGAATATAATCACTAATAATCGTATACTCTTATCATCTATAACAGATACAATAAATAACTACTATATATTCAGTTAGTCTACATAACTACTATGCACATATTGTTGGACCCAAATTATTACAAAGCCCAAAGGCTTTAAAATTTGGTCATGAATAAAAATAAAGCTCTTCAAGGCAATTTAAAATGTGAGGAACATCATTTTGTCCCACATTGGAGGATTGGAAATTTTTTGAGTCATATAAATATAGATACACACATGACATAGTTCAAAGTGTGTGAAGGAGAACCAATGATCCCTCGCGCGCCGCCGCCGCCGCCGAGCCGAGCCGGGCTCGGGTCTTGGGTATTGGGTATTGGGTATTGGGTATTGAGTCTTGGGTCTTGGGTCTTGGGTAATGTGGGCCTTCGGCCCACAAAAGATGTTCTTTTTGGGCCACGTTTTGGTCAACATTTCTGGCCCAAATTGCTAAAGTTTTCGGTTCAAATTCTTGACAGAATCACGACATTAATCTGTAGTCAAATGTCTATCCCAAAAATCACGCCGAGATTAACGCTCAAATCGCGTCATTAGCACAAAATTAATCACGTCATTAACACGCTGATTAAGTACGACGCTCCTCTCTCCTTTGCTACATATATCAACTTCTCCTCTTCCATTTTTGATCGCTCTCTACAAAAATTTTACAGAGAAAAATCGTTCACACTTTTCTTCAATCTCTCGCGTCTCTTTTCTTCTTTCAAGAGTAAGTGTCCGAGAGTATATCATAGAATATTAGTTCGTCACATTCTATAATCGGGTGCTGCGATTATACGAATATCAGTGGTTGTATCCTGGGATTCATTATCTCATCCAACCGCCACACTGCGGGAGATATTTTGAATTAAGGAAAGAGATAATTTTGCCTCCACTTCTCGTTTTTCCGTAATCCGCTTTTATAAAACGTTTTCCTGTATCTCAAATCGTTTTCTTCATTGCAATATTTGTCTCCTCTAAATTTACTTCCTACACATATAACCAACTACTAATATAACTATTGGTAGTTAACTATGTTATAACAATAATCAGTTTACAATAGCTAACTTTTTGCCATTTTTCCTTTGTAGGAATATATGTTCTCTTCGACAATGTGAACCCACACTGTTCACAAATAATGTGCTTCTTCAGATTCGCGATGCACTCGTTGATGTCTCTGTAAGGGTTGCTTGATATTCTGCAAATGATGCTTGTTCATTTGCTTGTTCATGTAAGGTTTTAAACCAAACATTCAAGGAACCATCTCTCATCAAGGCGCTCACCCTATCTGCCTTCATTAAAAGGTTCAACTTAATGAAGTGCTACCCTGAATTCTTCGAGTCAGCAAAATGGATAACTACCAATAATCGACTTCGAGTAGTAGCTATCTAATCTAAATAGACAATTATTAATACTTACTTAAGTATTAGAATCAACTTTGAGTTGTATGGAGAAATTAGACAACTACTAATAATCGATTTGGAGTACTAGCTATCTAATCGAAATATGTTACAAAGTAGTCAACGTCTCTGTGTCATTTAAACGAACCTTTATTTTAAACATAGTCACCTACTAGTAGTCGTCTACTATAAATATATGAACACAACAAACAAAAGAATTAGAATTAAAAAGGACGTCTACACTGAAGTGATAGATGACTAGTGGGTATATGTCTATTTATTTTCAACTTGGTGCAACTATAGAAAGTATCATCCAAAATTTCTCACACTTTCGGGAGTGAGAGAATGTTTGTCTGAGGGGGATACAACTTTTTTATGAAAATAGTTGTCTACTACATATCCAGATACTCTGAGCTAATGATTTTCTATGAAAATAGTCAACTATGGCTATAAAGCTACCATTGTGACACCTTCCAAGACACCTGCTGCAAAGCTTTGCCGCATTCCTCAAATTTCTCTGTGTCATGCAAACGAATTGGATCAACCACATTTCTACCACAAAGTAGTCAACTATGACTCATTATAAAAAGCTGACAATGTTACAAACACTAAATAGTTGACTACGTTACCTTCATTTCTCCTCGGGATGGGATCTTTATTTTCTTTGGTCGACCATCTCGTCAGCGTATTAATGGAGGAAGTAGTTCTGAGACACCATAACATACATGAGTTGGTACGAGGTGGAATGGTCTTTCATAAAGGGATCTCCAAAATCTAGTTGTGTACACCTCTCCTATAAGCTTCTCGTTTGCAATGTTGTTGTAAGAAGAAGTTACCAATAACTTGATATGTACACCTCTCCCATTTTTCTGTTGTAAACTTCATACTCATCGTGGCCAACAACAACTACCTAAATTTTAAACATAGTCATCTGTTTGTAGTCGTTTACTATAAATATATGAACACAACAAACAAAAGAATTAGAATTGAAAAGAATGTCTATACTGAAGTGATATGTGACTACTTGGTATATGTCTATTTACTTTCAACTTGGTGCAACCATAGAAAATATCATCCATAATGTCTCATAATTTTAGAATGAGAAGATGTTCATCTGAGGCGGATGCAACTTCTTTATGAAAATAGTTGTCTACTACATAACTACATATTCTGAACAAATATTTTTTTTTATAAAAATAGTCAATTATTCCATAGAGCTATCTTAGATTTTAAATGATATGAGCAAAAAGACACTGTGTATATTTTCTTGAGAAAATACGAACCACAACGCTAAAAATAAGAAACTTGAATGTTTGGTTCATGGGTGTTGTGTTAGTGACTATTTATCTGATCCACTAGGGTCTCCTTGAAATTAACATATTCGTACACGTAGTACTAGACGACAACAACGTTTGAAGTTTGCTAAAGTAACAATAAAGTTTATGCTACTATTGTTCCAAAAAGCAGGTAACGTCTGTGTCTTGATAAGTTGGTGTGGTCCAAACCTCAATAAGAAAAAGTAATATCTAAATTTAGAGAGCAAGGAGTGTAATATCATTTCCACATACTTTTTCTTGTTGATTTATGTTATTTACTTAATTGACTGCTTTCCTATATTAGTTATTAAATTCGTTTTCGCAGAAGTAATATTGATGCAAATTACCCTTTTTTTCTGCCCTCAACATCGAAGTAATATCAAAACAATACTAATTATTTATTGGATATTTGATTACAAGCACACTATTAGTCAAGCTCAGACAACCAATGTTTTTAAATCCAATCCGAACAGCAAACCACAGTAATGTCTGAATCATCGGGTCAGTAGGTCAATCCGAATTATCTTGGTTCGACCGCGGATCAATATACTAAAAGTTTTTAATGTATTTATAGAAATTGTATATGTAATTTTATAAAAATAGTCATACCAATAACAAAATGTGAAGTCCAATGAAGTTCTAATTCCAAATAAAACCAAAAACAAAACACAACAATTAAATTTCTAATTACTGATAAAATGAATAAATAATAAAATACTAAACTATAAATCTCTTTGACTAAAAATAATGTTCACTCTTTCAATTTTAACCATCGTATCTCACGCCGTCCCTTCCACTTTGTTTTCTTCCTCATTTTAACCCAAAACTTAAACCCAGAATCTTGTTTTTTTCATCTATTTTTGCACAACTGTTAAAATCAAGTGACAAAATTAATTGGCCTATAAAATCAGGTGGTTCGAAAACAAATCCAAGACCCAGCGGGTCCGTTAATAAAGGTGGGTCGCCGGTTTTTATGGGTCTTTTCCGGATTTTTCCGGTTTATTAATACTATAGTTTTAGAACTATATCCGGATTGGATTGCTGAGTGGGTCGCGGGTTAACCGATCCGACCGACCGGTCCGGTCCAGATCTGAAAACATTAATTAATAATAAGATACAATTAATATATAAAACTTAATATCACAAATTCATATTTAGTTTTTTTTGCCCCCCCCCCTAAGTTCTTTCTAGAGATCTTTGTAAAAATGACGTCACGTGAAGTATCAGAAAAATTGCAGATGCCTTAAGGCAGGAGTCTTCTTGCCATAGAAATCGGAGACGGACCCAATATAACTCAACTTCTTTTGGGCTGATTAAATTTGGCCAGAAAATTTTTGAAAGATTACCATGAAAGTAGGGAACTAGACAATTTTAGTAGTCCCACCAAAATAAATGTGTATTCATTAAAGAAACGTGTGATCAACCTTGTTCCACGATTTTTTTTTTATTGATGGTATTTTATTCGCTGATGTTGACATACCTCTCAAAATTTAGTTATAGACATATTCAGTAATTCACACACCATTATATACAAACAAATGAAAAATATCAATTATTGGTTTTTGTTTGATTTGGTGGTGTAAACCAATCGACAACTTTCTGGATATATGTTATGTAAAGTCAAAACAATCGATTTTTGTTTTCTTTTTATTTCCAAACTGACGTATACCAGATAATACCAAAATTTACGAATATATATAATTCTAAATCGAATAAACAATTTCATTACGATTCCAATAATCTCTTAAATGGCAAGAATTGATTTTAGCTTCTATTATTGCTACTAGGACAGACTCCGCGCGTATGCGCAAACCTTATTTTAATTTATATTTTAAATAATATATTTTTAAAATTTGTATTGAATTTTATGTTTACTATCAATATTTTTGTATTTAAAATATTTATATTTTATTTTATTTTTTTTTGATGATATATTATTTGTAACCTCTTCTACACCACTTATGTCAAATAGTCTAATTTTTCTCTTAAAATAATAAGAGACTAAAAATCTAGTTTTTTTAATTTTTGCATGAAAACGTAATAGTTCACTTAAAAATATACGTTGAATATCATAGAGAAATATTTAATTTTTCTTCGATCTTCATATTCTTATTATTCTTGTAAATCTTACTAATATAATACTTATTAACTTTCTTAATTTACCATTTTGAAATTTTTTGGTTATATATATTTTATTGATTCCATTTTTTTGATTTTTAAAAAATTGTATGACATTTTCATGTGGACACCTTATTATTATTATTTTTTTAATAATTTTTATCTTTTTAATTGTTTATTAAATATTCTTTGTGTTTTATCATTTTATTAGTTGGAGTTTTATATAAAATTATTTGAAACTTTTTAACTTATTCTGTTTCATAATTTGTTTTCACTTACAATAAAATTTAATTATATTTTTAGTTTGAAATTAAAATTTACACTTGAAAAAAAAAGATAGAATGCATTTAAAATTTTTTGTATTATATAATATTTATAAATTTTAATATATTTAAATTAAATTTAAATATCATTCTAATATAAATACATATAAGTATTTATTTTTGTTCTTTAATGTATTTACTTTAAATTTAATTAGTTTTTTATTATTAATATTATAAATGGACATGTGTCACTCTCTCCAATGCTGATGTGTCATTCAGCTGAGAGAGTTGAGCAAGTTTTATATATAAGATATGCTTATTATCCATCACCCGCAAAAGCATATACTTGGAAATAGTGTCTTAAGCTACATTGTATAAGATGGGTGTCATTCGGCCCCAATAATTTTTAAAAATTTGTGTAATTTATTAAAGTTTAATATCAGTATTCCCACTTCTCAAATCATATCTATTACCTATTTGCCCCTAATAAAAAAAATTTTTACCTCCACCACTCAATGTCTACCTGTTTCTCTTTTTTCGAGAGATTTTAGTAAAATCGATGTTACGTGAAATATAGAAAAAATTTGCAGATGCATCAAAGCAGGACAGTCTTGTTGCCAACGCAACTGATAGAAACATACCCAATGTAACTCAACCTCTTTAAGGCTTACTTGGCCAGAAATCTTCGAAAGATCAACATAATGGTAAGGAATTAGACAATTTTTAGTAGTCCCACCAAAATAAATGTTTCTTATAAAAAAAAAAAATTGTGATCAACTTTGCTCCATGATTTGGTTTCCATCAATGGTTATTTATTCTCTGACGTTGATATGCCCGAATTTCTAATTACAGACAGATTCAGTAATTCACACATCATTATATACAACTTAATAAAAAAAATCAGTTATTGGTTTTTGTTCGATTTGGTGGTCTGACCGATAGACAACTTTCAGGATTTTTGTTCAGTACTGCTGAACTAATCTATTTGTTTTTTTCATTGTTCCAAACTAACTTTTAGCAGAATATACCAAAATTTATAGATCTATTATATAATGATAGAGTTTTCTCTCCATTTAGGGTGTCCACATCAGTATAAGAAAAAATTAAAATTAATGATTCAATTAATTCATATATTTTAAAATAGTATTATTTTCATTTAAAAATATAAAAATACTAATACTAAAGTTAATGACTTCATTAATTCATATATTGTTTATAATCATTATTTTTTATCAAGAAGAAACGGAGTAAAATCTGGAAAAGATAATAAAAAGAAGTAGTTGAAGAAAAAGACAATGATGAAAATGAAACTCAAGACGATGAAAAAATAAGAAAAAATCAAAATATAAAAAAATGATGCAGATGAATAGGAAATAAAAGATGAAGAATACATACACGAGATTAGTAAAAATAAGAGACAAACAAAATCAGAAAAAGATGAAAAAAAACCAAAAAGAAAAAATAGAAGTCGAAGAAGATGAAGATGAAGATGAAGAAAAAAAAAAATAAAGAAAAAGAGAAATAAGAACACAAAAATGATGAAGAAGTATTTCAGAAAATACGAAGACAAAAATGTTGAAGATGAGAAAGGAGACCGAAAATAAAATAATATACTATGTTAATATGATGATGAAAAAAAGTCTAATAAAATCAAGAAAAATAAGAAAAAGAATATGATGAATTAGCTGTTTAAAAATGAAATGTGATGAAAATCTAAACCCATAAAATTTAACATTAAAATATACTTAAAATATGTATTTAATACATATATATGTATATTCATAATTAATATATTTAGTATAAATTAAATAAAATAAAAGAAATTTAAGTATAAAGATGAAGAAGAACAAAAAAGTAAAATAACAAACTATAAAAATATGAAGATGGAGAGGGATAAATTTGTTGTTATATAGAAATATTATTAAAAATAATTAATAGAACACATGCATTGTTAACACAATGCAGACTATAAAAATTATTTATTAAACTAAGAAAAGAAATTTATCAAACAAACTATATTTAAGAAATAACATATAAAAACATGAACATCTCTATATTATTATTTGAGTAGACATTTTTCAAAATGAACCTTAATTTGTAAGATATTACAGAATATTTTACATAAACTACTTTTTATTTACATGATATTGCATAATTAAACCTTATGTATAAATATTGGGTCTTAGAAAATTTCGTGGCCCAACAAATCTTAACTCACTAAATGTATTCTTTTATATATCATAAAAAAAGGGGCAATTATATTTATAGGACAAAAAATCTGGATTATTATCCCTTTAAGACTTTTTCAAATTTGGCCATTTTTGGACATAAATACCTTTTTATAAGATTTCGAAAATTATATAAAAAATATTTTTACAGTCTAAAAAATTTTGGAAAAATCAAAAAAGAAATTACGAATACTTTCTAAAATATAATATATTTTTAAAAAAATTTTAAACATTTGTGTTACAAATATTTTCCGAATATAGTAGAAAGTGCATTCTACAAATCTATAAATTATAGAATAGGCTTTCTACTATTTCATTAGTTTTCTACTAAAAATATAGAATTAGTTTTCTACATTTCTTCTATGTTCTACAAAGCTGTGAAACCGTATTCTATAAATTTAACATTGTTCTACAGTTTAGTAGAATTATATTTCTATAGTTCACTCTTTGTTCTACATCTTAGTAGAATTGGGTTTCTACGGAAACGCTTTGTTCTACAAATTTAGTAGAATCTCATTTCTACGGAAACCCTTTATTCTACAATTATAGAATACCTATTCTACAATTCAGTTAAATGAATTTCCGAAAATCTAGGAGCAGATCTAGGAGAATATATTTCTTTCCTTTTCATAATATTTAATTTCCTAATTAATTTTTGAAATATTTTTTTTCAATTTAGAGAATTCTGTCGCCATTTTTTTTCTTCTCCTCCTCAATCTAGCGTTTTTTTTCCTCCTTCAACCTACAAACTTTCACGTTTTCTTCATAACTTTTACGTTTTCTCCTTTTTTTTTCGTACCACCTGCTTTAAAATATGTTACAAACCTACGTAACATGTGGATTATGGACTTCTGGTTTGAAGAGAGAGTGGGATTTTAATGTTGATGAAGAGAAAGGAGGAAGATTGATAACTTTGGAATCGAGTACAAGTTTTGAGGAATTAAAAATGATGGTGAAAGAGGACTATGGTATCGTCGATCAGCATGTTCAAATCAGTTATCTACCTAGTGATTTGACTGATAAATCAGGGTTTCCCCCAGTCATTATCACAAATGATCGTCAAGTTAAACATTTTGTTGGATATGCAAAAAAAAACCCTTCAGTTCGGCTCTATGTGACACTGACAGGTCCATCTGCAATTTGAAGCGAACTTGTCAACATTGATTTGAATAAAGAGCCCTCTGACTCTAGCAGCGATGAGAAACAGCAGGAAAAACCTGAACCTTTAGTCTTACAGCTGCAAAATGATGGCTGCACAACAGGTGCTCGTAAGCTAGAAGGCCTTGGCAAGGATGCTGAAGATATTTTTTTTGGTGAGGAGGAAGAAAAAATCCAATCTCGGTGTTGGTTAGTAGACGCTGTCAAGAAGGGGCAACTTTTCAAAAGCAAAAACTATTTGAAAGCGACTTTTGAAATATGTGCAATGCAGCACAACTTTGATTATGATGTGACGAAATCTACAAAAAAAAATCTGGTCAATACGCTGCAAAGATAGGGTGTGCTCCTGGAGCGTTCGTGCAGAATGTTTAGAAGGCTCAACCTATTTCAAAATAAACAAGTATGTTGCTGAACATACATGTGCTCCATCGAAAAAAACAAAAATCGGTAGAACAGCTTCAGCGAAAACAATTGGACTACAGATTATGCATAGGTTTGAAGATGTTAAAGAAGGGCCAATACCTCGAGAAATCATGGAATTTATGCGAAGTGAGTATGGATGCGAGATCTCCTACCAACATGCTTGGGATGCGCGTGAATATGCAGTTAGTGTTGCTAGAGGAATTCCAGAAAAAGGTTACGGCAAAATTCCCAAATATTTGCACATGTTGAAACAAGCTAATCCGGGTACGCATACTCATTTCGAAACTGATTCCGATAATAGATTCAAATATCTATTTATTGCTTTCGGCCAGTCGATTAGAGGTTTCTATAGAGCTATGCGTAAGGTTATTGTTGTTGATGGCATGTTTTTGAAAAGCAATTACAAAGGTGTTCTGCTCTCGCTACAGCGTTAGATGGTGACTCCAGCTTGTATCCAATAGCATTTGGGGTTGTTGATTCTGAGAATGATCGGTCTTGGGAGTGGTTTTTCAGGCAGCTATTGGTCGTTATAGCTGATGGGCAAGGTGTAGCTTTTTGTGTCAGATAGAAATGTGTCCTGTTACTAAAGCACTTGCTAGAGTTTATCCGCACTCTTCACATGGAATTTGCATACATCATTTGTTGAGTAATGTGGCATCTCATTTCAAGACAAAGGGTTTGGTTGGTTTAATTGCAAAAGCGTCAAAAGAATATAGGGTATCTGAATTTGAGAGGCGATTCAATGATATTCGCAACATAAGTCCGCTCGTTGCGAAATACTTGATGGAGGCTGGTGTGGAAAAGTGGGCGCGATGCAAGTTTTCTGGATTCAGATATGACATTCGAACCACTAACCCAGCTGAGTCGATGAATTCTGTTCTGTTAGCACCCAGAGAGTTTCCTGTCATTCCTTTGTTGGACAGCATCAGAGAAATGTTAACCAAATGGTTTTATGATCGAAGAAGAGTAAGCTCAAAGCATAATGCCCCATTAACTATTCAGATCGAAAAAAAAATTGACAGGAGGATTGAGAAGGGTAAATCACTCCGTGTTCATCCAGTTAGCTTGAATCGATTTTTGGTTAGAGGAGACAAATTCGATTGTGTAGTTGACTTGGAGCTAAGGACGTGTACTTGTGGGAAGTACACACTGTTAAAAATCCCTTGCAGACATGCCATCAAAGCTGGTTTTTCGGTGAACAAGGAACCACACACACTTACTGATGCAAGGTTTAATATAGCAATCTTAATCTTCTTTTACAATATTCGAATTTTTTTTTCTTACATTGAAAATACATTGCATTCTAGGTATACCACTGCCGTATGGAGAATAGCTTACGAAGAAAGCATTAATCCAATAGCCGTTCCAGAGGATGCATGGGTCGTCCCATTGGACATTGAAAATTCCAAAGTTCTTGCACCAGAAACACGGAGAGCAGCTGGTAGACGACGCAAGCGAAGATATGAGACGGTGGAAGACGTAATACGTAATTCACAGGGATCACAGCAGACTAAAAAACATAAGTGTAGTCGTTGTGGTTTGGAAGGACACAAGAGAGGGACATGTGACATGCCTATCTAGGCATCTTGTAGATGGTTCCTCTGATCTTGTTGCATCGATGGGTGGAGCACTTGGAGCCGGTGCTCCTATCTTACTTGTCAACGCAGCAACAGAAGTCTCTAAACCCTCAATTTTCCCTTGAAGATTATCGATCTTCTCTTCCAAAGGTTTAAGTGCACTCTGAAACAAATCTCGAATAAGGGATTGTAAACCATCATCGATATGTCTTTCCTTTGCTACAGCTCGTTCCTACAACATCTGTTTTTTACGTGCTTCCGAACCAGGATCACGCACTCTTTTTTCCCGCGGCTTGGAACAGATTCGTCACCTGTATTTGGAAGAAAAAGAATCTAGAAAAAAATAACAAATCAACCTCAAAGGCACTAGATAGAGTTTTAAACAAAGATGTAACCTGGTACGCAAGTCGGTGTCTCAGCTTCGCATGCGTTATCGCCATTGGTGGCCAATGTTTCCGCACGAGCTGTACAAGATGTGCTACCAGCTCCATCAATTTCCCAAACATGTGTACTCCAATCTGTTCCATGGCTGATCATGTTCTTCAAGCAATCTACTCTCCCATCTGTCATCTCATCATCTCTAACATATTCAGCGGAATCAACAACGTCGAAATCCCCAGTACAAGAGATAAACGGGTAGATGTCATCCTGTTATAAATTGTTAAAAAAATAAAGTTAGACCACTATGGAGATGGTGTAAATATAAGTAAATCAACCAAACAAATGAATTTAATAAATACAA